>NC_137221.1:1295492-1410492 GCF_949987685.1 Ammodytes marinus | reverse complement strand
TAACTAATAAGTGTTGTTTACTTTATATCCTCTGGTTAAGTTTACTTGAAGATGAGTTATATCTACTTTAGTTTAGTTTAGTTTAGCTTTATTTGTGCAGATAAACAAGATTAAAATGGCAAGAAGATGCGCATAGACATACATAAATGCACGGGTGGGACAAAAGAAACCCCAAAGGGCTTATAAAGGATGTCAACCTGACATTAAAATACAATAAGGTAAAGAAATAAAGTAAAAGAAAAAAGACAAACAAAAATAAAATTAAAGAGATAAAACAACTACAAAGTCATGTAACAACAATAAAAATACATTTAAGTACATAGTAAAAAAGCAATGTAAAGATGTAACTAACAAGCAAAAAGACAATATGACATACATTCAGTTTAACACATTATCGTAAGCTTTTAAAATTAGATACATTTTAAGATGTTTTTTGAAAGTAACTAAAGATGAGTGTTTACGTAGAGTAACAGGAAAGCTGTTCCAAATGACTGGACCTCTATCCCTAATTGAAAACTGTCCAAGATTTGTTCTGTAAAATTGACGGTGAAGGAGATCTACAGATCTGGTCTGATGACTATGGATCTGTGACCTGGTTATAAAAAAACTGTTAAAAGAAGAGGGAAGTAAATTATTGAAAAACTGGAAAACAAAAGTGACTTTGAAATAACGGAGCACTATGAGCGTCCCAACTGGAGTTGGTTACAGTTCTAACAATTTTTTTCTGTAACACAAAAATTGAATCTACACTTGTGTGCTTGCCCATACTATATTGCCATAGGATATAAAGGGATAAATAAGGCAGTAATATAAATCCATACACATTTTTGTTGACAGCCTTGGGAATGGAAAGTGTAGTTAACTTAATTAAACCAAGTTAGTCTTACTTAACTGAACAGTTGTGTTACTAAGTAGAATGAAGGAAACGGATTGCCTTAGATAAATCAAGTAAGCACAACCAAGTGTATTGTAGAGACGCCCCCTTTCCCACAATGACTTGCACTGGACTAAACGTTTGTTATGTTGCTATTTACAATTCTCAGTGAAGGGGATGTTTCATTCCATTACCTCACTATGCATTTTGTTTATATAAAACATTTCTGTGAACTAACCGTTATTTTCTTTGTGATAACAAAACAGTTTGTGGACATCCTAAGCCAGATCCCAAGTTCACCTCAGGAGACAATTTACAATATAAAAGAATCATTCCATTGAACTTGATATATTGTAACAAGTGTCTTGAAGTCACAAACAGAAGCTGCTCTCTATGTTTAGCATTTTAACAAATAGGGGACATAGTAAACGTATATATGGAATGAAACACATCTGCCCAATGAAATATAACATCCCTTTTGCGCACCGTGCAAACATAAACATTTAGTCCAGGTTCATCTTTTTTTTTTTCATTAACAGTATAATCCTGTCAATTTTAGTGACAGTAAAGTAATGTTAATTTAACAGTATTATAAATGGCAACCCTGCTGCCAGTTGATTCATATTTTTTACAGGGAAATTTCTTACAGTAACATCAAATCTTCAAATTGATTCAAAATAATGAAAAATCAAATCAATGGAGTGATTAATGCAAGAAGAGATATGTTAAAATCAGAAAGATACACAACTTTGACGATGTTTTAAAAAGTAAAAAAATAAGTAGAGAAAGATGATTATATTAGAATACAGTGTTGGCTTCCGGTCATACTAAATGTGATTAAAGAACAATTTTATAAAATCCAAATTCTAAAAAATCAGTTACTTTGGGCAGAGACTTTGGGCAGAGAGAAAGCCAGGACATCTACTTCAAATGTATTTTATTTTCTGTTGGTTTGTCATTATTTTAATTCAGCTAATTTGAAATAAACAACTATGAAGAGAAGAAAAATAATAGTGTGTCACGTAAATCATATCAAACCATGCTGATCTCTGTGACCTTACAACAAGCGATAACTGTAAAGTATTGTCAGAAATTGATGCTACAGTTTCATTTCAGTTTACAATCGGTGTTGCTGCAAGTCATTTTGAATCTGTTCAGTTGAGTTCTCACCTCTATGTGAACACAAGATTTAACCCTGTAAAGCCTGACAAGTGAAATCAAAGGCAGAAAATGATTCATATTTAAAACAAAACTAAAAGTTTACATCATACACATCTTATACTTTTTTCTTGTATTTAATTCAATGCATCATTACACATGTATGGAAACAAATACAAATATTGTTCATTGCATTTGGAAAAATTTTCACAATTGATTTCTTCTTTTTTCCAAATGGGAACAGGACATTTTTCCAACTTTTTATTTGACCTTTTAAGAGGAGCAGTGTGTAGAAGTAATATTTCAGAACACACTTGGTAGAAATGGAATATAATATGCACACGTTTGTTTTAATTACTGTAAAACTTGGAAATAAAAGTTTTTTTTTCTTTTATTTCCTGAGAATGAGCCTTTAATATCTACATAGAAGCGGGTCACAACTTCATGAAGGCCGCTATTTTGCACTGCCATGATTCTGAACAAAATACAGTTAAAATTCACAAAATGTCAGAAATTCATAAATCAGATGTGATCCCATGTTTCTTCAGTGAGTTCTTAAATCAAATGAAATGCACAGAGGAGTTCACACATCATGGTCTGATCGGTCCAGGTTTAAACACACTTGTGTTTCTTCACGGAGGAGTTTGTGGTGAAGCTTTTCATACATTTGACGCAACAGTACGGTTTGTGTCCTGTGTGGATTCGCTCATGCACTGAGAGGTTAGACGATCTGTAGAACCGTTTGTCACAGTGTTGACATTGGTACTCTTTGACTCCAGTGTGGATACGCTCATGTTGCAACTGTGTGGAGGAGGAACTGAAGACTTTCTCACAATACTGACATGGGTAGATTTTTACCTTTGTGTGGATGTTTCTGTGATTATTGTAATGACCTAGCTGGGTGAAACTCAGGCCACAGTCCTCACAGCTGAACGGCTTCTCACCAGTGTGAATACGTTGGTGGCTTTTGAGGTCTCCTGCTTGAATGAAGGTTTTACCACATTGGTCGCAGCTGTACGGCTTCTCTCCAGTGTGAATATGTTGGTGCATTTTGAGGGATCCTGATTGAGTGAAGGTTTTCCCACACTGGTCACAATTGTATGGCTTCTCTCCAGTGTGAATACGTTGGTGGCTTTTAAGGTTTCCTGATGTAGTGAAGGTTTCGCCACATTGGTCACAGCTGTACGGCTTCTCTCCAGTGTGAATACGTTGGTGGACTTTGAGGGATCCTGCTTCAGTGAAGGTTTTCCCACATTGGTCACAGCTGTACGGCTTCTCTCCAGTGTGAATACTTTGGTGGCATTTGAGGGATCCTGATTGAGTGAAGGTTTTCCCACACTGGTCACAACTGTATGGCTTCTCTCCAGTGTGAATACGTTGGTGGTTTTTAAGGTTTCCTGATGTAGTGAAGGTTTTGCCACATTGGTCACAGCTGTACGGCTTCTCTCCAGTGTGAATACGTTGGTGTCTTTTAAGGGTTCCTGATTTAGTGAAGGTTTCGCCACATTGGTCACAGCTGTACGGCTTCTCCCCGGTGTGGATTCTCTGATGAATCGTTAAGGCCGACCTTGATATGAACTCTTTCTTACACTGTTGACAACGGTGAGGTTTAGGTTTCTTTGTTGCTTTTTGTTTCTGTAGCGACAGACAGACAGAAATACAAAGACAGAGTATGAGTGAGGCAGAGATGTGCAGTCAGGGTCGGCAGTATGGATGGGAATCGTTAGAATTTTAAGACAAATGAAAAGAAGACAAGGACTTTTATACTCAAATAAATTGGAGACACAGGTCACACACATTAGATGGGCCAGTAATCACACAGAATGGACACTTGACAAGAAGAGACAATGTTTAACAAAATAAAACGGGAACATGAAAAGATAACACCAGAAAACAGGGAGCTTGACACGTTGTGACAATGACCGATAGCTATAGATATATATCAATAACAGAGTAGTATCAATTGTCATTTTGATACTACTCTCCATAAGAAATTATTGCATGATATTAAAAGACTCAACAGTTACTTTATAACTTTGTCAAGTTAAATTGTCAAACCCACTTGCTGCTTTCCCACTATGCAGATGTTTTGCAGCCTTCTCTTATCTCAACCGTAACCCATGCTTCCGGTTGAGTGAATGCTGGCGCGTCTGGCTGCCGGCGCTCACCGGTACCTTTTGTACCTTTTGTACCTTTTTACCTTGTTTTTAAAATGTTATATTGTATCTGGGTTTTTATCTGGGTTCTGAGCTTGCTCTCTGGCGGAGAGTAAAGTCGACTGCCTCACGCTACACCATAATTGACCTTACAAACATTTCGCCTGCGGCTCTGCACGGATTACCTGTCTTGCCGCTGTCTGAACTATTTTCATATTATATGTTTGTAGGGACCTACTAAAATACACTTAAATAAATACAAGGTGATTTCTTTAATATGTGGGTAATTACTGATTGATAAATAAAGTGATTATTTTATAAGTGAGTAAACTGAATGGGAACTGCATTTTCCATAATCCATTGTTTTTTTGGTAACTTGTAAATTATTTTCAATGTGTTTTAAGTTGAGTACCCATAAGCCAATAAGATTCATGTATGAATAACTCTAAGCGAATCACAGCTCATCTTATTGGAGAGTACAAGTTTAATGAGGAAGTGAGAACGGTAACGTGCGCATTCGGAAGAGAGACTTTCAGCAAGCGGACGAGCAGGACTGAAACTTAGTAAAACGAGGAGATTGATCATTTGTAGACGCAATACCAAGTATTGGGCACGAATATCAGTTAGGGATAAACTTTGTGTACAATGTGTAGTGTTGACTTTTAGAAGTAAAGTGCTCCACCGGGAGATAAAGACTTCACTTCAGTGCCGTGTTGGATGGACGCTGTTTGCTGCCTCGTGAGGAGGAATTCCACCGCTGGACCTGCATTGCCCACCGGAGGACTATCCGTGTTCATCTCGCCTGCTATCCTTTCACCGTGAGCTTAGCTGTTTCATCTCGCCTGCCATCGGTTCACCGCTGGATCAGTTGCCGAGAGGGATTTTCTGTTTCATCGCCTGCCATCGTTTCATCGCCGTAGCGGCGCTGACGCTGCCAGCTTTTCATCTTGACCGCCATTGTTTCGACGTCATCCCAGCTCGTAGATTTCGGCCGAGCTGGTGGATATGTGAGTAAAGTTTCCGACACAGAGAGTGTCGCCGCAAAATAAAGGAATTATTCATCATATGTGCACCAACTAAAACAAACCCAAGCGCTTGGTATACCTAGAGAACATTTAAAAAGGTTGAGCTGGTTAACCACAACATTTCATTTATTTGACTGTGAAGTGTGTTTGAATTCAAGTGTGTTAAATGTGTTAAAGGGACTCTTACCGATCCTGCAATTGAGAATTACAGCACTATCATACCATCCCGCCTCCCTCCAATGCCCCCACACCCTCATTCCATGCTTGTATCACTGGTTTCACTTCAGAGTTGTCGGCCAGAATACCACTTATGGCCAAAGGCGTCAGACTATAAGCATGAGACTAGGAGAGGAGGAGTAGGGTTTTATCCGCTCTTTATTTTCCTTCTTTCACAAGCACAGTTGCATATAGATCGCGGGAAAAGAACAAAGGCTTAAACTCCGCTCGTGAGGAGACGTTACAACAGCTGTTGCGACCCGCGAATCGCAGCCGTTAATAACATGCAAACTATATTATAACAGCGATCGGGACTGCATGTACATACTCACACACGGGTGATTCACATTTAAACTCAGATAAACATGTTTCCATGTGGGATGAACGCTCACACATCTGACCGAGAGAGAAGAGAAAGGAAACTAAACAGGCTCTCTGGCCGACTGACGTCACGGCCCTAACTGACTGCTATCCACACTGAACAAAACACATTTTAACACACTGTAAGAAATAACAACACTGTAACTTGTGAACGTTGGGGCCTTTTCTACAATGGTCGCTACTTGCTACTGTCTGCCGTGGAATCAAAACAAACCCTCTAGTTGAGAATGCGCAATACAGAAGCAGACCGCAAACAGACAGGTCTGTCGGACAATCAAATCGTTCGGTCCGAACGATTTGATTGGTTTAATTTTATATATATTTTTCATAACATTATGAGATTGAAATCATTGTTTGTTTTTACTCCTGGTGGGTCTGTCTTATATTTTAGAGTGTAATTACCTTATTAATACCATTTTAACCTAATCCAAAAAAAGTGTAAAAATGCAACAAAGGTAAGAGTCGCTTTAAGGGTGACCTGTAAAATAATATTGGTTTAGCTAAAATAACTGAAGTATTGTTAACCCTGGTATTTTTCCTGTGAGGGGATAGAAGGTCAGGGTTCAACATAACTTTTTTTTTCGTACTGGCCCGAGTTTTACTGGCCCCTTGTATATTTTCACTGGCCCTGCACACACTTTTTTTTTCTCCATAATTTAGTGTCAATAATTATAATACCTGTATTAGAAAAATAAATAAATCTAAAAAATAACCAAATCTAAAGGGAATATCTATACTGTAACAGTATAGTTATTCCCTTTAGATTTGGTTATTTTTTAGTTAATTATATGAAATATTGTTATTGCTCATACACATAATATAAAACCAGGCAAACATTGAATTTGAAGCCTACAACTGAAAGTATGTGGAAGGGGTCGGCCAGTATTTTAAAGTCCAATAGTTTGATGATTGTTTTTATTCTTGAATTTGGGCAGTTTAATGAATAGTTCACCTGCAGAAGTCATGTTCAAACATAAAAAAAAAATAAGAGATGAAGGTCTGATCATTCTTTGTGGTGTGGTAGGCTGTTTTTATTACTTTCTCTATATGCATTAGGGATGTGAATGTGTCGACCGAATGACCGGTTTTCCACTTGCGCTCAAGTTGACTTTAAAAATAGAATAGAAATCCGAAAATCAGGGGGTTATGCCGTTTTTTTAATAGGAGATTTCACCGTGTATGCGAGTTCACTTCTGCTTGTGAGCGTGCTGCAGGAGCGTCAATTCAGCATGAAGTGTCAGCTTCACATAAGAGTCCGGTGTGAGACCATTTTTTCAAACTATTGATAAAAAACAATGCAGTGCAAAATATGCAGCAAAAGTTAAACGCTCGTCTGAGACTATGACGTTAAATCACCTTAGAAACACACAATGGCTTCGTCCAATCACAGCAGCCTTTCACCGTGAGATCTCGCCAGTGAGTGAGCCGCCGCGCAGATGAACTGTGGTTTGTGGCTAAAATAATAACCGGGGATATTCCCCTGTTTGCGATTTCAATGAGAAAGACTTCCGCGATCTGATTGAATGTCTCGAGCCTGAAAACACAGTGCCATGTCGGCAGACAAACTGCGCGACTATAGGAACTGTCCAGTGAGCCGAGTCCCTCTGTTGGTTTCTGTCTACAACCGACATAATCACCGGAGACGCATTAACAGCGTTTAAATAAAGCCTCTCATTTGTATTACCATTGGGGCTTGCATGCAAATACTGTAACATTACGGCGGCAGCTAAAGGAGAAGCGCAGTTTTCACTTCATTTTCTGCACCTCAACCTCTGCTGTGGGAAGAAAGAAAGGGGGCAGAGTAAGTCGATTGATTTGTCGACTCGCAGGCGGACGGTAGGCAGCTCTGCCAACGGAGCGAGAGGGCGCCCGCTTGTTGCTCCGCCTGTCAAAACGCCCACGCATCGTTTGTCCACTGGCCTTTCATTAAAAAATATATTTTATATTAGGTTTATTATATTGAGTCTTAAATAAACACTGCTTTCGTTACGACTCTCAACGCGCATTTCAATGAACCATGATGTAGTCTACAAAAAGATACTGAACTGTGATTGGCCGTTACTGGCCCGGGCGGGACAGTGACTGGCCAATCAACTTGCCCTGCATATGATTTTACTGGCCCCGGGCCAGCGGGCCATGCGTTATGTCGAACCCTGAAGGTTATTTAACGTGAAAGGTTACACGCTATTTGAGTTTAGTAGTACATTTAAAGTGAAAAGGTTTAAGGGCTCTTGCCTGTACATTAGTAAATAAATTCCGATTTGTTATACGTTCTACTTTATTATCCTGGGGCCGTATTCACAAAACATTTTAAGGCTAAGAGTAGGTCCTAATGTGCTGATTTAGGAGTAACTCTCAAAAATAAGGGGCGTTCACTCCTAATTTTAGGACCCCTAACTTTTTAAGATAAGTGTAATTCACAAAGCATTTTAGCGCTAAAACTAGCTCCTAAATCTATGAAAAGCTATGGCGTCACTAAGAGTAAATCACAGACAACCATTTGATGGCACTTTGGAGAGATTTAATGCTAGTGAGCTTTACAAAAGGTACCTTAATAGCTGTAAGGGTTTAATTATCTTAGTAAAGCTTTGTTTAGAAAGTTTATATTTATTATATTTATATTAAAAATTATTTATTAAGTTCCTTTTCCTGCAGTTGCTTTGGGTTTGGGTTTGTTTTCCGATTCAAATCATTGTAAAATTTAAAATGAAACCTTTCATGTTAAATCAGTATCACTTGACATTAATTGTATATAAAAACTCTTTACTTTAATACACCGGCATGATATGGATATCTCCCACAGAGTTTCTATCATAAATTCACTCTTAGGTCTCATTCCCTCTCAGCCAATCACTGTGGGCATAGAAGGTATGAACATGACATCATCCATAGCAACAGGGTCAACCCCGCCCTCTAGTCTTAGCTTAGGAGTCCCTCCCATTCCTTAGTAAAAATTGGTCTTATCAGCTTTGTGAATAGGTTTTAAGAAATTACTCTAAGGAGAACTTTTAGTGCTCCTTAGGAGTACTCTTAGCGCAAAGATAAAATGTTTTGTGAATACGGCCCCCGAGAATTAAATGTTATACATTTTCTGGGGAAATACCATTATAGCTCATAGAGTGTGAGTTAAGTAATTCCACAGTGGAGGCACTGCGCTATTATTTCTAAATCATTTATTTGTTACATATGAATAATATTGTCTACTGGTAACGGGAGATTTAGCCAAAGTACTCAGGATCCTGTTGATTAGAACATTTATATAGTAACCTTATTTAATCATATTACACTACCAGCGCCAGTTACATGTTGATTACCCTAATTAAGGCAGAAGAAGTTTCATACTGAAAAAATACTTTTAACTATTTTTCCTAGATCTTCAAACTTCAAAACGGGTCAATTTAACCCGTAACATAACAGAAGGGTTAAACAGTTTGTTTATGTGGACAGCAAATTGTCAAAGACAAAATGTTCCAGGAAGAGCAGACTGAGGGGGAGCTGCCAAGGACGCTCAGTAAAAGCCCAGCCAAGAAACAAGAGATGGTTGCCATGACAAATGGCCTGTGTATGATAAGGTTTCACCATAACAGACTGAGTCTGTTTGGGAGGGGTGGTTAGGAGAAATGATATCTAACGGTTGTGGGGGAACAGGCTTTACTCTGTCCGTCCACAGAGTTTAAATGAATAATGGCGAACGGGCTAGTGTGTGTGTGTGTGTGTGTGTGTGTGTGTGTGTGTGTGTGTGTGTGTGTGTGCGTGCGTGTGTGTGTGTGTGTGTGTGTGTGTGTGTGTGTGTGTGTGTGTGTGTGTGTGTGTGTGTGTGTGCGCGCAAGAAACGGGCGTTTTTCTCCTCTGAATTTTTCTGTATTCTCTTGTTCTTTGTCTGAACTTTGAAGTCTAACTGCGCCATCTTTTCCTATCTCATCTTGCACTTCTGCTGCATGATAGTCGCTCCAAAATCACCTATTGTCTTTCTTTTTTTGCACAAGATAACTCAGAAATAACTTTTCTCATCTAATAGAACCAGTTTTATGTATAATGCCCGATATTGTGGACAGTAATCTGCCTCAGTGTGCTTAACAAGGTACACAACAGTAATACGACACCCTCTGTCCATGGCCTGTCCGCTCGGCTGTGGATCAACCCTCCCCCCCCCCACACCCACACACACACACAGGAAAAACAATCTTGTAACAGGGTAAAAACAGAAGAAACATCATAATAACACCATAGTAACATAAACTGAATAGTCACCGTTTGTGGAGAACTCATGCTTCTTCCTCTGTGGCAGCGGATAGTAACCAGAGACGCTGTTTGTGTGTCGAGCTCAGAGACGTTTGGTCAGACAGGACACGCCTCTTCATGACGTCAGATGCAGTTTGAAAAAAGCTCCACAAATTCCACTGCCGAGCCGATGGTGGGTGTCGTATTACTGTAATGCAAGGCAAGGGCAAGGCAAGTTTATTTCTATAGCACAATTCAGACACAGGTAGTGTTGTTTTTGTCAACAAAATGTATGACTAAATATCGTCGTCAACTAACCTTTATCACGTGACAGTGACGAGACGAGATGCAACGTAAATGGTGGTCATGTGACGAAGACTATAATCAAATATATAATGCAATATTGCTGACGAATAAAAACGGGACTAAATGTGGTTTACGAAAACAAAAACTCTGCTAAAATATCTCTTCATTTTTCGTTGACAAAACGAGAGGACACGAAAAGTTATAAGGTTATTTTGTCTCGCCATTATTATTATTTTCAATATTCCTGTTTCCTGAGTGTCGGACAGAGTGTTAAGGCTGCGGCTTCAAATTAAAAGCATTTCACTGGCTTCACACGAGCATTTAACTGGACAAACATGAGTTGGCTTTTATTTTGAAATAACATGAAGGTAGCAGGCGACGTGACTTCCTCAATCCATCGATCAAGGCATATAAGATGCAGCTGCGGTGAGTTAACTTAAACGACTACTTAAGAAACAAAGTTAAGTCTGAAAAAAGGGAGCGATCACAATGAACGGCCGGCCGGGGTTCGGGGGAAAAAGAAGAAATTATATTTGGACACGACGCTGAAGTTGGCAGCTGATTCGCAGCAGCCGATTCGGCAGTTAAGGAAAAGTTAAGGGATTCTTAAGGAGCGGCGAAGTGACTGATTCTCTGTTGTTTAACCTCCTAAATCGACGCAGTAAAGCCACATTAATTAGTCTAGATTATCTAAGAGAGTCTAACCATTCTTTAAAAACAGTTTACAATTGATGTAACCTTTATTAAGTTTGTTTAAAAGAAAGAGAGGGGAGATTTCACTGCTTTTTTTGCATCTGGACCACATAAAGGCCAGGACACACCAGCCCGATAATCGCCGTCGTAGAGTCGATAGAGGGTCGGGACACGAATCTGTTTGGTGTGTGCCATGACGTCGGCCGACGTAGAGGTCGTCGGGCCTGTTTTGAGCCTGTCGGCCGCCGATTTAACATGTTCAATCGGCGGCCGACCGTCTTTCATTTGGAGCAATTTGATTGGTGGAGGGCTAGCGAATCAGTGAAGCCCGGAAGTGAGGCGGGTAGCACAAACAGCTAACAACAGCTAGCCATCGTTTTAATGTGTTTGTTCGTTTCGTTTTGAGAGTACTCACATGCATCAACCCTTGTTGACTGCTCGACACCATGCTCGACACTCTCTGCTAAAAATTGTGCTCTTATGGTCCATAAATATAAATACGTATTTCTATCTATGTTTATGCTCTAGAGAGATGTCCAATCATTTCCGGCTTTCGTATTTTTTCGGGCCACAATACAGATTAGCGCCGCCTGCTGTTGTGGAGACATTACGTCCCGCGCAAGCGCAGAGCTTACGGAAAATAAGCAGTCGTCTCGGTGTGTTCTTTGGCCGCAACGGGAAGACTGGAGCTTCCTGAAACGGCCGACTCCATTTTTTGCGTAGTCGGAACAAGTCGGAACATGTCGGACTGGTGTGTCCTGGCCTTTAGAACGGGTCCTGATTGAAAACCACTGCATCTTCAAATCTGGACTAGAATATCACAGAGAGCGGCTATACATTATAGAAAACATAGTTTTTGATTTGTGAAACTTTTTTTCTATTTATGAAAATGAAATAAAGGCACATGTCAATGTTTATGTTACATAAACAGCTGTGACAACCAGTCTTAAAATAACACATCCAGAAGTTTACAGTTGTTGCTTAGTATTTGCTTCAGTAGTTGGTATAATTCAGTAGTATCTGTTGGTTATTTTCCGTCAACAAATTCTACTGTATGCAGTCTGTGGTTCCAATCATGGTTCAAACCATTTGTAGTGTTATATCTTGTAATACAAAATCTGACATTTTTACATGTTTGGTAGCTCAAAGAAATATGTTGTGAATTCAAATCAGAGCGTCTTCTGTGTCTGGAATTGCATGTATTCTTGAGTATATAAGGTAAACATAATATGATAAGATAACCTTGTTGGACTTGAAATGGGTGACTTAAAGAACGTTTTGGTTTTGTCTGTACTAAAAAAAGACTAAAATACAAATGTCATTGACGAAAACTAGACTTAAACGTCATCAGTTTTTTGTTGACTAAGACTAGACGAAAATAGTCACAGATAATATTGACTAAGAGAAGACAAAAATGCTCAAGACATTTAGTCGACAGAAATTTGACTAGACTTAAAGAGTTTAAACGTGACTAAGACTAATAAAAACTAAAATTAAAGTTTGACAAAAAGACTAGACTAAAACTAAAATTAAAACAGGCCGCCAAAAACAACACTAGACACAGGGCCATTCAAAGTGCTTTACAGGGGCATGAAATACATCAAGGTTAAAAAACATCAAGTATAGAATAGACATTAGAAAAGTGAATACAAAATATGAATAGAAACAAATAAAACATTTCAATTAAATAAAAATGACAGGTTAAAAGGGAAAGAGAAAAGTCTGCTTCTCATTGTTTAGTCCTAACTCTGGGCACTTTAAGTAAACCTGTCTGTCTGTCTGTCTGTCTGTCTGTCTGTCTGTCTGTCTGTCTGTCTGTCTGTCTGTCTGTCTCCTTGTTTAGTCCTAACTCTGGGGACTGTAAGTAAACCTGTCCCAGACGTCCTGAGAGCTCTGGACAGTTCATAACGTATCAGCAAATCACAAATGTATTTTGGCCCTAAAACATTCAGTGCTTCATAAACCAATATCAATATTTTGAAATCACTTCTTTGATTGGCAGGAAGCCAGTGTAAAGACCTCAGAACTGGGGTGATGTGATCCACTTGTTTGGTCCTAGTGAGGACTCGAGCTACTTGAGCGTTCTGAATTAGCTGAAGTAGTCTGATTGATTTAGGAAGATCTGCAAAAGACATTGTTACAGTAGTCAAGTCAATAGATAAATGCATGGACACATTTTTCTAAATCTTGCTGAGACATAAGCCCTTTAATTCTTGATACAGTATGTGTCATTTCCACAGGAAACCGGAATAAAAATGACAATTAATACAAAAATAACTAAGATAGAACTTAACATTTAAAAAAAAGAGAATTAATAAAGTGCATTTTAACTCTGCTACATATGCTTTGAACACAGCTATTGATGTGTGTGTCTGTTGTTTCTTTGACAGGAGAGCTGCTTGCAGTGGACTCCCTCCTGTGTGTGTCTGTTGTTTCTTTGACAGGAGAGCTGCTTGCTGTGGACTCCCTCCTGAGTCAGACTGGAGCCCTGATGATGGACCCTGAGGAGACAGAGGACATGATGGAGGAAGAAGCTGGTTCCACTCTAGCAGGTCTCCTCCATGACCCACATTCCTCTGCCTCCTCCCAGCCTGCTGCATCCTTCTTCCAGCCTGCTGCCTCC
The DNA here is from genome assembly GCF_949987685.1 of Ammodytes marinus. Classification (NCBI taxonomy): domain Eukaryota; kingdom Metazoa; phylum Chordata; class Actinopteri; order Uranoscopiformes; family Ammodytidae; genus Ammodytes; species Ammodytes marinus. The sequence continues at coordinate 1,396,839 of NC_137221.1, read as the reverse complement.
ATACCACCACCAGATGTCTCCTCACCACCAGAGACACCTGCTGATGACTCTGGGGAACGTAGAACATGTGTAATAATGCATAAATACAGTAATACAATAAGTGTCTGTGCTGTCCCCACTTCACTGCTCTTACATCTTGCTGCTCATCTCTGTTGTCTTTAGGCTGTGGATGGTGTGCCAGGTATGGACAGGGTTGACAGCATGGCACAGTTTCTGGTGGACCTGAGGAATGACCCTGCTCTGTCCCTCTCCGACCAGCAGGTCAGAAACCTTTGTTGCTTTGCTTCTTCCCCTCTATGCCCCGTCATACTTTGCCATTGGTGAGCCGCACCACCTTGGTGCAATGGTACACTAAAGCTGGGAACACACCGCACTGGCCGCGCGGCGAGATTACATACAAAGTCAATGTACTAGCGTGTGGCCGCGCGTCCACCCAATAATCGGCGTCCAGCGGCCGGCGGCGGGGGCTTGCGCGGCGCGTGGCCGCGCCTCATGAGAGGCGCGTGAATCGGGAGCGCGGCCATTAGCGGCGCATAGAAATTGTGTCATCGAAGGAGCGTGAATCGAAGGCTTGTGCGGCGAGCACGGCGCCGCAGAAAAAGATGAAATTTTTCATCTTTTTCTGCAGCGCCGCCGGGCACCGCGCCTCCACAGCCAATCAGCGTTGAGATTGCCCGGTGGCGGTGGTCTGCAAGACGAGGTGGGCGTGTGGAGTGAGGACATCGGGCTTCCAATACATTCTGCAAATATGTGTAGGCTATTTTGCATCTGTTTAGCTGTTGGTTGTACTTTAGCCAAGGTAGCGCCGGTTAGCATAGTGAAACTCACCAAGCTGTGTGCTGTTCCTGAGGATAATATACCCAAACTTGACGGCGGTGTCCGTGTGGAATTCCAATATAGTGCAGCGAAGAACCGGTGTTGTCCTCCGTCAGCCGGCACACTTTCACTTTCAGGTAGGCTGATGTTTGCCTTTATTTTAGCCGCTGAGCACACACTGCTGTTGTTAATGTGTTTAGTATGTTGCTGAATTGCTGTTAATGTGTGTGTATTTGAGATCGGGGTGCGTGTTCAGGCTGTTTTAATGATATTTGTGACAAGACTGCCGCTGGTTACACAGTGAACCTACATCTGTATTTTTTGGCACAGCTGGACCATGTTATTGTTGTTGTTGCACCGTAAGTGTGACGGGTCTGATCTCGGCGTCGGCGTCAGGAATATATGGCCCAATATGATCAAGCGGCGAGCCTCCTGCTGTCACGCGGCCAACCGCTGCCTACGATGAGGCTGCGGTTGGCCGCGGCGGCGACTGCGGTGAACATGGCCCAATATGACCAAGCGGCGAACCTCCTGCATTCACGCGGCCAACCGCCGCAGGCGGCCAATGCGGTGTGTTCCCAGCTTTAGCGGGGGAAGAGGCAGGACAAGGCAATGGTGATGCAGGGGTTGGAGCTGCCCAGCCGCTTGTCTATGTCCACTGGCCCTCACCCCCTAATGCTAATGTGTAGAAATGCATGCAGTTTAGGACATCAGAGACTGGGCACAGCCAATACAAGGGCTATATTTACTGCCCCTCTGTAGAGACTGTGTCCAAGGAGCACTGGCTGAATGTCAAAAATGTTGCTTTGTTTATTGTTTGAATTGATGTGAACATAAGTGACAGCTTCTAGGTTGCAGTTCAGAGTGCTTTGTGCATTGTTTTTTTTTGTTTTTATTTTGTTTTAATGCATTTATTTTATATTCACTTATTTGACTGTTTATTTATCTTAGTCTCTTGTTGTCCTTCGATTTATGTTATATCCTTTTGTATTTTGATTTTATCCTTTTGTAAATTTAACTTTTTTTATTTCTGCCCACTACTGTGTGCTCACATTTGTGTATATTTGATTTATTAAGTTTTTATATACTGCACCATATTATATTATTAAGACACTTTATTTTCTATAAAAAATATCTTATTTTGTATGAGCAATATCATTTATAAATTTACATTTTGCAATGCAGTTGCACTATCCCGCCAGTAGGAGGCACAGTAGTATTGTGGTTTGCCTTCATCCCCATGAGCTCCTCATAACGTATGAGGATTCTGAAAAGACAAGCCGCGTCTCTCGTGTCATCATTGTTTTCAGGTGGGTTATGTGTTTAAAATGTGAAATAAGTTGATGTTACTGAGCGGAGAATGTGCAGAGTACTGTTTCAGTAAAGAGCGAGTGTGAAAATGAATGTATGTGTAACTAGTAAAGTCCGACGTTCACCGAGAGAAGTGTATGGCGACGCAGTAAGCCACATACACAATTAAAATCAACATCAGGTGACCAAAGTGCTGTACAAAATTCAATACAAAACAAAATATGAGATACATGGGAAAAAAAGGGAGGAGTTTCAAAGTCTCAACTTTTTTAAAGGCCAATGCAAAACAACGTACTGTTAATCTAGTAGCTGTAAACTAGTACACACCACACTCGTCTCTACCTTTTTGTTTTATGGGGATTATCACATATGGCTCACTGCTTGACTTATTGTATAGTGTTTAAATATGTATTGGTTTTTGTAAAGGACTTAAATGTACTGTTTGAAAACGTGTTAGACAAGTAAGTTGAAGCTCATTGGTAAGAAAATATGTATGTTAAAAATGTTTGTTATAGTTTATTTACAAGGTACTGTGTAATATACACGTCCACTAACACTCAAGAGGTTTTAAGAGCATTAAAGCTGAACTATTGACAGAATGTTAATTACATTTTTTGAGAGACAAAAGTGATGAGAAGAACACTGTTAGAAAAGGTCTGTTTTGGATTGAGAATATTTGTTTGTGTTTAAAGAACATTTAAAATCTGTCTACAGAGACAATAAGAAATACAGACAGTATTGTCATGACTCACGGCTCGGTAGCCTCTCCTTCTCCTCTGTATGTGTTGTATGTTTTCCCTTGTCTGTCTCTCCCTCTTGTTATTCCATTTGTCTGCCTCCCTGTTGGCATGTGGGCGTGGCGGCACTCCGGGGCAGACTGCTCCAGGTGAGGATCTTTGGCTAATCAGACCTCTCTACTTAAGCCTGTGGACTCAGTCATTCAGCGCCAGAGTATACTACGTACCAGAGCGGTAATTTACTCGAGATCAGGATTTTCTACGTTTGTTGTTTTCTTTCTAAGTCTCAGTTGGAGTTAGTTGTAACTCTGCTCCTCTTTTCTTCCGTGCCAGTTGCCTTCGCTGTTCACCTTTCCTGCTCGCCTGCCTGCGGGTTCCGGATATCCACTAGCCTCTGCTCGCCACGCCATTCAGCCGTCCAGTGTCCTGCCAGCCTGCCTAAAATAAACATTGTTCTAAACTGACTACCTGGGTTTCTGTCTGCGTTTGGGTCATCCCGGGTTATCACAACACTAATTTTCAAACGTGACCATCAGTGCAAAGAATGCTATTTACATGTTATATATGATCTTTATTATACAACATGCTGAAGGTCAAATATTCATGTTTTAAAGTGTTTTCACGTCAGAACTTGAAGTTGAAAGAAATTAATTTGCAAGAATTAGCAATCAAAAAAAAACAGCATTTAACTGTTAATATAAAAGGCAGTATGTTAAATTACAGTCCTTTGCTGTTATGTTACGGAACGGTAATGTTTTTCAAAAATACTGAACTTTCCTGTTAATTTACCATCAAACTTAGAAGGGACAACTTGACGTGAGCTGCCTGCACATGTGAAGCTTATACCATTTTCTTCATTAATCCTCATCCATCCACATCTTAACTAATAAGTGTTGTTTACTTTATATCCTCTGGTTAAGTTCACTTGAAGATGAGTTATATCTACTTTAGTTTAGTTTAGTTTAGCTTTATTTGTGCAGATAAACAAGATTAAAATGGCAAGAAGATGCGCATAGACATACATAAATGCACGGGTGGGACAAAAGAAACCCGGAAGGGCTTATAAAGGATGTCCACCTGACATTAAAATACAATAAGGTAAAGAAGTAAAGTAAAAGAAAAAAGACAAACAAAAATAAAATTAAAGAGATTAAACAACTACAAAGTCATGTTACAAAAATAAAAATACATTTAAGTACATATAGTAAAAAAGCAATGTAAAGATGTAACTAACAAGCAAAAAGACAATATAACATACATTCAGTTTAACACATTATCGTAAGCTTTTAAAATTAGATACATTTTAAGATGTTTTTTGAAAGTAACTAAAGATGAGTGTTCCAAATGACTGGACCTCTATCCCTAATTGAAAAAAAAGAAACGGTGAAGGAGATCTACAGATCTGGTCTGATGACTATGGATCTGTGACCTGGTTATAAAAAAACTGTTAAAAGATGAGGGAAGTAAATCATTGAAAAACTGGAAAACAAAAGTGACTTTGAAATAACGGAGCACTATGAGCGTCCCAACTGGAGTTGGTTACAGTTCTAACAATTTTTTTCTGTAACACAAAAATCAAATCTACACTTGCCCATACTATATTGCCATAGGATATAAAGGGATAAATAAGGCAGTAATATAAATCCATACACATTTTTGTTGACAGCCTTGGAAATGGAAAGTGCAGTTAACTTAATTAAACCAAGTTAGTCTTACTTAACTGTAGAGTGGTGTTTACTCAGTAGAATGAAGGAAACGGATTGCCTTAGATAAATCAAGTAAGCACAACCAAGTGTATTGTAGAGACGCCCCCTTTCCCACAATGACTTGCACTGGACTAAACGTTTGTTATGTTGCTATTTACAATTCTCAGTGAAGGGGATGTTTCATTCCATTACCTCACTATGCATTTTGTTTATATAAAACATTTCTGTGAACTAACCGTTATTTTCTTTGTGATAACAAAACGGTTTGTGGACATCCTAAGCCAGATCCCAAGTTCACCTCAGGAGACAATTTACAATATAAAAGAATCATTCCATTGAACTTGATATATTGTAACAAGTGTCTTGAAGTCACAAACAGAAGCTGCTCTCTATGTTTAGCATTTTAACAAATAGGGGACATAGCAAACTTATATATGGAATGAAACACATCTGCCCAATGAAATATAACATCCCTTTTGCGCACCGTGCAAACATAAACATTTAGTCCAGGTTCATCTTTTTTTTTTTCATTAACAGTATAATCCTGTCAATTTTAGTGACAGTAAAGTAATGTTAATTTAACAGTATTATAAATGGCAACCCTGCTGCCAGTTGATTCATATTTTTTACAGGGAAATTTCTTACAGTAACATCAAATCTTCAAATTGATTCAAAATAATGAAAAATCAAATCAATGGAGTGATTAATGCAAGAAGAGATATGTTAAAATCAGAAAGATACACAACTTTGACGATGTTTTAAAAAGTAAGAAAATAAGTAGAGAAAGATGATTATATTAGAATACAGTGTTGGCTTCCGGTCATACTAAATGTGATTAAAGAACAATTTTATAAAATCCAAACTATAGAAAATCAGTTACTTTGGGCAGAGACTTTGGGTAGAGAGAAAGCTAGGACATCTACTTCAAATTTATTTTATTTTCTGTTGGTTCGTCATTATTTTAATTCAGCTAATTTGAAATAAACAACTATGAAGAGAAGCAAAATAACAGTGTGTCACGTAAATCATATCAAACCGTGCTGATCTCTGTGACCTTACAAAAAGCGATAATTGTAAAGTATTGTCAGAAATTGATGCTACAGTTTCATTTCAGTTTACAATCGGTGTTGCTGCAAGTCATTTTGAATCTGTTCAGTTGAGTTCTCAACTCTATGTGAACACAGGATTTAACCCTTTAAAGCCTGACAAATGAAATCAAAGGCAGAACATTATTCATATTTAAAACAAAACAAAAAGTTTACATCATACACATCTTATACTTTTTCTTGTATTTCATTCAATGCATCATTGGACATGTATGGAAACAAATACAAATATTGTTCATTGCATTTGGAACATTTTTCACAATTGATTTTTTTTTTTTCAAATGGGAACAGGACATTTTTCCAACTTTTTATTTGACCTTTTAAGAGGAGCAGTGTGTAGAAGTAATATTTCAGAACACACTTGGTAGAAATGGAATATAATATGCACACGTTTGTTTTAATTACTGTAAAACTTGGAAATCATTTTTTTTTTCTTTTATTTCCTGAGAATGAGCCTTTAATATCTACATAGAAGCGGGTCACAACTTCATGAAGGCCGCTATTTTGCACTGCCATGATTCTGAACAAAATACAGTTAAAATTCACAAAATGTCAGAAATTCATAAATCAGATGTGTTCCCATGTTTCTTCAGTGAGTTCTTAAATCAAATGAAATGCACAGAGGAGTTCACACATCATGGTCTGATCGGTCCAGGTTTAAACACACTTGTGTTTCTTCACGGAGGAGTTTGTGGTGAAGCTTTTCATACATTTGACGCAACAGTACGGTTTGTGTCCTGTGTGGATTCGCTCATGCTGTGTGAGTTCAAAGGATGAGTAGAACCGTTTGTCACAGTGTTGACATTGGTACTCTTTGACTCCAGTGTGGATACGCTCATGGCTCCACTGTGTGGAGAAGGAACTGAAGACTTTCTCACAATACTGACATGGGTAGATTTTTACCTTTGTGTGGATGTTTCTGTGATTATTGTAATGACCTAGCTGGGTGAAACTCAGGCCACAGTCCTCACAGCTGAATGGCTTCTCACCAGTGTGAATACGTTGGTGGCTTTTGAGGTATCCTGCTTGAATGAAGGATTTACCACATTGGTCGCAGCTGTACGGCTTCTCTCCAGTGTGAATATGTTGGTGGATTTTGAGGGATCCTGATTGAGTGAAGGTTTTCCCACACTGGTCACAACTGTATGCCTTCTCTCCAGTGTGAATACGTTGGTGGATTTTAAGGTTTCCTGATGTAGTGAAGGTTTCGCCACATTGGTCACAACTGTACGGCTTCTCTCCAGTGTGAATACGTTGGTGGACTTTGAGGGATCCTGCTTCAGTGAAGGTTTTCCCACATTGGTCACAGCTGTACGGCTTCTCTCCAGTGTGAATACGTTGGTGGCATTTGAGGGATCCTGATTGAGTGAAGGTTTTCCCACACTGGTCACAACTGTATGGCTTCTCTCCAGTGTGAATACGTTGGTGGATTTTAAGGTTTCCTGATGTAGTGAAGGTTTCGCCACATTGGTCACAACTGTACTGCTTCTCTCCAGTGTGAATACGTTGGTGGCTTTTAAGGTTTCCTGATATAGTGAAGGTTTTCCCACAATGGTCACAGCTGTACGGCTTCTCCCCGGTGTGGATTCTCTGATGAATCGTTAAGGCCGCCCTGGATATGAACTCTTTCTTACACTGTGGACAGCGGTGAGGTTTAGGTTTCTTTGTTGCTTTTTGTTTCTGTAGCGACAGACAGACAGAAATACAAAGACAGAGTATGAGTGAGGCAGAGATGTGCAGTCAGGGTCGGCAGTATGGATGGGAATCGTTAGAATGTTAAGACAAATGAAAAGAAGACAAGGACTTTTTTACTCAAATAAATTGGAGACACAGGTCACACACATTAGATGGGGCCAGTAATGACACAGAATGGACACTTAAAAATAAAACGGGAACATGAAAAGACAACACCAGAAAACAGGGAGCTTGACACGTTGTGACAATGACCGATAGCTATAGATATATATCAATAACAGAGTAGTATCAATTGTCATTTTGATACTACTCTCCATAAGAAATTATTACATGATATTAAAAGACTCAACAGTTACTTTATAACTTTGTCAAGTTAAATTGTCAATCCCACTCGCTGCTTTCCCACTATGCAGATGTTTTGCAGCCTTCTCTTATCTCAAACCCTAACCCTTTGTAGATTATAGATAATAAATAATTGTCAGGTAGACACAAAATGGCAGGTAAGAACCTAATAGCACAACAAACAACAGTTCAGGTGCAGCAACAAAGTTTTAATAAAGAGCAGAAGTCAAACCAGGTAGTCGGATAGCATGGCAAACAAGTCCAGTAGGGGCAGGCAAAAGGGTAATCCAATGTCCAAAGGGTGGGTCAAAACACAAACAAGCAGGCAGGCAGGATGCAGCACTGGCAACCACAGACTCATAGAACATACGCTGAATAGCCAGGCAGATGTGGAAGACATTGTACATTCCCAGGTATTTGTAATCCTCCACAGTGACACCCCGGATGGAAACAGGGGTCACTGGTGTCTTGGTCTGAGTCACCTGTAAGCTGCTCACTCTTGTGGTGGTAAAAGTATAGTGCAAACATTATCCCTCCTGTTATGTTCATTTGTCAGGAACAGGAATGGTGTTCCCGGGTCAATTTGACCCGATGCATGTTTATTATCCAAAAGATGTCCAAAACCAAAACAATCCTAACAAGCAGTGTGAACATGTCATTACTAACTCCATTATTAACTATTCTATTCAGTGCAATGGTGTTCCTTACCTCTAACAAGGAATGGTTCAATTAGGATAATTCACTCATTTTTAATGTTCAAACTTTTTTTTTTAATGTTCCACCACTTTATTACTTTTGAAAGACCAACATTACTCTATAACCCAGGCCCTAATATCACAGTGCATTACTCTATAAACCAGGCCCTAATATCACAATGTATGAAATGCTGGTGGCATTCAGAGGTCGCTGCCCATTAAGGCAATACATGCCTTCCAAACCAAAAAATCCGGGCATTATGTGATGCAAACACCAGCTATGCATTGAACATGCAGGTTTACACTGAGAAGCCTGTTGGAGGAGCCCCAGAGAAGAAGAATAATGCATAATGTGCCTGGGTTATAGAGTAATTGGTCAAGGTTATAGCCAAGGTGACAGATGCCACGCCTCCTCATTGAGAATTCCTGACAAGCATTTGTTGGTTTCCGGTTTCCGGTTTACACGTAAGATTTGCTAGCTGTTACGTTACTGCTGCTTGTCCTGTCCTATATCGTGTCTTAAGTTTATTCTATTGTTTCCTTCACACTTTCCTGTTTTCTTCACAAATTGTGCCCTGTGTATTGTTAATCACTTTCCTGTCGTGCTCCCCTACCTCACTGGTGTTGGGGGGTGATTTGTTGTTGTCTGTATAGCATATAGCATATCCTAGCACTTAGCTTCTCGCACTCTCCCCTGGGTCTGACTCTGTGTCTTACTCATATTGTGCGTGATGGCTTGTGCGGATTGTGCTACTTTACTGGCTAGAATGGCATTCGCGTCCGTGAGTTGGAGCAGCTTTCTGCTACTGACGTTATAGACAGCACGGACACATTGCTTAGCCCTAGCCCCGGGAGTCTTACTACCCCCGGTGGCATTGAGGTAACTGCTTCGGCAGAAGCGGCTGGGTTCTGCCCTGTCCTGCGGGGCAGGGGTGCACGCGGTGCTGGCGGGCTTGCTTGGTGCCCTGGTTCGCGGTCCCCTCTCGGGACTGAGAATCGGTACTCGGCTCTTGCGAGCCCTGTTAGCCCGTCTGTCTCCCTCGCTCCCGTTGGTCGGGCTGGGCCCCGCACGCTAGTCATAGGGGACTCCATCACTCGCAACATTAAACTTGATTTGCCAGCCACTGTTAAATGTATACCTGGAGCCAGAGCATCCGACATTGAGGCTAATCTTAGTATGCTGACTACATGCAGGGATAAGGGGAATAAAGGCGGAACGCAGACACAAAACAACACATGTTTTGATAACATTGTTATTCATGTCGGCTCCAATGACGTTAGGCGGAAGCAGTCTGAGATCACTAAATATAGCTTAAAGGATGATTTCACCGGTGGAAATATGAATTTACCTATGTAGAGCAAAACCTATGTATTATAAATGTGCAACATTTTTAGAAATCGGTTCACCCTAGCCTGAGAAAATGCAGAAAGAGTGTTTTTATGGTCTCTCTTGCTCTTTCTGGCTGAAATGTAATAAATCCTCCAACTCCAACAATGCACCGCGCTCGCTCCCAGCTTGCTGTCCCGCCCCCCTGTTTCCGTTTTCAGTCGGAAATAAATGTAGTGCCGCGACTAAACTTTTTGTAAACATATCCTCGTGATACGTTGACCTGTCCAGACTTCTGCTTTTGTTTTTTCACAACGCAAACATGGTCAGCGGTTGTATTGTACCCGGTTGCACCAAAAAGTCAAGGAAGGAACAGACTGCAAGTCTTCACAGTTTTCCGCTGAAAGACACTGAGCGCTGCAAGCTTTGGCTCCGCGCGATACAACACCCCGACATCGGAGAAGACGCCAGTATTGAATTGCTAAAGAAAAAAAAGAGTGTGCAGTCTCCATTTCAAGCCGGAGGATTTTTTGGGAAATATTGTAGGCATGAGTTGGACCCGGCCTACTCTAACAGAAACAGCTGTACCGTCGGTCTTTGCTGTGGGCCCATTGCAAGATGACGAAGAGGCCGGTCCCTCCGGTGCTGTCCCCGCAGCAAAACGCCCTCGCCTACAGGTAAGACTGTCGTAATATTGTACTATAGGCCTATTTCTGTTTACAAATTACACTATTTGCTGCTAACGGGCAAAATCGATAAGCTTGTTCAAAAACAGAGTAAAGCAGCTTTGATTTTCGCTGTTATAAACGTTTGTTCTCGAGGCAAAGAAAACAATGTTTTCAGCTTATAGGCTTACCTCACTAACTTTTGTAAACATTTCTAGTACTTATTTCATGTTTAAAGATCAGGTGAATTCCATTTATTCCATGTAAACTGTTAAAAGTAATTTCCTGGGGACAGAAATAACACACGAGGAATGACTCTGCTATCATTTTCAGGGAGTGATATACTCTACACTTGTAATAACTGTTGTCTCTACGGTGACATTTCAGAATCCGATTGCATCAGCTGCAGGTATATTGGGTTCAGGAGGTCTATTGCAAGGCCAGTCTACTTCCCAAGATACACTCTCAAGCACATTGGTAAGCTACAAATTGTGTGTGTGTTTATGTCTATACAGTATACAATATAGTGTGTGTATGTGTTGTGGAAGCAAATGTATGTTCATTTTACTCTTGTCCCTACGTTCATTTTTTAAACAAGTATGTGTATTTCCCCTCATCTTTATTTTTGTAAAGACATGCTATGAATACATTAGTCTAATGTATGGCCGGCACCGTAGGTCTGAGGCGACACCTTATGCTGGGCTTACACTAGAGGACTTTTAAAAGACTTTGAAAAGACTCTTACATCTAAAGACAATCAACTCACACCTGGTGTTGGGCGACACCCTAAGTGTCCTGAGTGTTTCAAAGAAAACCCATTTGAATTTGCATCATCCTAGTGCCTCCCAGTCTGCAAATTAGCATTGAGTGATCAAGAGCCAGACGTTTAGTGATCCTGTGTGTGTGTGTGTGTGTGTGTGTGTGTGTGTGTGTGTGTGTGTGTGTGTGTGTGTGTGTGTGTGTGTGTGTGTGTGTGTGTGTGTGTGTGTGTGTGTGTGTGTGTGTGTGTGTGTGTGTGTGTGTGTGTGTGTGTGTGTGTGCGCGCAAGAAACGGGCGTTTTTCTCCTCTTTTTTGTATTCTCTTGTTCTTTGTCTGAACTAACTTAAGTCTACGTAAGTTACGTAAGTCTAACTGCGCCATCTTTTCCTATCTCATCTTGCACTTCTGCTGCATGATAGTCGCTCCAAAATCACAAATTGTCTTTCTTTTTTTGCACAAGATAACTCGGAAATAACTTTCCTCATCTAATAGAACCAGTTTTATGTATAATGCCCGATATTGTGGACAGTAATCTGCCTCAGTGTGCTTAACACAGTACACAACAGTAATACGACACCCTCTGTCCCTGGCCTGTCCGCTCGGCTGTGGAACAACCCCTCCCCCCACACACACGCACACATACAAAACAATCTTGTAACAGGGTACAAACAGAAGAAACATCATAATAACACCATAGTAACATAAAGTGTATAGTCACCGTTTGTGGAGAACTCATGCTTCTTCCTCTGTGGCAGCGGATAGTAATCAGAGACGCTGTTTGTGTGTCGAGCTCAGAGACTTTTGGTCAGACAGGACACGCCTCTTCATGACGTCAGATGCAGTTTGAAAAAGATCCGTCCACTACAGGCTTAGAAAACGACGCGAGAAGTGAGCCTCCTTCTCCAGGACATTGTGCGTCACTCCATGCGCTATTGGTTGGACCTGCTTGTCTCGTTGCGCTATTGGTTGGATGTGCTTGTCTATCAATATTTCTGAAACAAAACCCACCAATCAGCACTAAGTAAAACCCTAAGGACATACCTTATTACCGTAGTACCTGGGTTTTTTTACTGAAGGGAACAGGAATCTTTCAGTGGAAACAATGGCGACAAGAAAGTTGTAAACAGACGCTGCTGTTGCAGAGATTTGCAGAAGTTAGTAGCCATGAAGAAGATGGCCATTCTGACATCGAAGGATTTGATTCAGGCGACGAATGTGGTTATGAAGATCACATCGACCCGTTTGAAGACAGGTAAGAGAATTTACAAAATCTCTTGTAATCTGAAACTTGCGTTTACTGTGCGCAATAGTCAGTTGTCGCGTGATGGTTCTTATTTCCAAGGCTTGACTTCTAGCACAACATTGCGACGTTTCAGAGAGTTTTTTAGCCTACACTTATCTAATAATAAACAAATAAATAAAAAACGATAATGTGGCATGTCAAATATAGTTATTTATTCAGTGTAGAAGTCTTTCCCTTGTGTCATAGTAAAATAATCTAGTTTGGAAACAGTTTTGCATCAACTATTGTTTGCACACAATTTGTGAAATTTGAGAGAGTGTAAACATTTCTATTAGTATTATAATGTAACAAGGGTCACTTGTTGTTGCTTTGTACAATGAAGATAAAAATAAAGGACAGTTGGAAATCAGTTGTCTCTCCTCCCCTTACATACACATCTAAGATGCTAAGAACTGTGTGTCCCTACATTAGAAGGTGCTAACTGTGTTGGGGAGGGAAGAAGGTAAACAGCAGTTGGGGTTTTCAGTTATAAAGAAGAAAACTCAGTCTTTCTTGTCCTTTTTTTACAGACAGGACTAAGAGCTGCCTGAACCCAGCCCAGCACCTTCCACTCCTGCAGCATCAGCACCACCTGTGTCAACACCTTCTTCCCTGCCCAGCACAAGGTCCATGTCCAAAAGGAGCACAGGTATAAGGCCTCCAGCTACCCCATCACCCGCATCAAATAGGTCCCGTGCCCAAATTCCCCAGGTACCAACCCGAGCGCCACCCACACCTCGAATACCACCAGCCCCCACACACCCAGCTGCAATGTTGCCCTCTGCCTGCAAGTGGACAGGAACTGTTTTGCAAAGTGGCATGGCATTGACATTTAGCTTGTAAATAGTGTATACTACATAGTGTGTAAATAGTTTGTAATTATTGTTTTTCCTGCGTGTTGTTATATATAGTAAACTGTTTGTTTGAATTTTTTTTTGTGATGCTCCCTTTTTTATTAGTATACATCCCATGAGTCTTTATATGTGGTACAAAGTCTTCATTCAGTCTAATTTCCTAATGTTTTTTGAAAGTAGAGACAACATTTCTACCAAAAAGCTTCTGGACCAAATTTTATATTAGTCATGTTTTGTGCACTCCCCTACTGTGTTCTGGAAAATTACCACTGCATTTTTGAAGCTAAGGCTTAGGAGAAGCAATTTCAAGAGCCAAAACAACTCAACAGGATGACTAAAGGTTCTTCTTTCACACAAATTTCCAGGTTTTTCAAAAATCGCAATTCATTTTTCAGCATTTAAGCCAATTATTTATATACACAATGGTCTAGGACATAAGTAGACCTCAGAAAACAAAGGCCTAATGTGTTCTGAACATTTCTATATAAAACACTTTGGTATAATTTATCTTCTTGCACATTTGAAATAGGTATTTATAGAAGTATGTCAAATTGGAGAAAATAATCACTTTCTGTCAAAATGAAAATCTCCTCCCAATCAGTCCCCTCTGTGTGTGTGCGTTGAAGAAAAGAAGCCAGTGTTAATACGCAGCCTATGACTACATGACTATAGACTACGTGTGTGTGTGTGCGCCTGTGTGTGTGTGCACGTGCGTGTGCGTGTGTGTGTGTGTGTGTGTGTGAGCTTCACTGATCCGCGACCAACTCAGAAGCAGAAGTCTGTCCGATAATAGCATCACATATCACTCACACACACACACACACACACACACGCCACACACACACACACACACACACACACACACACACACAAACACACAAACACAAGCACACACCACAAGTGTCACATTTAGAGGAAGTCATGCCACCGTTAACCTATTCTGTTCTGCTGCTTTGGGGGATAAACTCTAGAGTCTACTCTACGCCACAGACGTCTGACCGCTCCGTGAGTATCTCTTTAAGACTTATACCTTAAAAAACATTCTATCTGTTTTTTGTTTATATATACTTTATTTTAGGATCATATATAACTCTGGGAACTTATTTTTCATATTTACAAGATCCTACAAACATTGTTTTAATGTAAACAATATAGATAGATAAATAAATAAACAAACAAACAAACAAACAAATAAATAAATAAATAACAAAACAAAAAACAATAATGATAAATAATATATGTATATATATATATATATATATATATATATATATATATATATATATATGTACATCCACATATGCATAGGCCTACATACAATACATATACATCAGTACACATATACTCAACAAAAGACACATAAACATTACACATAACATTCTATCTGTTTTTGTGAACACAGACTCCCAAATATTTTTAGATTGTTTTGATAGAAAAATTTGTAAATTGTCAATCACTCAATTTTCATTGCACCCATTCTCCATCGCTGTCTAATGTCTAATGTCTAATCTTGAATCTTGATGTATTTTCTTTGTTTTTATTATCTCGTAAATGCACTTTCTAATGTCTAATCTTGATGCCCATGTAAAGCACTTTGAATGGCCTTGTGTCTGAATTGTGCTGTAGAAATAAACTAGCCTTGCCTTATAATAAATCGACGCCCACTGTTAATCCTAGTTTCCAGTGATTTGGGTATTTTCCTCATTACGCCAACTGTAGTTCCTGGTTGAGCGTATACCCATGACAAAGGCATTAAGAAAAACAATATCAAAATAGCATTCTTTGCACTGATGGTCTCGTTTGCTGTTACATGTAATTTATGATCATCAGAGGAAAAATGAGACTGTTTCAGAAATATTTAAAAGTTCCTTGTAGCTACTTTGAAATATGATATATTTACTGTAAACCTTTTGCAAATACTCCAATGTTCTTGATCCTAATTTCTTTTTTCATATTTGATTCAAAACCTGAATATTGGTAAAAAAAAAAAAAAAAAAAAAAAAAAAAAAAAAGACATTTGAAGATTTCATGAAATCTTCAAACGTCTTTTCTGACTGCCTGGGGGTATGGACTGTTGGCCAGCCTGCTAGTTTCAGCCCTGATGGACCTATATCTTCTGCCAGGGGGCATTGGTTGAAACCGGTGGTGTGCTGGGTGTAGAAAAAAGTTATGTTTCAAAGGTTATTGAGGATCTACAGACAGATAGCTTACTAGGGAGCTGAGCACGGTGTGAATGTCACTGCCATAATAGTGCCATGGCAAATAACAGAGGTACAGACTTGACTGTTTTGCAGTGCTTTTGCTTTTGCAGATGTGTTTTATCTGTGTCAGTATAGCTGTGTATCTGTGTATCTGAGTGTGATGAAAATGGGGGCGGACCTGATAAGCCTTTGGCTTCTCCTGCTACCCTTCGGTAGCCTGGCATTCCCAGACCTGCCACTAGGCGCTGGCAAATTAAATTTGCTGCGCGTGTTGGTCTGGACACGCTCCGTTGAAGCTTTATCAAGAAAGCCAGAAATCTGGCTGGTGGTTTCAATTGGTTCTATCTAATATGGGCGCGCCAGAGCCCTTTATATGGTGCTCTGGGGAGGACATAACCGGATGACGACAGTGACGTGCATGCGACGTCGAAGCCGTGATAGTAAACATCAAAGATGGCTGCGGATATGTTGTGTGAGTTTGAGACTGCTTTGGCCTCGACCCTTAACGATTTGGAAGACGGCACTCAAATCTTTCATTAGCAAGTAAGTGGAATGTTCTACTTTGCCGACCGACAACGGCAAACGTTTAATTTAACAGTTTAACAGCTGTTCGCTAAACGAAAGGGGCTTACGTCGCCTTGTGCATCGCTCTGATTGGTTGTAGTGCTATCCAACTGCGTGCAGTGGCATTTGAAATGCACGAGTAGGAGCCGCCCCTTGAGTTGGAAATTACTATTGATCGTGGCCAGACCCTCTATCATTCAAGATATCAGGGTCTGGATTTCCAGGCTAACCCTTCGGACCATAACACAGAGATGTATGTGTGAATATGTCAAGGAGAAAATTGTGTGTGTGTCCGAAAGAATAATAAATAAATAAATAAAATAAAAGATTGTCCTGAAGGATATTTCTCACTCGGCGCATGCAGCAGGAGGTGAACACAGTCGTGATGTCTGGTAGGATGACCCCAATGACCTCTATACTCTGTGTATGGCCTCCTTCTCAAACCACACCAGTTACCCACAGGTCAGCACACTCTCCACTGCACAGTGCTAGAAGTTAACCAGAGGCGATATTTCTCTTACAACACAGTCACACTCAAAACTTAAAACAATGGGCCCTCTCCACCAACTCATTCCCAATGAGGAGTGGGGAGTGGCTCAGTTGTCCGGTCTTACAGAAATACACTATTACATCCTTGGTGTTTTGTGTTGAGGGCCAGGTTGCTGCTGCTGCACCATGCTGCCAGCAGTTGGACTTCTCACCTGTATCTCATCATTCCCGGTGATGAGGCCGAGCACTGTTGTGTCGTCGGCATATTTTATTACATGGGTGGATGGGGAGGAAGAGCTGCAGTCGGGCTAAGCACACAGCCCTGGGGGGCCCCGGTGTTGATGGTCAAAGTGGACGATGTGTGCTTGCCTACCCTTACATATTGTTTGTTAGAAAGTCCGAAACCGGTTGTCAATCCGGACTAGATTGATGACTACATGAACCAATCAGGGGCTGACTTCCACTGATAGACAGTAAGCGGGTAGGGTCTGGTCTGACTGGAGGCTAGATACATGAACCAATCAGGGACACCAAAATGGAGGTGTTCTAAAACTTTTGACCGATAACGAAATAAGAGACATAAATTAACATTGTGTATCATTGTGTTCTTCTTCTGCAGATTTACACCTTGAACAACGACAGCATCAACAATGGGAAGCCAGTCTTTTCTTTTCTTACTTCTGTTTCTCCTGCTTAATCTAAACCCTTCACTGTCTTACTCCCTGAAAAACTGCAGCATTGAATATTCTACAGACGCCTCGGCTGAGGTTTCTCTTGATTGCACTCACCATAAACTAGTCACCATCCCCGATGACATCCCCAGAAATGCGACAATAGTCAGACTCCATGAAAACCAAATTGAACGTATTAACAGGAAAGATTTTGGCGACTTGTCAAAACTGAGAAATTTGACTTTGCACTCAAATAAGATTTCTCACGTTGACGACGGTTCTTTCATACATTTAAAGGGGTTGAAATATCTCAGCATGGGGGAAAATAAACTCACCAATCTGACAGAAAACATCTTTGAGGGTCTGGATAATCTCACCGCGCTAGACCTTCACGAGAACAGCATTCAGTTCATCCATGCCTCTGCCTTTCAGTTCCTGACCAGATTACAAACATTGAAATTAGGTGATAATTTGCTCCATCAAATTTCTGAAATTGAACCTATCCTCCAGCTGCCACAGCTTCAGGATCTGGGTATCGAGAGGAATAAATTCAGCTCCTTTGAAAGCAAAGACCTGCAGCCAAATGTCACCTCAGGCCTGAAGGTGTTGGATGTTTTTGGCAATAAATTTGAGAAGTTTAGCATCACGACCCAGATGTTTCCTCACCTTGATATGATAGACCTTTCTCGTTGTGGCCATGAAGCGGGCATGACATTGGAGATTCCTCACAACGTAACTCGGCTGTATTTCAGTACAACTGTGATTCGGTTTCAAGAGATTCAAAGAGTCCTGCAGAGTCTTGATTCACTGGTGCATCTGAGATTGAATTATGCGAACAAGAAGATCAAGAAAGGTCTCTTGGATACGGTCTGCAAAATACCAACACTCAGGAAGCTTGATCTCTATTTCAACCATGTCGCCAATTTAAGTGCTAAAGTTGTAACTTGCTCTCAGCTCAGGGAGCTTGATTTATCCGCTACTCACATGACAGAGCTGCCGAAAGACTCGATACAATCCATGAAGAGACTGACGTTTCTAAAAATCGACACCAACTTACTCACTAAAGTACCAGATGACATCAGAGCTCTGTCCTTTCTTGAAGTCCTAAACCTTGAAGACAATCTCATCTCTGAGTTGACTTGTGAGGATTTTGTAAACACAACAAGCCTTACAGAGCTTTACCTGACCGCAAACAAGATTTCCAAACTGGACAAGTGTGTTTTTGAAAGCATTCGTAATCTTAAGGTTTTAGATTTGAGCGACAACCTGATGTGGAAATTAGGAGGCACCTTCAAAACAGGCCTGGAGAAACTAGAGTTCCTGGATTTGAGCAAAAACTTTATCGTCATTTTTGAGTCTAATTCTTTCGAAAGTTTAGGTTCCTTGAAAAATCTAGATGTGGTGTCAAAGCGTATCGGACGGGTGAAAAGTAAAGCTTTTGACGGTCTGACAAGCCTGGAATCTCTCAGTGTTTCTCTTCCACTCTCTTTTGAAAACAACTTTGAAGGATTACAGCAGCTAGGGAATCTAACAATCTATTTCGATACAGACGGCACTTTCAAAGGTCCCAATCCAAACTATAATGAATCCACCTTCCCTTTGAATTCTCTGAAAACCTTCAAAATGATATGCAAGGGTTATCACTACGGCTTCCCATTTGACTTACCGGTAGAATTGCACGAGGCTATGACACAGTTAGAGGACTTCACAGCTGAAAACGTGTATATTTCTGCGCCCCGTCCAGACACATTTCAGTTCAATAACCAGCTCAAGAGTTTGACCATAGGACAGACAGATTTATCAGATTTGAACCCTGAGTTGTTTTGGCCGATCCCAAACCTGGAGTCTCTGGATCTCTCTGACAGTAAGCTGAAGTCTTTAGAGTTCCTGTCCCAGGCCGGCCTGTCTGCACTCAGACGTTTGACTCTGAGACAGAATGAGATCACAGTGATCAGTGAGACGGTCTTCCAGTCTCTCCCTGCACTAACACACCTGGACCTGGCCGAGAACCCTTTCACCTGCGACTGCTCCAACGCCGGCTTCATCCAATGGGTGAAGAGCAACAACCAAACTCAGGTTGTTAACGCCTACCAGTACTCTTGTTCCTTTCCTGCGGCCCAACAAGGCAGCAAGCTGCTGGACTTTGACTTCCAGTCCTGTTGGATGGACGTTAGCTTCCTATGCTTCATTAGCAGCTCTGGTGTGGTGGTGCTAACCCTACTAGCGTCCTTCATCTACCACTTCCTGAGGTGGCAGCTAGCCTACGCCTATCACCTGTTCCTGGCCTTCCTCTATGACAGCAGGAAGAGGAAGAAGGGAGCTGCTCTCCACTACGACGCCTTCATCTCCTACAACGTTCACGACGAGGCCTGGGTCCTCAGAGAGATGCTCCCAGTGCTGGAAGGAGAGCAGGGCTGGAGGCTGTGTCTGCACCACAGGGACTTCCAACCAGGTCAGGAGTCACTCTCTTCATCTCTGTCTTTATTAGGGTGGTAGGATGGCCTAGAGTTGGAGAGGTTCCTTCTCCCAGTAACCATGAGATATCTGGTTCCTCCCTGTAACCATGAGGTCTCTGGTTCCTCCTCCCAGTAACCATGAGGTCTCTGGTTCTTCCCATTAAACATGGATGGATTGGTTGGATCCCAGGCACTGGACAGGAAGGTGTTAGTAGTAAAACTAGTTGTGGCTGCTATTACATCTACGGTGACCACCATCTCTACCATTGTCCTCAAACAGGGTCAGCCATAGTACAGCGCCCCTGTAGTTTGGGGGTTTAGTGCCTTGCTCAAGGACACACTGCTAAAGATGGTGGGCAACGTGGATGTAATTCCAGACACCACTAGTTTTAATACTAACGCCCTCCTGTCCGGTGCAGGGGATCCAACCAGAGACCTCATATTTACTGGGAGGAACCAGAGACCTCATGGTCACTGGGAGGAACCAGAGACCTCATGGTTACTGGGAGGAGGAACCAGAGACCTCATTGTTACTGGGAGGAGGAAGCAGAGACCTCATGGTTACTGGGAGGAGCCAGAGACCTCATGGTTACTGGTCGACCCCTTTCCTCCAGGCCATCCTATCACAAATACATGAACACTTTCTGGGGCCTATTGCATAAAAGTGGTATTAAGATATCCAGGATGATTGATAAAGCCAGCCTTGACAAAGTCCAGCCTGGGCACTTTGGATTAGTCAGTTACATAAACGCCAATCCAGGATGTAAAGGGGCTGCTTTGTCAAGCCAGGTGTAAGTCATTCTGTTAAGAGCCAGCCCACAGCTTTCAGAAGTAGACCCAGAGATCGAACTCAGATTTACTGATGTAAAAATGTAAAAGACGGCCCATTTTCCCACAATGCCTTGCTAGTTTAAACCGTAAATCAGGGGGCAGTTCATTTTATGCAGGGGATGTCATCTCTGCCAACTAATCTTGATGTCCCTGTATTGTTTTATGATAAAATAGTTGACAGTGAGCAGTCTGCAGGTGCATTTAAAAAATAGAATATCATGGAATGTCCATTCAAAAAGTTAAACTTTCATTACACAAAGTGAAATATGTCAGGCCTTCTTTTTGGATGATTGATTGATCATGGAATAAAAAATCCAGTATCTCAAAATATTAGAATATTGCATACAACCAATCAGAAATGTCGACCTTCTGATAAGTCTGTAAAAGTTTATTCTAGATTAATTTCACTTAATGTGTAATGAATCTAGAACATATTTAAGTTTCACTTTTTGAATTAAATTACAGAAAAAAGGAAACTTTCATTGATATTTAATTTTGTTTTAGATGCACCTCGATATAGTTATAAGTACAAAGTGAATTTATTTGACCCACATTTGCAACGTCATCTACCATCGATAATCAATTGTATAAATATAGCCCGCAATATGAACAGACTATCACATAAATTATTATAATGTATATAATTTCATCTTAATGTAATTATAATTAAGTTAATTATAAATGGTTCAGGTTAAATAATAAAAAAATAACTATTTAACTAAATGACAATGCAGTCTTTTATATGGTACTTTAAAACAGGTTATTGAAACTTAAGCATTACACAGAAGATCATGGAATAACTGTTAAACACCTTCAGATCGGAGTGACAGCTGACTGAGCCAGTCATGCAACAGAATAAGTGTATCCTTTACGTTTAGCCTGGTCGGGACCAGGCTAAACGTAAAGGATAAATCTCCATGGTAACTTATGTCCCTCCGCTTTTATGCAACCGGATCATGGCTAACGCAAGCCAGGATAACCGAAAAATCCTAGGTTAATCCCTTATCCTAGTTGTATGCAATAGGCCCCTAGTCTGACTCAAATTTCACTAAGTTTTTTTGGAAGATGGTTAATTTATTTGGCACCATCTTCCAAAATGGCCACAATAAAAATCATGAATTTTTGAAGGTCTTAATTTTCACACATAACAATATGTTGGTCTGGTTTCTTGAAACTCAAACCAAAATTGTTCTATAGACCCTTAACTTCAATTTTGAAAGTGAAAACAAAATCTTTCCATCCGTTTCAAATGAAAACATCAAATTACCCAAACACAGCCCCTCACTACTTTGCTCTAGTTCAATGCTTCCTCTGTTAACACATTGGGTGTTGGCAAACTTAGCTTCCCCCCACACTGCTCATTAACATACTTTACAGACATGTATCTAGTCTTTTCATCTGCTGGCCTGTTTCTCTTCCTCTAATGTTCTTCCTCTTTTCCATATCAAATGTCTCACAAAGAGCAGAATACACTTGACAGTACAATGCACACTTTATCTCTCAAGTGTTGCTCTAAAGGGGTTTCACATTCTTGTCTTCTTGCAGCTCTGTGCGTTTTTGTCTGCCAGAGATGACATTTGGCTAAAGCCGATTTTATCAGAGGCACACGGTCCAGAAATGTATTATGTTCCTTTTGCGAGAATAGCAAACAAAGTTTTTTCAAGCACTGGCCACACTACATGCTGCTGTTTGTGTCCACAGGTAAGCCCATCATAGAGAACATCACAGACGCCATCTACGGCAGCAGGAAAACCATCTGTGTGATCAGCCGGCGCTACCTGCAGAGCGAGTGGTGCTCCAGGGAGATACAGATGGCAAGGTGGGGTCTGTCTGTCTGTCTGTCTGTCTGTCTGTCTGTCTGTCTGTCTGTCTGTCTGTCTGTCTGTCTGTCTGTCTAACCTCAAAAGTTAAAGTAGCTTTCAGTTGTTGTTGATTGTAGCACTCAACAGCATCTGCTATAGTGCTTAACTTCTGTCGCCCCCATGAGGAATTCTGGGTAATTACAACAACTCTGTCGGTGCATCTACATGAGTAAAGCCTTCAGTGATGGCACATGGATTTTATACCTTCTACTGTACGTCCAGGTTTTTTCTTATCAGAATCAACAATAGAAACATTTATTGGGCTCTTCTTGGGATTTTTCTGAGCTTCTGCTCCAGTGTCGGCGGGGGGGGGGGGGGGGGGGGGGGAGACACCAGTTTGTAAACGCTGCCATACTGAAAAATACAGAGAAAGTTTTGTGGAGCTGATAGGCTTAATCAACTTTATGTCAACTCGTTTAGCGATGGCTTGAATGTACACTAATCCTTACACTCCGTTCTTTGTGGTTTGTTTCCCTAGTTTCCGTCTGTTTGACGAGCAGAAGGACGTGTTGATCCTCCTGTTTCTGGAGGAGATCCCGGCCTATCAGATGTCTCCGTACTACCGCATGAGGAAGCTGGTGAAGAGACGGACCTACCTGAGCTGGCCCCAGGCCGGCCCACACACGGGGCTCTTCTGGCAGAAGGTCCAGAGAGCTTTGGAGACCGGGGAGGCTCCCACCGACAACACAGACCCGCTGACTGGTCAAGCAGGATGCTGAGGAGTGTGTGTGTGTGTGTGTGTGTTTTTCTGTGTGTGCGTGTGTGTGTGTGTGTGTGTGTGTGTGTGTGTGTGTGTGTGTGTGTGTGTGTGTGTGTTTGAACCATACTGAGGAAAACACCATGTCCTATCCTATCTTATCCTATCTAAAATGATTATGCAGTTTGTTCATTATGAGCCACACCGTACTGTGTTGCCGCATCCAATCAGAATGCCCGGTTCACTTTTACCTGTCTGTATCGGAGTTCAATTATTGAATGCTTGAAATAAATGCAGCTGTTTACACTCGTTGTGATCCTTAATTTAATTTAATGTATTTCTTTATTCAAAGGACAGTGCATCTTGATTAACATTTCTATAAACGTACCAGTGATAGCCAGCAGGCTCATTTTGAACTGCAATCCTTTGGCAAGATGTTGACATGACCACAAAGACTAGAAGAATGAAAACTTATAAAAAATACACACAAAAACAGATAAGAACAGTAGCGCATGTCATCAATTGACTGACTCCTTAAGACATACGTATAACCAAACAAACATTCGTACCCACCACCAAGGGTTAAACAGGACAGCTCCAACTATAACCATGCAATCAGATTAAATACTATCATACAATACAATTTAAAGTGTTCACATTTTTTGATTTCTTACAAGCCAGTTTTTAAAATTGTGGTTGAATGTATGATAAGAGGGGCTGTGTTAGTATTGTGTTCCAAAGGTTAGAGGCCCTCACAGAGAAACACTGGAAAGTAACTGGACATAGGTCAGAAGCAGAAGTAATACCAGGGCAGTCAAGTATCACCACACTCACACACACACACACACACACACACGCACACGCACACGCACACGCACACGCACACACACACACACACACACACACACACACACACACACACACACACCCACACACACACACACACACACACACACACACACACACACACACACACACACACACACACACACACACCCACACACACACACACACACACACACACACACACACACACACACACACACACTCATAGCCACACACACACACACACACAAAAAAAAACACACACATTCTATTTAGTTTGGTGAACACAGATTCCCCAATATTTTAGAATGAGTTTGTAAGAATATAACTATATTGTCAGTCAAGTAATGTTCATTGCAGCCATTCTACATCGCTGTCTAAATGTTTGATGTTTAATCTTGATGTATTGTATGCCCCTTTAAAGCACTTTGAATGTCCTTGTGTCTGAATTGTGCTGTAGAAATGAACTTGGTAAACATAAGGTCATGCCCAATATTAATCCTAGTTTCCAGTTTTTGGGGGAATTTCCTCTATCCAGAAAAATATGCTTAAAATATGATATATGTACTGTAACTGCTTTGTGAATGTTCTTACTCCTGAAATGTGAAGAAGTTTACATTTTCTTTTTCACATTAAAACCTGATTATTGGTAAAACAAAACAAGAAATTTGAAGATGTCCATTGGGTCAAATAACTTTGTTTTGACGTATTTCGATATAGGGGAGAACGGGGGAATCTGAGGCATCGGGTAATGTGAGCCACCCCCTGTATCTAGGCAACGGAAAACATTTTTGGTCATGTGAGATATATGTTTTCAAGCCCCTCTCATTTCCCCATGGCCCTGAAAGCGAGGACCTCATGGTGCTATGGTAAGCATGTTTTTTCACCAAAATAGGTATTTTGCATGTAAAAGTAAATTTTCTTGCTGTCAACTTAATCAACTGTTGTGCCAAAACAAATGTATTCACGTAGAAAAACTTCTATCATACGTGTTGATGAACTACCGACATATAAAAACCATGTGATAATATTAGCTAAAGATTAGCCTGAAATGCTAAGAGAGGTAGTTTTTTCTCAAATTGTGGTGGTGGGGGAAAGTGAGCCAAATGCTGTGGGGGAAAGTGAGCCACTGTCTCACTTTCCCCCACCATGAGGCACAAGTTAAGTTTAGTCTTAAACATATTTTATAATAAACATATGTTTTATTTTAATGTCATACACATTGTAGAAAAGCCATCATGCCAAGGAAATACACCAGGAAGACGACCTGGGGCAACCACACGGAAAGAGCACCTTCTCATCTTTCCCTGTAACCTTCAGGGCTGGAATGTAGAGTAGGCCTAGTTGTAGAGTATGACAGGCTGATGTTATAATCCAGTTGGGTCTTCTCCTGTGTTCTGAGTCCCAGGCTGTTCTCGCTGGTTCTGATTTTCCTATGCTTTGACCCCCAGACACAAGCTGGCTCCAAGGGTCCTGTGTTCTGACCCCAAGACTGCGTTCTAATCTAACTGGTTCTATCTTTCATTTGAATCTTATTAAAACCTTTTGAATTATAAAATGTTGTATTTGATTTTGTTCAGAGTTACTTTCAAGTGTTTAGAAAATTTGCTTTGCTTAATTGACCAAACCCCATCATTCTTTTACTAGTCCGACATTAGTTCTGGAATGTGTGGCTAGCTTTCAGGATTCTAACTGTTACAATATGTGTTGTTATGGTAGTTTCAGAGTGGAAAAAGTAAGTGGATCAGTTTACCCCCTTGATTTTCCTGGTCTGTCTCAGTTTGCCCCACAGCTGGGGTAAAGTGAGCCACATGACAACTTTTTTTTAAACAATCATATTTTCACTGCCCTTTGTCATGAAAAAATTCTACTAATGCCCATTTCTAGGAAACATCCTGAATTAATGGGAAACTGCAGCATTGAATATTCTACAGACGCCTCGGCTGAGGTTTCTCTGGATTGCTCAGAGCTGGAACTAGAGACCATCCCCGATGACATCCCCAGAAATACAAAAGTAGTGAATCTCTGTGACAATCCGATTGAGCGTGTTAACAGGGAAGATTTCGGCAATTTGTCTAACTTGAGAAATTTGACTTTGTACTATAATGATATTTCTCACATTGACGACGGTTCTTTCATACTTTTGAAGGCGTTGAAATATCACATGGGGAGAAATAAACTCACTAATCTGACAAAAAACATCTTTCACGGTCTGTTTAATCTCACTGCGCTATACCTTCAGGAGAACAGAATTCAGTTCATTCATGCCTCTGCCTTTCAGTTCCTGACCAGATTACAAACATTGGCCTTAGGCAATAACTTTCTCCACAAAATTTCTGAAATTCAACCTATCTTCCAGCTGCCACAACAAATAAGTCTTCAAGCAGCAAGTTATCTAGCATCATCTCAGATCCATAAGTGTGATAAAACATGATAAAACCCATCAAAACAGACATTGGGAAGAATTTTTAAGTTTATTTGCCGATTACATGCAAAGCAGCTGACTGAGAGATCGGTTTTATGAAACACGCACATTATGTAAGTGATCACTGTATGAATAAAGAGCTATTTAACACTTATATTAACATAAATAAACCGCTTACTTCACCTTTAAGATAATGTCCGTTAAAGATGGTTGTAGAGGAGACATATACAGACGCAAACAGACAAGGTTTAGTCAAATAAACACCTGAATGTACATGTTGGACCTTTTGATTTATACTAGTATGAAGGAAGACATGTCATGGAAGATAAATAGCTTAGATCTTAGAAATTGACCAGTGATTGAACATTTTTCATTTTTGACAAAAGTGTCTCGCCTTAAAGATGCTCCGAGGAACTTTCCCTTTGTGTTAATTCTAGCGCCCCCTTTGGACAAAAGCGGTAGTTTTTTTACCACGCCAGCTGTTGTTCCTGGGTGAGTGTACCCATGACAAAGGCATTTTTTTCTGTTAATAAATCCTAAAAGCTGCAGAAGATTTTCCAGCGTTTTTATATCAGTTGATGAAAATCATTTTAGATTTCATGGTTTTCCGTCAGATTAGGAATAACTGTCGACTTTCTGAGAAGATTTATATGGAACTGTCAACATTTATCTTTAAGCTTTATTGTATTTGAAACTGCTACGAGGAACTTTTAAATATTTCTGAAGCAGTCTAATTTTTCCTCTGATGATCATAAATTACATGTAACAGCAAACGAGACCATCAGTTCAAAGAATGCTATTTACATGTTATTTATGATCTTTATTATACAAAATACTGAAGGTCAAATATTCATGTTTTAAAGTGTTTTCACGTCAGAACTTGAAGTTGAAAGAAATTAATTTGCAAGAATCAGCAATCAACAAAACTAGCAATTAGCTTGGAAATAATGGTTCCTGTGTGTGTGTGTGTGTGTGTGTGTGTGTGTGTGTGTGTGTGTGTAGTTAGTTAGTTAAATCTTTATTGTCCACGGTGTGGAGATTCGTCTTTGGTCTCATACAAAAAACAACAAGCAAGTATATGTGTGTGTGTGTGTGTGTGTCTTGATTGAGTCATAAAAATCAGACATGCTGCTGATTGTTCTGAGCCACAAGACGGTCTCTTAGCAATCGGTTCAATTACTCCTACACACACACACACACACACACACACAGTAGTTTGGTACATTCATTTTGTCTCCTTGTTCAATGTGCATCAATCACCTTTCTATGAACCGGCCGCCATGGGCGAATCCTTTGGTGTATTTAAAGCTATAGTGCGTAACTTCTGTCGCCCCTCAATGAGGAATCCTGAGTAATAACAACAACACTGTCGGTGCATCTACATGAGGTAAAGCCTTCAGTGATGGCACATGGATTTTATACCTTCTGCTGTACATCCAGGTTTTTTCTTAACAGTAGAATCAACAACTGAAACATTTCTTGGGCTCTTCTTGAGATTTTTTCAAGGCACTCAAAGACGCTTTACATTCCAGGTTCCATTCATTCACACACAGTCATACTGGTGGTGGTAAACTACCATAGTAGCCACAGCTGCCCTGGGGCAGACTGCCGGAAGCGTGGCTGCCATTCAGCGCCTACGGCCCCTCAGACCACCACCTCAAACATACACATTCACACGAGGCAAGGTGGGTGAAGTGTCCAAGGACACAACAACCATGACACAGGTGGCAGAGTGGGGATCGAACCGCCAACCCTTGGATCATTGGCCAACCCGCTTAACCACCTGAGCCACGGTCGCCCCACGGTTGCCATCTACATGAGGTAAACCCTTCAGTGATTGGATTTTATACCTTCTGCTGTACCTCCAGGTTTTTTTTAGCAGTACACTGTAAACAATTGCTGTAAATTTACAGCTGGATTTCAACAGCATTAACCTGTTATTCATAAAAACAGCATTTAACTGTTAATATAAAAGGCAGTCTGTTAAATTACAGTCCTTTGCTGTTATGTTACGGAACGGTAACGTTTTTCAAAAATACTAAACTTTCCTGTTAATTTACCATCAAACTTAGAAGGGACAACTTGACATGAGCTGCCTGCACATGTGAAGCTTATACCATTTTCGTCATTAATCCTCATCCATCCACATCTTAACTAATAAGTGTTGTTTACCTTATATCCTCTGGTTAAGTTTACTTGAAGATGAGTTATATCTACTTTAGTTTAGTTTAGCTTTATTTGTGCAGATAAACAAGATTAAAATGGCAAGAAGATGCGCATAGACATACATAAATGCACAGGTGGGACAAAAGAAACCCCGAAGGGCTTATAAAGGATGTCCACCTGACATTAAAATACAATAAGGTAAAGAAATAAAGTAAAAGAAAAACGACAAACAAAAATAAAATTAAAGAGATAAAACAACTACAAAGTCATGTTACAAAAATGAAAATACATTTAAGTACATACAGTAAAAAAGCAATGTAAAGATGTAACTAACAAGCAAAAAGACAATATAACATACATTCAGTTTAACACATTATCGTAAGCTTTTAAAATTAGATACATTTTAAGATGTTTTTTGAAAGTAACTAAAGATGAGTGTTTACGTAGAGTAAAAGGAAAACTGTTCCAAATGACTGGACCTCTATCCCTAATTGAAAACTGTCCAAGATTTGTTCTGTAAAACTGACGGTGAAGGAGATCTACAGATCTGGTCTGATGACTATGGATCTGTGACCTGGTTATAAAAAAACTGTTAAAAGAAGAGGGAAGTCAATTATTGAAAAACTGGAAAACTAAAAGTGCCGATCTGAAGAGTATTCACATCATATATGCTTAACAACTTCAGACTTTGAAATAACGGAGCACTATGAGCGTCCCAACTGGAGTTGGTTACAGATCTAACAATTTTTTTCTGTAACACAAAAATCGAATCTACACTGTTTTTGTATGTGCTTGGCCATACTATATTGCCATAGGATATAAAGGGATAAATAAGACAGTAATATACGTAAATCCATACACATTTTTGTTGACAGCCTACTTGGAAATGGAAAGTGCAGTTAACTTAATTAAACCAAGTTAGTCTTACTTAACTGAAGAGTGGTGTTTACTCAGTAGAATGAAGGAAACGGATTGCCTTAGATAAATCAAGTAAGCACAACAAAGTGTATTGTAGAGACGCCCCCTTTCCCACAATGACTTGCACTGGACTAAACATTTGTTATGTTGCTCTTTGCCCCCTCAGTGAAGGGGATGTTTCATTCCATTACCTCACTATGCATTTTGTTTATATAAAACATTTCTGTGAACTAACCGTTATTTTTTTGTGATAACAAAACGGTTTGTGGACATCCTAAGCCAGATCCCTAGTTCAACTCAGGAGACAAGTTACAATATAAAAGAATCTTTCCATTGAACTTGATATATTGTAACAAGTGTCTTGAAGTCAAAAACAGAAGCTGCTTTCTATGTTTAGCATGTTAATAAATAGGGGACATAGTAAACTTATATATGGAATGAAACACATCTGCCCAATGAAATATAACATCCCCTTCGCGCACGGTGCAAACAGCAACATAAACATTTAGTCCAGGTTCATCCCCTTTTTTTCATTAACAGTATAATCCTGTCAATTTTAGTGACAGTAAAATAATGTTAATTTAACAGTGTTAAAATGGCAACCCTGCTGCCAGTTGATTAATGTTTTTTTACAGGGAAATTTCTTACAGTAACATCAAAACTTCAAATTGATTCAAAATAATGAAAAATCAAATAAATGGAGTGATTAATGCAAGAAGAGATATGTTAAAATCAGAAAGATACACAACTTTGACGATGTTTTAAAAAGTAAGAAAATAAGTAGAGAAAGATGATTATATTAGAATACAGTGTGGCTTCGGGTCATACTAAATGTGATTAAAGAACAATTTTATAAAATCCAATCTATAGAACAGGGGTGGCCAACCAGTCAGAGACAAAGAGCCACATTTTTAACTGTGTTACTGCAAAGAGCCACATCGTACACACGGGTACACACAGTGGCGATTCCAGGAAATTTTGACTGGGGGTGGCCAAGGTGGGCCACAGAGTTAGAGTGGGGTGGCCATCGCACCCCTGAATGAATAGCATGTGATATGCTGTACAACCAATTCAAAGATGATTTATAATCCCAAATGCCCACATCATGTTAGTATCCATTGTAATGTTTGTCAGAAAACTAAACCCCTGAAGGGGGGTCTGGGGTATTTATACAGTATAAAAAGTGTTTTTAACATGTAATCTAAGCATTCTGGTGCATTCTGGCGAAGATAATAAAGGAAAAAGTCAATATTTATTTCAGCTCAGATGAATAGTAAAATTAGCAAGACAACATAACTTGCTAGCAGCCAGATGCCTAACAACTGCACAGAGGGATGGATGACCACTAGCTTTTGACCAAATATCTTGCTAAAAAAATAAACCTTTATTTATGAAAGTCTGCCCTTGCTAAGAACATGTTACACTCGCTAACTACAAACTTTAATTTTTTTATTCAGATTTCAAAAATCTGCTGGGACACGTGCCTTTACACATGCATGGGTGGCACGCATGTCACAAGCACACTTATGCTGTTTTCAAGACCTTTGCTGACCAGAGACCAGTTCTAGTGCCTACCATTAATTTAGTAATTGAACATTGAAAACTGATCTCATATCAGTGGATTGGAGTGTTTGTGTGATGAACTTGGCAACTACCTATCAAAAAAAGTTAAGAAAAAAAAAATACATATCATCTCTGAACTAGGATACATATCAGGAAAAAAATGTAATTAAAAAAAGAAAATTAAAATAAAAAATAACATTTGAACTGGGGGGGGGGGGGGCACTGGGGTGGCCAGTAAGATTTCAGGGGGGGGGGGCGTTTTTATTTTCGCGGGGAGCTTGCACATGCATGCACAAGCATTATTTATTAAAAAAAAAAAAAAAACAGGGGGCCCCACACTAGGACTTGAAACGGGCCCCCAGATCGTTAAGGCCGCCCCTGTGATAATGACAGGACTGGACTCCTACAGTACTAAAGACGACAGGGCAGTCATTTTCAACAATGAACATTGTGTGCACTGCCTCACACACAAACTCTCAGTTCAACCAAGTCCACAAACAAAAATATAACAATTTAAAATAGCGTTTTTCTCTTACTATGCATGTTGCTTTGTGGGACTTACTTTTAGCATGGAGAGAGGTGAAGTGGCGCCGAAGATTTGAAGCCTTGAAATGCGCAAATGACACCTGGCATATAAGGCAGAATGGCTTGGTATAACGTTCAACAAAAAATATGAACTCTCCCACTCTGTTTCGGAGCGAACTTGACACAAATAGTTTACTCACGGAAAACCTCCCTCCAAGCTGAGCGGGCAGTTTTATGTTGCGTCCGCACCAAACGTTTGCGAACGTTATGTTGCGTCCTCAATTAAACATTTGCGAACAGGCATACACATAGGGCCTACACATTAATAAAATAAAAAAGGAAATAATAGACAACATGTAAAACGAACGTAAGAGCCGCATGAAACGTTTGCGAACATGCACACACATAGGCCAACACAAAAAAAAAGTATAAAAAAATAAATAAAAAAAAAATTATAATCACATAATTTGATATGAACTGAAGAGCCGCACGAAGCTGGGCAAAGAGCCGCATGCGGCTCGCGAGCCTCGGGTTGGCCACCCCTGCTATAGAAAATCAGTTACTTTGGGCAGAGACTTTGGGTAGAGAGAAAGCTAGGACATCTACTTCAAATGTATTTTATTTTCTGTTGGTTTGTCATTATTTTATTTCAGCTGATTTGAAATAAACAACTATGAAGAGAAGCAAAATAATAGTGTGTCACGTAAATAATATCAAACCGTGCTGATCTCTGTGACCTTACAACAAGCGATAATTGTAAAGTATTGTCATAAATTGATGCTACAGTTTCATTTCAGTTTACAATCGGTGTTGCTGCAAGTCATTTTGAATCTGTTCAGTTGAGTTCTCACCTCTATGTGAACACAAGATTTAACCCTGTAAAGCCTGACAAGTGAAATCAAAGGCAGAACATTATTCATATTTAAAACAAAACAAAAAGTTCATACACATCTTATACTTTTTCTTGTATTTAATTCAATGCATCATTACACATGTATGGAAACAAATACAAATATTGTTCATTGCATTTGGAACATTTTTCACAATTGATTTTTTTTTCTTCAAATGGGAACAGGACATTTTTCCAACCATTCATTTGACCTTTTAAGAGGAGCAGTGTGTAGAAGTAATATTTCAGAACACACTTGGTAGAAATGGAATATAATATGCACACGTTTGTTTTAATTACTGTAAAACCTGGAAATAAAAGTTTTTTTTTCTTTTATTTCCTGAGAATGAGCCTTTAATATCTACATAGAAGCGGGTCACAACTTCATGAAGGCCGCTATTTTGCACTGCCATGATTCTGAACAAAATACAGTTAAAATTCACAAAATGTCAGAAATTCATAAATCAGATGTGTTCCCATGTTTCTTCAGTGAGTTCTTAAATCAAATGAAATACACAGAGGAGTTCACACATCATGGTCTGATCGGTCCAGGTTTAAACACACTTGTGTCTCTTCACGGAGGAGTTTGTGGTGAAGCTTTTCATACATTTGACGCAACAGTACGGTTTGTGTCCTGTGTGGATTCGCTCATGCACTGAGAGGTTAGACGATCTGTAGAACCGTTTGTCACAGTGTTGACATTGGTACTCTTTGACTCCAGTGTGGATACGCTCATGTTGCAACTGTGTGGAGAAGGAACTGAAGACTTTCTCACAATACTGACATGGGTAGATGTTTACCTTTGTGTGGATGTTTCTGTGATTATTGTAATTACTTAGCTGGGTGAAACTCAGGCCACAGTCCTCACAGCTGTACGGCTTCTCTCCAGTGTGAATACGTTGGTGTCTTTTAAGGTTTCCTGCTTGAGTGAAGGTTTCGCCACATTGGTCACAGCTGTGCGGCTTCTCTCCAGTGTGAATACGTTGGTGTCTTTTAAGGGTTCCTGCTTGAGTGAATGTTTCGCCACATTGGTCACAGCTGTACGGCTTCTCTCCAGTGTGAATACGTTGGTGTCTTTTAAGGGTTCCTGATGTAGTGAATGTTTCGCCACATTGGTCACAACTGTACTGCTTCTCTCCAGTGTGAATACGTTGGTGGCTTTTAAGGTTTCCTGCTTGAGTGAATGTTTCGCCACATTGGTCACAGCTGTACGGCTTCTCCCCGGTGTGGATTCTCTGATGAATCGTTAATTCTGACCTCGACCTGAACTCTTTCTTACACTGTTGACAGCGGTGAGGTTTAGGTTTCTTTGTTGCTTTTTGTTTCTGTAGCGACAGACAGACAGAAATACAAAGACAGAGTATGAGTGAGGCAGAGATGTGCAGTCAGGGTCGGCAGTATGGATGGGAATCGTTAGAATTTTAAGACAAATGAAAAGAAGACAAGGACTTTTATACTCAAATACATTGGAGACACAGGTCACACACATTAGATGGGGCCAGTAATCACACAGAATGGACACTTGACAAGAAGAGACAATGTTTAACAAAATAAAACGGGAACATGAAAAGATAACACCAGAAAACAGGGAGCTTGACACGTTGTGACAATGACCGATAGCTATAGATATATATCAATAACAGAGTAGTATCAATTGTCATTTTGATACTACTCTCCATAAGAAATTATTGCATGATATTAAAAGACTCAACAGTTACTTTATAACTTTGTCAAGTTAAATTGTCAAACCCACTTGCTGCTTTCCCACTATGCAGATGTTTTGCAGCCTTCTCTTATCTCAAACCGTAACCCATGCTTCCGGTTGAGTGAATGCTGGCGCGTCTGGCTGCCGGCGCTCACCGGTACCTTTTGTACCTTTTGTACCTTTTTACCTTGTTTTTAAAATGTTATATTGTATCTGGGTTTTTATCTGGGTTCTGAGCTTGCTCTCTGGCGGAGAGTAAAGTCGACTGCCTCACGCTACACCATAATTGACCTTACAAACATTTCGCCTGCGGCTCTGCACGGATTACCTGTCTTGCCGCTGTCTGAACTATTTTCATATTATATGTTTGTAGGGACCTACTAAAATACACTTAAATAAATACAAGGTGATTTATTTAATATGTGGGTAATTACTGATTGATAAATAAAGTGATTATTTTATAAGTGAGTAAACTGAATGGGAACTGCATTTTCCATAATCCATTGTTTTTTTGGTAACTTGTAAATTATTTTCAATGTGTTTTAAGTTGAGTACCCATAAGCCAATAAGATTCATGTATGAATAACTCTAAGCGAATCACAGCTCATCTTATTGGAGAGTACAAGTTTAATGAGGAAGTGAGAACGGTAACATGTGCGCATTCGGAAGAGAGACTTTCAGCAAGCGGACGAGCAGGACTGAAACTTAGTAAAACGAGGAGATTGATTATTTGTAGACGCAATACCAAGTATTGGGCACGAATATCAGTTACGGATAAACTTTGTGTACAATGTGTAGTGTTGACTTTTAGAAGTAAAGTGCTCCACCGGGAGATAAAGACTTCACTTAAGTGCCGTGTTGGATGGACGCTGTTTGCTGCCTCGTGAGGAGGAATTCCACCGCCGGACCTGCATTGCCACCGGAGGACTATCCGTGTTCATCTAGCCTGCTATCCTTTCACTGTGAGCTGAAATGTTTCATCTCGCCTGCCATCGGTTCACCGCCGGATCAGTTGCCGAGAGGGATTTTCTGTTTCATCTTGCCTGCCATCGTTTCATCGCCAGAGCGGCGCTGACGCTGCCAGCTTTTCATCTTGACCGCCATTGTTTCGACGTCATCCCAGCTCGTAGATTTCGGCCGAGCTGGTGGATATGTGAGTAAAGTTTCCGACACAGAGAGTGTCGCCGCAAAATAAAGGAAATATTCATCATATGTGCACCAACTAAAACAAACCCAAGCGCTTGGTATACCTAGAGAACATTTAAAAAGGTTGAGCTGGTTAACCACAACATTTCATTTATTTGACTGTGAAGTGTGTTTGAATTCAAGTGTGTTAAATGTGTTAAGGGTGACCTGTAAAATAATATTGGTTTAGCTAAAATAACTGAAGTATTGTTAACCCTGGTATTTTTCCTGTGAGGGGATAGAAGGTTATTTAACGTGAAAGGTTACATAAATGCTATTTGAGTTTAGTAGTGAGACTTTTACATTGAAAGTGAAAAGGTTTAAGGGCTCTTGCCTGTACATTTATTTGCATTTAGCATTAGTAAATAAATTCCGATTTGTTATACGTTCTACTTTATTATCCTGGGGCCGTATTCACAAAACATTTTAAGGCTAAGAGTAGGTCCTAACGTGCTGATTTAGGAGTAACTCTCAAAAATAAGGGGCGTTCACTCCTAATTTTAGGACTCCTAACTTTTTAAGATAAGTGTAATTCACAAAGCATTTTAGCGCTAAAACTAGCTCCTAAATCTATGAAAAGCTAGGAGTCCTCGAGAGGACTCGTAGCGTCACTAAGAGTAAATCACAGACAACCATTTGATGGCACTTTGGAGAGATTTAATGCTAGTGAGCTTTACAAAAGGTACCTTAATAGCTGTAAGGGTTTAATTATCTTAGTAAACCTTTGTTTAGAAAGTTTATATTTATTATATTTATATTAAAAATTATTTATTAAAGCTCCCATATTATACACTTTTCGGTTCTATTATACACCATATTATATGGTCTTAGTGGTCCCTAATACGTTTTTCTTTAATTGTTTGCTGAAAAAAACTTTCAGATAATTTATTGTACTATGCTGATGTTCAGCTAATCTCACAATGGCCTATTTTTTAAAAAAGAGTTGCAGGTCCCCTCGTAAATATACAATCTTTGAGCTCTCCCCGCCCCCTGTCCGGAAGCGAAGCCAGATACGCCTCGCCCTCTGTCTGTCAGGGCCGTGGACCAATAAGAAATGGGGGTGTGGGCTGCACAGTGGAAGCTTCTGGCTTTACGGTTTGTGAGGTCAGAAAAGGGGATAATTCTGACTGGAGTGTTTTTGGGGGGAGGGGTGGGGGTTTCAGAAAAGGGGAGAGTGAGAAAAGGAGAGATTGTTATTTTCTTTAATATTTTGGCAGTCTCTAGGCACACCGTGGACGCATGGATATGTTGGAACACATTTAAAAAGTGCATTTAGCATAATATGGGACCTTTAAGTTCCTTTTCCTGCAGTTGCTTTGGGTTTGGGTTTGTTTTCCGATTCAAATCATTGTAAAATTTTAAATGAAACGTTTCATGTTAAATCAGTGTCACTTGTCATTAATTGTATATAAAACCTCTTTACTTTAATACAGCGGCATGATATGGATATCTCCCATAGTGTTTCTATCATAAATTCACTCTTAGGTCTCATTCCCTCTCAGCCAATCACTGTGGGCATAGAAGGTATGAACATGACATCATCCATAGCAACAGGGTCAACCCCACCCTCTAGTCTTAAGTTTAGGAGTCCCTCCCATTCCTTAGTAAAAGTTGGTCTTATCAGCTTTGTGAATAGGTTTTAAGAAATAACTCCTTACTAAGAACTTTTAGTGCTCCTTAGGAGTACTCTTAGCGCAAATATAAAATGTTTTGTGAATACGGCCCCTGAGAATTACATTTTATACATTTTCTGGGGAAATACCATTATAGCTCATAGAGTGTGAGTTAAGTAATTCCACAGTGGAGGCACTGCGCTATTATTTCTAAATCATTTATTTGTTACATATGAATAATATTGTCTACTGGTAACGGAGATTTGGCCAAAGTACTCAGGATCCTGTTGAGTAGAACATTTATATAGTAACCTTATTTAATCACATTACACTACCAGCGCCAGTTACATGTTGATTACCCTAATTAAGGCAAGCAGAAGAAGTTTCTTACTGAAAAAATACCTTTAACTATTTTTCCTAGATCTTCAAACTTCAAAACGGGTCAATTTAACCCAGAACATAACAGGAGGGTTAAACAGTTTGTTTATGTGGACAGCAAATTGTCAAAGACAAAATGTTCCAGGAAGAGCAGACTGAGGGGGAGCTGCCAAGGACGCTCAGTAAAAGCCCAGCCAAGAAACAAGAGATGGTTGCCATGACAAATGGCCTGTGTATGATAAGGTTTCACCATAACAGACTGAGTCTGTTTGGGAGGGGTGGTTAGGAGAAATGATATCTAACGGTTGTGGGGGAACAGGCTTTACTCTGTCCGTCCACAGAGTTTAAATGAATAATGGCGAACGGGCTAGTGTGTGTGTGTGTGTGTGTGTGTGTGTGTGTGTGTGTGTGTGTGTGTGTGTGTGTGTGTGTGTGTGTGTGTGTGTGTGCGCGCAAGAAACGGGCGTTTTTCTCCTCTGAATTTTTCTGTATTCTCTTGTTCTTTGTCTGAACTTTGAAGTCTAACTGCGCCATCTTTTCCTATCTCATCTTGCACTTCTGCTGCATGATAGTCGCTCCAAAATCACCTATTGTCTTTCTTTTTTTGCACAAGATAACTCAGAAATAACTTTTCTCATCTAATAGAACCAGTTTTATGTATAATGCCCGATATTGTGGACAGTAATCTGCCTCAGTGTGCTTAACAAGGTACACAACAGTAATACGACACCCTCTGTCCATGGCCTGTCCGCTCGGCTGTGGATCAACCCTCCCCCCCCACACACACACACACACACACAGGAAAAACAATCTTGTAACAGGGTAAAAACAGAAGAAACATCATAATAACACCATAGTAACATAAACTGAATAGTCACCGTTTGTGGAGAACTCATGCTTCTTCCTCTGTGGCAGCGGATAGTAAC
Source organism: Ammodytes marinus (assembly GCF_949987685.1). Lineage (NCBI taxonomy): Eukaryota > Metazoa > Chordata > Actinopteri > Uranoscopiformes > Ammodytidae > Ammodytes > Ammodytes marinus. The sequence continues at coordinate 1,358,654 of NC_137221.1, read as the reverse complement.
CAGAGACGCTGTTTGTGTGTCGAGCTCAGAGACGTTTGGTCAGACAGGACACGCCTCTTCATGACGTCAGATGCAGTTTGAAAAAAGCTCCACAAATTCCACTGCCGAGCCGATGGTGGGTGTCGTATTACTGTAATGCAAGGCAAGGGCAAGGCAAGTTTATTTCTATAGCACAATTCAGACACAGGTAGTGTTGTTTTTGTCAACAAAATGTATGACTAAATATCGTCGTCAACTAACCTTTATCACGTGACAGTGACGAGACGAGATGCAACGTAAATGGTGGTCATGTGACGAAGACTATAATCAAATATATAATGCAATATTGCTGACGAATAAAAACGGGACTAAATGTGGTTTACGAAAACAAAAACTCTGCTAAAATATCTCTTCATTTTTCGTTGACAAAACGAGAGGACACGAAAAGTTATAAGGTTATTTTGTCTCGCCATTATTATTATTTTCAATATTCCTGTTTCCTGAGTGTCGGACAGAGTGTTAAGGCTGCGGCTTCAAATTAAAAGCATTTCACTGGCTTCACACGAGCATTTAACTGGACAAACATGAGTTGGCTTTTATTTTGAAATAACATGAAGGTAGCAGGCGACGTGACTTCCTCAATCCATCGATCAAGGCATATAAGATGCAGCTGCGGTGAGTTAACTTAAACGACTACTTAAGAAACAAAGTTAAGTCTGAAAAAAGGGAGCGATCACAATGAACGGCCGGCCGGGGTTCGGGGGAAAAAGAAGAAATTATATTTGGACACGACGCTGAAGTTGGCAGCTGATTCGCAGCAGCCGATTCGGCAGTTAAGGAAAAGTTAAGGGATTCTTAAGGAGCGGCGAAGTGACTGATTCTCTGTTGTTTAACCTCCTAAATCGACGCAGTAAAGCCACATTAATTAGTCTAGATTATCTAAGAGAGTCTAACCATTCTTTAAAAACAGTTTACAATTGATGTAACCTTTATTAAGTTTGTTTAAAAGAAAGAGAGGGGAGATTTCACTGCTTTTTTTGCATCTGGACCACATAAAGGCCAGGACACACCAGCCCGATAATCGCCGTCGTAGAGTCGATAGAGGGTCGGGACACGAATCTGTTTGGTGTGTGCCATGACGTCGGCCGACGTAGAGGTCGTCGGGCCTGTTTTGAGCCTGTCGGCCGCCGATTTAACATGTTCAATCGGCGGCCGACCGTCTTTCATTTGGAGCAATTTGATTGGTGGAGGGCTAGCGAATCAGTGAAGCCCGGAAGTGAGGCGGGTAGCACAAACAGCTAACAACAGCTAGCCATCGTTTTAATGTGTTTGTTCGTTTCGTTTTGAGAGTACTCACATGCATCAACCCTTGTTGACTGCTCGACACCATGCTCGACACTCTCTGCTAAAAATTGTGCTCTTATGGTCCATAAATATAAATACGTATTTCTATCTATGTTTATGCTCTAGAGAGATGTCCAATCATTTCCGGCTTTCGTATTTTTTCGGGCCACAATACAGATTAGCGCCGCCTGCTGTTGTGGAGACATTACGTCCCGCGCAAGCGCAGAGCTTACGGAAAATAAGCAGTCGTCTCGGTGTGTTCTTTGGCCGCAACGGGAAGACTGGAGCTTCCTGAAACGGCCGACTCCATTTTTTGCGTAGTCGGAACAAGTCGGAACATGTCGGACTGGTGTGTCCTGGCCTTTAGAACGGGTCCTGATTGAAAACCACTGCATCTTCAAATCTGGACTAGAATATCACAGAGAGCGGCTATACATTATAGAAAACATAGTTTTTGATTTGTGAAACTTTTTTTCTATTTATGAAAATGAAATAAAGGCACATGTCAATGTTTATGTTACATAAACAGCTGTGACAACCAGTCTTAAAATAACACATCCAGAAGTTTACAGTTGTTGCTTAGTATTTGCTTCAGTAGTTGGTATAATTCAGTAGTATCTGTTGGTTATTTTCCGTCAACAAATTCTACTGTATGCAGTCTGTGGTTCCAATCATGGTTCAAACCATTTGTAGTGTTATATCTTGTAATACAAAATCTGACATTTTTACATGTTTGGTAGCTCAAAGAAATATGTTGTGAATTCAAATCAGAGCGTCTTCTGTGTCTGGAATTGCATGTATTCTTGAGTATATAAGGTAAACATAATATGATAAGATAACCTTGTTGGACTTGAAATGGGTGACTTAAAGAACGTTTTGGTTTTGTCTGTACTAAAAAAAGACTAAAATACAAATGTCATTGACGAAAACTAGACTTAAACGTCATCAGTTTTTTGTTGACTAAGACTAGACGAAAATAGTCACAGATAATATTGACTAAGAGAAGACAAAAATGCTCAAGACATTTAGTCGACAGAAATTTGACTAGACTTAAAGAGTTTAAACGTGACTAAGACTAATAAAAACTAAAATTAAAGTTTGACAAAAAGACTAGACTAAAACTCAAATTAAAACAGGCCGCCAAAAACAACACTAGACACAGGGCCATTCAAAGTGCTTTACAGGGGCATGAAATACATCAAGGTTAAAAAACATCAAGTATAGAATAGACATTAGAAAAGTGAATACAAAATATGGATAGAAATAAATAAAACATTTAAATAAAGTAAAAATTACAGGTTAAAAGGGAAAGAGAAAAGTCTTCTCCTTGTTTAGTCCTAACTCTGGGCACTGTAAGTAAACCTGTCTGTCTGTATGTCTGTCAGTCTGTCTGTCTGTCTCTCTGTCCGTCTCCTTGTTTAGTCCTAACTCTGGGCACTTTAAGTAGACCTGTCCCAGACGACCTGAGAGCTCTGGACGGTTCATAACGTATCAGCAAATCACAAATGTATTTTGGCCCTAAAACATTCAGTGCTTCATAAACCAACAGCAATATTTTGAAATCAATGCTTTGATTGGCAGGAAGCCAGTGTAAAGACCTCAGAACTGGGGTGATGTGATCCACTTGTTTGGTCCTAGTGAGGACTCGAGCAGCAGCGTTCTGAATTAGCTGAAGTAGTCTGATTGATTTAAGAAGATCTGCAAAAGACATCGTTACAGTAGTCAAGTCTATAGATAAATGCATGGACAAGTTTTTCTAAATCTTGCTGACACATAAGCCCTTTAATTCTTGATACAGTATGTGTCATTTCCACAGGAAACCTGAATAAGAATGACAATGAATAAAAAAATAACTAAGATAGAACTTAACATTAAAAAAAAATTAGAATTAATAAAGTGCATTTTAACTCTGTCACATATGCTTTGAACACAGCTATTACTGTGTGTGTCTGTTGTTTCTTTGACAGGAGAGCTGCTTGCTGTGGACTCCCTCCTGAGTCAGACTGGAGCCCTGATGATGGACCCTGAGGAGACAGAGGACATGATGGAGGAAGAAGCTGGTTCCACTCTAGCAGGTCTCCTCCATGACCCACATTCCTCTGCCTCCTCCCGGCCTGCTGCGTCCTCCTCCCAGACTGCTGCGTCTATACCACCACCAGATGTCTCCTCACCACCACAGACACCTGCTGATGACTCTGGGGAACGTAGAACATGTGTAATAATGTATAAATACAGTAATACAATAAGTGTCTGTGCTGTCCCCACTTCACTGCTCTTGTTGCACATGTTGCTGCTCATCTCTGTTGTCTTTAGGCTGTGGATGGTGTGCCAGGTATGGACAGGGTTGACAGCATGGCACAGTTTCTGGTGGACTTGAGGAATGACCCTGCTCTGTCCCTCTCCGACCAGCAGGTCAGAAACCTTTGTTGCTTTGCTTCTTCCCCTCTATGCCCAGTCATACTTTGCCATTGGTGAGCCGCACCACCTTGGTGCAATGGTACACTAAGCGGGGGAAGAGGCAGGACAAGGCAATGGTGATGCAGGGGTTGGAGCTGCCCAGCCGCTTGTCTATGTCCACTGGCCCTCACCCCCCTAATGCTAATGTGTAGAAATGCATGCAGTTTAGGACATCAGAGACTGGGCACAGCCAATACAAGGGCTATATTTACTGCCCCTCTGTAGAGACTGTGTCCAAGGAGCACTGGCTGAATGTCAAAAATGTTGCTTTGTTTATTGTTTGAATTGATGTGAACATAAGTGACAGCTTCTAGGTTGCAGTTCAGAGTGCTTTGTGCATTGTTTTTTTTTGTTTTTATTTTGTTTTAATGCATTTATTTTATATTCACTTATTTGACTGTTTATTTATCTTAGTCTCTTGTTGTCCTTCGATTTATGTTATATCCTTTTGTATTTTGATTTTATCCTTTTGTAAATTTAACTTTTTTTATTTCTGCCCACTACTGTGTGCTCACATTTGTGTATATTTGATTTATTAAGTTTTTATATACTGCACCATATTATATTATTAAGACACTTTATTTTCTATAAAAAATATCTTATTTTGTATGAGCAATATCATTTATAAATTTACATTTTGCAATGCAGTTGCACTATCCCGCCAGTAGGAGGCACAGTAGTATTGTGGTTTGCCTTCATCCCCATGAGCTCCTCATAACGTATGAGGATTCTGAAAAGACAAGCCGCGTCTCTCGTGTCATCATTGTTTTCAGGTGGGTTATGTGTTTAAAATGTGAAATAAGTTGATGTTACTGAGCGGAGAATGTGCAGAGTACTGTTTCAGTAAAGAGCGAGTGTGAAAATGAATGTATGTGTAACTAGTAAAGTCCGACGTTCACCGAGAGAAGTGTATGGCGACGCAGTAAGCCACATACACAATTAAAATCAACATCAGGTGACCAAAGTGCTGTACAAAATTCAATACAAAACAAAATATGAGATACATGGGAAAAAAAGGGAGGAGTTTCAAAGTCTCAACTTTTTTAAAGGCCAATGCAAAACAACGTACTGTTAATCTAGTAGCTGTAAACTAGTACACACCACACTCGTCTCTACCTTTTTGTTTTATGGGGATTATCACATATGGCTCACTGCTTGACTTATTGTATAGTGTTTAAATATGTATTGGTTTTTGTAAAGGACTTAAATGTACTGTTTGAAAACGTGTTAGACAAGTAAGTTGAAGCTCATTGGTAAGAAAATATGTATGTTAAAAATGTTTGTTATAGTTTATTTACAAGGTACTGTGTAATATACACGTCCACTAACACTCAAGAGGTTTTAAGAGCATTAAAGCTGAACTATTGACAGAATGTTAATTACATTTTTTGAGAGACAAAAGTGATGAGAAGAACACTGTTAGAAAAGGTCTGTTTTGGATTGAGAATATTTGTTTGTGTTTAAAGAACATTTAAAATCTGTCTACAGAGACAATAAGAAATACAGACAGTATTGTCATGACTCACGGCTCGGTAGCCTCTCCTTCTCCTCTGTATGTGTTGTATGTTTTCCCTTGTCTGTCTCTCCCTCTTGTTATTCCATTTGTCTGCCTCCCTGTTGGCATGTGGGCGTGGCGGCACTCCGGGGCAGACTGCTCCAGGTGAGGATCTTTGGCTAATCAGACCTCTCTACTTAAGCCTGTGGACTCAGTCATTCAGCGCCAGAGTATACTACGTACCAGAGCGGTAATTTACTCGAGATCAGGATTTTCTACGTTTGTTGTTTTCTTTCTAAGTCTCAGTTGGAGTTAGTTGTAACTCTGCTCCTCTTTTCTTCCGTGCCAGTTGCCTTCGCTGTTCACCTTTCCTGCTCGCCTGCCTGCGGGTTCCGGATATCCACTAGCCTCTGCTCGCCACGCCATTCAGCCGTCCAGTGTCCTGCCAGCCTGCCTAAAATAAACATTGTTCTAAACTGACTACCTGGGTTTCTGTCTGCGTTTGGGTCATCCCGGGTTATCACAACACTAATTTTCAAACGTGACCATCAGTGCAAAGAATGCTATTTACATGTTATATATGATCTTTATTATACAACATGCTGAAGGTCAAATATTCATGTTTTAAAGTGTTTTCACGTCAGAACTTGAAGTTGAAAGAAATTAATTTGCAAGAATTAGCAATCAAAAAAAAACAGCATTTAACTGTTAATATAAAAGGCAGTATGTTAAATTACAGTCCTTTGCTGTTATGTTACGGAACGGTAATGTTTTTCAAAAATACTGAACTTTCCTGTTAATTTACCATCAAACTTAGAAGGGACAACTTGACGTGAGCTGCCTGCACATGTGAAGCTTATACCATTTTCTTCATTAATCCTCATCCATCCACATCTTAACTAATAAGTGTTGTTTACTTTATATCCTCTGGTTAAGTTCACTTGAAGATGAGTTATATCTACTTTAGTTTAGTTTAGTTTAGCTTTATTTGTGCAGATAAACAAGATTAAAATGGCAAGAAGATGCGCATAGACATACATAAATGCACGGGTGGGACAAAAGAAACCCGGAAGGGCTTATAAAGGATGTCCACCTGACATTAAAATACAATAAGGTAAAGAAGTAAAGTAAAAGAAAAAAGACAAACAAAAATAAAATTAAAGAGATTAAACAACTACAAAGTCATGTTACAAAAATAAAAATACATTTAAGTACATATAGTAAAAAAGCAATGTAAAGATGTAACTAACAAGCAAAAAGACAATATAACATACATTCAGTTTAACACATTATCGTAAGCTTTTAAAATTAGATACATTTTAAGATGTTTTTTGAAAGTAACTAAAGATGAGTGTTCCAAATGACTGGACCTCTATCCCTAATTGAAAAAAAAGAAACGGTGAAGGAGATCTACAGATCTGGTCTGATGACTATGGATCTGTGACCTGGTTATAAAAAAACTGTTAAAAGATGAGGGAAGTAAATCATTGAAAAACTGGAAAACAAAAGTGACTTTGAAATAACGGAGCACTATGAGCGTCCCAACTGGAGTTGGTTACAGTTCTAACAATTTTTTTCTGTAACACAAAAATCAAATCTACACTTGCCCATACTATATTGCCATAGGATATAAAGGGATAAATAAGGCAGTAATATAAATCCATACACATTTTTGTTGACAGCCTTGGAAATGGAAAGTGCAGTTAACTTAATTAAACCAAGTTAGTCTTACTTAACTGTAGAGTGGTGTTTACTCAGTAGAATGAAGGAAACGGATTGCCTTAGATAAATCAAGTAAGCACAACCAAGTGTATTGTAGAGACGCCCCCTTTCCCACAATGACTTGCACTGGACTAAACGTTTGTTATGTTGCTATTTACAATTCTCAGTGAAGGGGATGTTTCATTCCATTACCTCACTATGCATTTTGTTTATATAAAACATTTCTGTGAACTAACCGTTATTTTCTTTGTGATAACAAAACGGTTTGTGGACATCCTAAGCCAGATCCCAAGTTCACCTCAGGAGACAATTTACAATATAAAAGAATCATTCCATTGAACTTGATATATTGTAACAAGTGTCTTGAAGTCACAAACAGAAGCTGCTCTCTATGTTTAGCATTTTAACAAATAGGGGACATAGCAAACTTATATATGGAATGAAACACATCTGCCCAATGAAATATAACATCCCTTTTGCGCACCGTGCAAACATAAACATTTAGTCCAGGTTCATCTTTTTTTTTTTCATTAACAGTATAATCCTGTCAATTTTAGTGACAGTAAAGTAATGTTAATTTAACAGTATTATAAATGGCAACCCTGCTGCCAGTTGATTCATATTTTTTACAGGGAAATTTCTTACAGTAACATCAAAACTTCAAATTGATTCAAAATAATGAAAAATCAAATAAATGGAGTGATTAATGCAAGAAGAGATATGTTAAAATCGCAAAGATACACAACTTTGACGATGTTCTAAAAAGTAAAAAAATAAGTAGAGAAAGATGATTATATTAGAATACAGTGTTGGCTTCGGGTCATACTAAATGTGATTAAAGAACAATTTTATAAAATCCAAACTATAGAAAATCAGTTACTTTGGGCAGAGACTTTGGGTAGAGAGAAAGCTAGGACATCTACTTCAAATTTATTTTATTTTCTGTTGGTTCGTCATTATTTTAATTCAGCTAATTTGAAATAAACAACTATGAAGAGAAGCAAAATAACAGTGTGTCACGTAAATCATATCAAACCGTGCTGATCTCTGTGACCTTACAACAAGCGATAACTGTAAAGTATTGTCATAAATTGATGCTACAGTTTCATTTCAGTTTACAATCGGTGTTGCTGCAAGTAATTTTGAATCTGTTCAGTTGAGTTCTCACCTCTATGTGAACACAAGATTTAACCCTGTAAAGCCTGACAAGTGAAATCAAAGGCAGAACATTATTCATATTTAAAACAAAACAAAAAGTTCATACACATCTTATACTTTTTTCTTGTATTTAATTCAATGCATCATTGGACATGTATGGAAACAAATACAAATATTGTTCATTGCATTTGGAACATTTTTCACAATTGATTTTTTTTTCTTCAAATGGGAACAGGACATTTTTCCAACTTTTTATTTGACCTTTTAAGAGGAGCAGTGTGTAGAATTAATATTTCAGAACACACTTGGTAGAAATGGAATATAATATGCACACGTTTGTTTTAATTACTGAAAAACTTGGAAATAATTTTTTATTTTTTTTTTCCTGAGAATGAGCCTTTAATATTTACATAGAAGCGGGTCACAACTTCATGAAGGCCGCTATTTTGCACTGCCATGATTCTGAACAAAATACATTTAAAATTCACAAAATGTCAGAAATTCATAAATCAGATGTGTTCCCATGTTTCTTCAGTGAGTTCTTAAATCAAATGAAATGCACAGAGGAGTTCACACATCATGGTCTGATCGGTCCAGGTTTAAACACACTTGTGTTTCTTCACGGAGGAGTTTGTGGTGAAGCTTTTCATACATTTGACGCAACAGTACGGTTTGTGTCCTGTGTGGATTCGCTCATGCTGTGAGAGGTGAGACGGTTTGTAGAACCGTTTGTCACAGTGTTGACATTGGTACTCTTTGACTCCAGTGTGGATACGCTCATGATGCCACTGTGTGGAGGAGGAACTGAAGACTTTCTCACAATACTGACATGGGTAGATATTTACCTTTGTGTGGATGTTTCTGTGAGTATTGTAACTAGCTAGCTGGGTGAAACTCAGGCCACAGTCCTCACAGCTGTACGGCTTCTCTCCCGTGTGAATACGTTGGTGTCTTTTGAGGGGTCCTGATTGAGTGAAGGTTTTCCCACACTGGTCACAGCTGTACAGCTTCTCTCCAGTGTGAATACGTTGGTGTCTTTTAAGGTGTCCTGATGTAGTGAAGGTTTTGCCACATTGGTCACAGCTGTACAGCTTCTCTCCAGTGTGAATACGTTGGTGGCTTTTGAGGGGTCCTGATTGAGTGAAGGTTTTCCCACACTGGTCACAGCTGTACGGCTTCTCTCCAGTGTGAATACGTTGGTGGACTTTGAGGTCTCCTGATTGAGTGAAGGTTTTCCCACACTGGTCACAGCTGTACGGCTTCTCTCCAGTGTGAATACGTTGGTGTCTTTTAAGGTTTCCTGCTTTAGTGAATGTTTCGCCACATTGGTCACAGCTGTACGGCTTCTCTCCGGTGTGGATTCTCTGATGAATCGTTAAGTCTGACATCGACCTGAACTCTTTCATACACTGTTGACAGCGGTGAGGTTTAGGTTTCTTTGTTCCTTTTTGTTTCTGTAGCGACAGACAGACAGAAATACAAAGACAGAGTATGAGTGAGGCAGAGATGTGCAGTCAGGATCGGCAATAGGGATGGGAATCGTTAGAATTTTAAGACAAATGAAAAGAAGACAAGGACTGTTTTACTCAAAGACATTGGAGACACATGTCACACACATTAAATGCGGCCAGTAATCACACAGAATGGACACTTGACAAGAAGAGACAATGTTTAACAAAATAAAATGGGAACATGAAAAGACAACAGCAGAAAACAGGGAGCTTGACACGTTGTGACAATGACCGATAGCTATAGATATATGTCAATAACAGAGTAGTATCAATTGTCATTTTGATACTACTCTCCATAAGAAATTATTGCATGATATTAAACGACTCAACAGTTGTCAATCCCACTCCCTGCTTTCCCACTATGCAGATGTTTTGCAGCCTTCTCTTATCTCAAACCCTAACCCTATAATGTGTTTTATGTATTATAATCTTGCCCCTGTAAAGCACTTTGAGTGGCCCTGTGTCTGAATTGTGCTATATAAATAAACTTGCCTTGCCTTGCCTTGCCTTGCCATGCTTCCGGTTGAGTGAACGCTGGCGCGTCTGGCTGCCGGTGCTCACCGGTACCTTTTGTACCTTTTGTACCTTTTTACCTTGTTTTTAAAATGTTATATTGTATCTGGGTTTTTATCTGGGTTCTGAGCTTGCTCTCTGGCGGAGAGTAAAGTCGACTGCCTCACGCTACACCATAATTGACCTTACAAACATTTTGCCTGCGGCTCTGCACGGATTACCTGTCTTGCCGCTGACCGAACTCATCCAGGATCTCATCTCAGACCGTAAGCTTGACTTTTTATGTTTATCCGAAACGTGGCAACAGCCTAACGATTCCTCACAACTCAATGCATCCACTCCTCCCGGGTTTGTTTACCAATCAAAACCACGTGACACCGGCCGTGGGGGTGGTCTAGCGCTGATCTATCGCGAGAGCTTGAGAGTTCAGCCTGTGACTGCCCCTGTCTACAGCTCATTTGAATCAACTGTCTGTCAACTTTCTGGACCTATTCCCACTATCATTGCCACCCAAACCTAATCCTGATTTTATGAATGACTTTGCTGCCTTCCTTTCTCATCTGACTGCTCTCTCACCCAACATCATTACTCTTGGAGATTTTAATATTCACATGGACAATATTAACACCCCACTCACCAAAAACTTCACCTCTTGTCTGGACAGCGCAGGTTTTCAACAACACATCCACTTTCCAACTCATTCCAAAGGACATATTTTAGACTTGGTTTGCAGCACTGGTCTTCTCCCACACAATTTCTCTGCCGCTGAACTGCCATTTTCTGACCATTTCCTGTTATCATTCCATATCAATCTTACCCTTTCTGTTACCAAGCATCCACGCACCATCATATTTCGCAACATTAAGAATGTCAACCCAGACACTGTCTCCTCACATATCAATAGTCTTCTGTACCCACACACCTTCTCACACACTGATGATTTGATCACACACTACAACCTCGGTCTCCATACTATACTCAATACTGTTGCACCTCAAATAACAAAAACTGTCTCATTTACCCACTCTGCACCCTGGTACACCCCGGAACTGAGGCAAATTAAAACCAAAGCACGGCAGCTGGAACGACTCTACAATAAAACCGGATTAACCATTCACAAAGACATGTACTACAACCACATCACACTCTACAAGGACTCCATCAACCACACCAAATCAAACTACTTTTCATCCATCATCAGCTCACAAGAAGGCAACTCTAAATTCCTATTCAAATTCATCAACACAACTCTCAGACCCCCGGACTCCTTCCCCCCCCCCCCCCCCCCCATCTCTACTGTACTTCCTTCTGCGACTCCTTAATGTAATTTTTCAATAACAAAATCAGCAAAATCCACCGCCAACTCACCAGTGACCCCCACCTCGCCACCAACCCCCTCCCTCACATACCCTGAGATCTCCAACTGCCAACCCAGTCTCTCTCTGCCTTCACACTCCCGTCTCCCTCTGAAATCAAGGACCTCATTCGTAAATCCAAATCTTCCTCCTGTCACCTCGACCCCCTCCCCACAGTCCTCGTCAAAGCCTGCCTTCCCTCTCTGCTCCCCCTCATATCGGATATCATTCACTCCTCCCTCACCACTGGAATTGTTCCCACCCCTTCAAAACTGCTGCAATAACCCCTATTCTTAAAAAACCTGGAGCTGACCCCAACAACCTCAACAATTTCCGTCCCATTTCCAACCTTCCATTCATTTCCAAAATATTAGAAAAAATAGTCGCCTCTCAGCTCCATTCCCACCTATCCCACCACAATCTGTATGAACACTTCCAATCTGTTTCCGCCCCAGTACTGAAACAGCCCTCCTAAAGATCACCGATGCACTCCTCATGGCAGCTGACTCCGGACTCCTCACCATCCTCATCCTGTTAGATCTGACTGCGGCCTTCGACACCATCTCCCACACCATACTCCTCAATAGACTGGCATCCATAGGCATTCACCACACCACCTTCAACTGGTTCCTAGCCTACCTCTCTGGCCGCCAGTTTTACTGCTGGGTCAAATTGACCCAAACAGTATCTTATGTGATATAAACATGCAGGGGGTGGTTGCAAATATGTGAAATGAACTATTTGAACTGTTTGTAGGGACCTACTAAAATACACTTAAATAAATACAAGGTGATTTACTTAATATGTGGGTTATTACTGCCTAAGAAATAAAGTGTTTATTTTATAAGTGGGTAAACTGAATGGGAACTGCCTTTTCCATAATCCATTGTGTTCTTGTAAATTATTTTCATTGTGTTTTAAGTTGAGTACCCATAAGCCAATAAGATTCATGTATGAAGAACTCTAAACGAATCACAGCTCATCTTATTGGAGAGTACAAGTTTAATGAGGAAGTGAGAACGGTAACATGTGCGCATTCGGAAGAGAAACTTTCAGCAAGCGGACGAGCAGGACTGAAACTTAGTAAAACGAGGAGATTGATTATTTGTAGACGCAATACCAAGTATTGGGCACGAATATCAGTTACGGATAAACTTTGTGTACAATGTGTAGTGTTGACTTTTAGAAGTAAAGTGTTCCACCGGGAGATAAAGACTTCACTTGAGTGCCGTGTTGGATGGACGCTGTTTGCTGCCTCGTGAGGAGGAATTCCACCGCTGGACCTGCATTGCCACCGGAGGACTATCCGTGTTCATCTAGCCTGCTATCCTTTCACCGTGAGCTGAAATGTTTCATCTTGCCTGCCATCGTTTCACCGCCGGAGCGGCGCTGACGCTGCCAGCTTTACATCTTGACCGCCATTGTTTCGACGTCATCCCAGCTCGTAGATTTCGGCCGAGCTGGTGGATATGTGAGTAAAGTTTCCGACACAGAGAGTGTCGCCGCAAAATAAAGGAATTATTCATCATATGTGCACCAACTAAAACAAACCCAAGCGCTTGGTATACCTAGAGAACATTTAAAAAGGTTGAGCTGGTTAACCACAACATTTCATTTATTTGACTGTGAAGTGTGTTTGAATTCAAGTGTGTTAAATGTGTTAAAGCTCCCATATTATACACTTTTCGGTTCTATTATACACCATATTATATGGTCTTAGTGGTCCCTAATATGTTTTTCTTTAATTGTTTGCTGAAAAAAAAATTCAGATAATTTATTGTACTATGCTGATGTTCAGCTAATCTCACAATGGCCTATTTTTTTAAAAGAGCTGCAGCTCCCCTCGTAAATATACAATCTTTGAGCTCCACCCGCCCCCTGTCCGGAAGCGAAGCCAGATACGCCTCGCCCTCTGTCTGTTTGTAAACAATGCTAGTAACACACTTTGAACAGTTTGACATGACCTATCCTTGTCTACATGAAAGACTATGTTCATACAGATGCACTGACAGCCACACGCTAATGGAAACGGCATGTTCACAATAAAAATGCTGCAAAAGATGGTGGCTACTGCGAAGCTAGCTCGGGAGCTAGCTGCTAACAATACCACTAAAATCAGTGAAAAAATTATCTTCAAAGTCAGACTTCTTCAGTATACCTTCCAATCCTTTGTCCTGTTAAAAACGAGGCATTTCCAGACTGGTGTTTGGAATAGAAATATGTTTTTATGAGCAAAAGTTGAATGCTTGTCCCAAAGCTAATAGCTATACACCAGTCAGGCAAAAATACCAATAAAAACATTTATTTCAGTTTCACTGTTTGAAAAAAAGCACAAGTAGCTTCCTATCCGTTGTGTTATTAAAAACGAGGCTGCTGTGGTTAAGATAAATTAGTGGGTTATGCAACATTCATCATGCTTTGCCATACTACAGGCATCTTGTCGCTTAGCAACATGCAAACAACACGGGGGTGGAGGAATATTTTTCGAGAGGATCTCGGGCCGTGGACCAATAAGAAATAGGGGGGTGGACTGCACAGTGGAAGCTTCTGGTTTTCCAGTTTTTGACGTCAGAAACGGGGAGAATTCTGACTGGAGTATATTGGGGGGAGAGGTGGAGGGTTTCAGAAAAGGGGAGAGTGAGAAAAGGAGAGAGCTTTCTTTTTGTATATACTTTGGCAGTCTGTAGGCACACCGTAGACCCATAATTATGTTCAAAAACATTGGAAAAGTGCATTTGCACAATATGGGAGCTTTAAGGGTGACCTGTAAAATAATATTGGTTTAGCTAAAATAACTGAAGTATTGTTAACCCTGGTATTTTTCCTTATACATTACTGATATGCTGATACGTTATGAACCGTCCAGAGCCCTTAGGTCGTCTGGGACAGGTCTACTTACAGTCCCTAGAGTTAGGACTAAACAAGGAGAGGCAGCTTTTAGTTATTATGCACCAAAAATCTGGAACAAACTCCCAGAAAACCTGAGGTCTGCTGCAACTCTCACTTCTTTTAAATCGAGTCTGAAGACTTTTTTGTTTCCATTTTAACCTGCAATTTTTATTTTATTTGCTTCTTTTATTCGCTTTTAAATGTTTTATAATGTGTTTTATGTATTCTAATCTTGCCCCTGTAAAGCACTTTGAGTGGCCTTGTGTCTGAATTGTGCTATATAAATAAACTTGCCTTGCCTTGCCTTGTGAGGGGATAGAAGGTTATTTAACGTGAAAGGTTACATAAATGCTATTTGAGTTTAGTAGTGAGACTTTTACATTGAAAGTGAAAAGCTTTAAGGGCTCTTGCCTGTACATTTATTTGCATTTAGCATTAGTAAATAAATTCCGATTTGTTATACGTTCTACTTTATTATCCTGGGGCCGTATTCACAAAACATTTTAAGGCTAAGAGTAGGTCCTAACGTGCTGATTTAGGAGTAACTCTCAAAAATAAGGGGCGTTCACTCCTAATTTTAGGACTCCTAACTTTTTAAGATAAGTGTAATTCACAAAGCATTTTAGCGCTAAAACTAGCTCCTAAATCTATGCAAGGACTCCTAGCGTCACTAATGTGAGGGAATTTTGGGTATTTAGTTGTAATATTAATGGGAAAGATTGAGAGGTCATATATGCCTATCTTGTGTGTCTGTCTCTCAGACTCTAGGTCAGCCTTGGAGCCTGTTAGGAGACACTTAGGGGCCACTCACACTAGGGCCGCGGCCCCGTGCCAAAGCTTATTAGCATACTAAAGTCTAGAACGTTTGGCCTAGTGTGACCACGCCAACCGTATTCCAGCACGGAACAGCCCCTTGGCCACGGCCACCTGGGAGAGGTGTGCCGTGGCCAAAGTACAGATGCTAATGAGATGACACGCGCACAAGCAAGCGCACAGGCGGCGTTCCTGACGTGAATTTATTAAGGATGCATTGTCCGTTAACGTCCGCTGTCTTACTAGTCGGCACCAGAATTGCCCAACACTTGGACTTGTCGCTATAATGTGTGAGAATTAACGTGTGTGTAAGCCTAGGTCTGGGCTAATAAAAGAGGGAGAGAGCTAATTAGGTCGGCTCAGAAAGCACAGCAAAAAGGTTTTCGTGTTTACTCACGTTCGTCAGATGATTTTTTTTCTTTTTCCTCCCGTCAGCTGTCATAACTGCATTTACGCATGGCGGTGGAGACGCACCCAAAACAACACACCGCGGCCCGGTGATAAGGAAACAGTATAGCCTACACTAAGGTTTAACAAGAAACTTTATAACGACACTTAAAAAAACGATCTCTGCCCATACAAAAAGTTCTGACTTGGATTTGATGGAGCGATCGATGTGTACAAAACCATCCGGATACATATGGTCTGATGACGGGCCGTTATATTAATAATAAACAGCGTGCTGCACAAATATGAGACTGTCCACCGCGACCTATTACGTCAAGGCTACATTTAAAAAAAACAATAGCTTAAGGATTCTCGTTGCTCTAATGTGGAAGTGGAATATTTGATGCAAATTTGGCCGGATGAAAATATTTACAAACAGTCGTATAGCCTACAAGTAGACTAAGCTCCAAATCCTAAACGCGCACGGTGACGTAGGCAAGGTGCAAGTGTGCCCAGGCCACGAGCAGTGTGAGCACGGGCCTGCGGGAGGAGTGGGGAGGGGGGGGAATCGTGCTGAATCGTGCTGAGCACGGAACAGGCAAACGGCACTAGTGTGAGTGCGCCCTTAGGTCAGTTGTGTAGATAAATGCCTCGTTTCCACCGAGTAGAGCGGGTCGGATCGGAGCGGCTCAGAGCGGGACAGCTCACTTTTAAGAATCTCTGTGTTGTTTCCACCGCCGACCCTACCCTTACTGGTAGGGCGGGGTTTAGGCTGGACTGCGATAGCCGCCGCCAGAAAGTGGGTCAAACTATCGGACTGTGGAACTGTGGTCAAGCCAGCGGTCTCTTGTTTTTGCTTGGTCAAACCAGCCGCTTCTTTATTTATTCCCCCCGTGTTGAGAGCACAGAGACGGCTCGGTGCAACTGATAGAGACAGTGAGCGAGCAGCGCTGGCAGCTACGTGACATCGTAGCAGTGGGACACAGTGTAGCCAACTGATTCATGTAATGACGAGGAAAAACACCACACAATAAACAGTGCCGCGCTCACATTGTCGCCAAAACTCTCTTCACTCTAGCCGAGGTGACTACACACGGCGGAAATGATTAAAACCAGCCGCTTCTTTATTTATTCCCCCCGTGTTGTTGTGAGCGTGTATTTTACTACTATCTATGGCGTAAACACACAGAGACGGCTCGGCGCAACTCACAGAGACAGTGAGCGAACAAACAGTGCTGGCTGCGGCAGCTACGTGACTATGGGACACAGTGTAACCAACTGATTAATTTATTGACGAGGAAAAACACCACACAATAAACAGAGCTGTGCTCACATTTTCGCCAAAACACAAGACTCTCTTCACTCTTGCCGAGATCTACACATGGCGGAAATGATTCTTTCGACCAATCAAATGACGGCAGTGTGTAGCTCCGCCTTCTCATGCATTTTCGGCCCGCTTTCAGGCGGCCAGTACCCCTACGGAGGAGTACTGAGATCGGGAGCGGCTCAGAGCGGTTAGGTGCGCTTAAACCGTACCCTACCCAACTTTTGGCAAATGAAAAGCCAAACTACCCGGACCGAACCGCTCCGATCCGACCCGCTCTACTCGGTGGAAACGAGGCAAAAGTCTCATCTCCTTAGACTCCAGAATGTTATGGTTCACTGTGTTCAGCTCTGAACCAAAACATTGGTACGCTTGGTGCCCGAGCCGGGGAGGTGATAGAGATAGCGCGAGGTTAAAACACAGCTCTAAGCATGAGTTTGTCAGAATTGAAGTGCAAGTCACGAGAGTTGCAGTCCGGTTCTCCTTGGCCAACTCTGTAATAAATATTGCTTCATAATTCATCCAAGTCTCCTGAAATATTCTTCCATCTGAGTTGACCTCCAACCTTAACAGAACTTCCATCACAACTAAGAGTAAATCACAGACAACCATTTGATGGCACTTTGGAGAGATTTAATGCTAGTGATCTTTATAAAAAGGTACCTTAATAGCTGTAAGGGTTTAATTATCTTAGTAAAGCTATGTTTAGAAAGTTTATATTTATTATATTTATATTAAAAATTATTTATTAAGTTCCTTTTCCTGCAGTTGCTTTGGGTTTACGATGCACTGAAAGTTACTGTTGGTGTCAGGTTTGGGTTTAATTTCCTACTTGAGTAGGCCTATATGTGGCGCTTCTATCTCCTCCGTTCCACAGGTCCGCTACTGTATAGGTGCGCGTCTCGCCTTTTTCCTTCCGCATGCACTTTACGATTTCGCCGGCTGTTGTTTCTAAATTGTGAATTTCCTGGTTTGTCGCTGTCTGACTATTGCTGCATAGTCCGCCATTGAGAGAAATACAGTGAGAGTGCATTGCGTGCAGCTGTTCAATGAGGATATTTTTTTCCAATTCAAATCATTGTAACATTTTAAATGAAATGTTTCATGTTAAATCAGTATCACTTGTCATTAATTGTATATAAAAACTCTTTACTTTGATACAGCGGCATGATATGGATATCTCCCACAGTGTTTCTATCATAAATTCACTCTTAGGTCTCATTCCCTCTCAGCCAATCACTGTGGGCATAGAAGGTATGAACATGACATCATCCATAGCAACAGGGTCAACCCCACCCTCTAGTCTTAGCTTAGGAGTCCCTCCCATTCCTTAGTAAAAGTTGGTCTTATCAGCTTTGTGAATAGGTTTTAAGAAATTACTCCTTACTAAGAAGTTTTAGTGCTCCTTAGGAGTACTCTTAGCGCAAAGATAAAATGTTTTGTGAATACGGCCCCTGAGAATGACATTTTATACATTTTCTGGGGAAATACCATTATAGCTCATAGAGTGTGAGTTAAGTAATTCCACAGTGGAGGCACTGCGCTATTATTTCTAAATCATTTATTTGTTACATATGAATAATATTGTCTACTGGTAATGGGAGATTTAGCCAAAGTACTCAGGATCCTGTTGATTAGAACATTTATATAGTAACCTTATTTAATCATATTACACTACCAGCGCCAGTTACATGTTGATTACCCTAATTAAGGCAAGCAGAAGAAGTTTCTTACTGAAAAAATACTTTTAACTATTTTTCCTAGATCTTCAAACTTCAAAACGGGTCAATTTAACCCGTAACATAACAGGAGGGTTAAACAGTTTGTTTATGTGGACAGCAAATTGTCAAAGACAAAATGTTCCAGGAAGAGCAGACTGAGGGGGAGCTGCCAAGGACGCTCAGTAAAAGCCCAGCCAAGAAACAAGAGATGGTTGCCATGACAAATGGCCTGTGTATGATAAGGTTTCACCATAACAGACTGAGTCTGTTTGGGAGGGGTGGTTAGGAGAAATGATATCTAACGGTTGTGGGAGAACAGGCTTTACTCTGTCCGTCCACAGAGTTTAGAGTTTAAATGAATAATGGCGAACGGGCTAGTGTGTGTGTGTGTGTGTGTGTGTGTGTGTGTGTGTGTGTGTGTGTGTGTCTGAACTTTAAAGTCTAACTGCGCCATCTTTTCCTATCTCATCTTGCACTTCTGCTGCATGACAGTCGCTCCAAAATCACACATTGTCTTTCTTTTTTTGCACAAGATAACTCAGAAATAACTTTTCTCATCTAATAGAACCAGTTTTATGTATAATGCCCGATATTGTGGACAGTAATCTGCCTCAGTGTGCTTAACAAGGTACACAACAGTAATACGACACCCTCTGTCCCTGGCCTGTCCGCTCGGCTGTGGAACAACCCCTCCCCCCCCCCCCCCCCCACACACACACACACAGGAAAAACAATCTTGTAACAGGGTAAAAACAGAAGAAACATCATAATAACACCATAGTAACATAAACTGTATAGTCACCGTTTGTGGAGAACTCATGCTTCTTCCTCTGTGGCAGCGGATAGTGACCAGAGACGCTGTTTGTGTGTCGAGCTCACAGACGTTTGGTCAGACAGGACACGCCTCTTCATGACGTCAGATGCAGTTTAAAAAAAGCTCCACAAATTCCACTGCCGAGCCGACGGTGGGTGTCATATTACTGTAATGCAAGGCAAGGGCAAGGCAAGTTTATTTCTATAGCACAATTCAGACACAGGGCCATTCAAAGTGCTTTACAGGGGCAAGACATACATCAAGGTTAAAAAAACATCAAGTATAGAATAGACATTAGAAAAGCGAATATAAAATATGAATAGAAATAAATAAAACATTTAAATAAAGTAAAAATTACAGGTTAAAAGGGAAAGAGAAAAGTCTTCTCCTTGTTTAGTCCTAACTCTGGGCACTGTAAGTAAACCTGTCTGTCTGTCTGTCTGTCTGTCTGTCTCTCTGTCTGTCTGTCCGTCTCCTTGTTTAGTCCTAACTCTGGGCACTTTAAGTAGACCTGTCCCAGACGACCTGAGAGCTCTGGACGGTTCATAACGTATCAGCAAATCACAAATGTATTTTGGCCCTAAAACATTCAGTGCTTCATAAACCAACATCAATATTTTGAAATCAATGCTTTGATTGGCAGGAAGCCAGTGTAAAGACCTCAGAACTGGGGTGATGTGATCCACTTGTTTGGTCCTAGTGAGGACTCGAGCAGCAGCGTTCTGAATTAGCTGAAGTAGTCTGATTGATTTAGGAAGATCTGCAAAAGACATTGTTACAGTAGTCAAGTCTATAGATAAATGCATGGACAAGTTTTTCTAAATCTTGCTGAGACATAAGCCCTTTAATTCTTGATACAGTATGTGTCATTTCCACAGGAAACCTCAATAAGAATGACAATGAATAAAAAAACAACTAAGATAGAACTTAACATTAAAAAAAACGAGAATTAATGAAGTGCATTTTAACTCTGCTACATATGCTTTGAACACAGCTATTACTGTGTGTGTCTCTGTTGTTTCTTTGATAGGAGAGCTGCTTGCAGTGGACTCCCTCCTGTGTGTGTCTGTTGTTTCTTTGACAGGAGAGCTGCTTGCAGTGGACTCCCTCCTGTGTGTGTCTGTTGTTTCTTTGACAGGAGAGCTGCTTGCTGTGGACTCCCTCCTGAGTCAGACTGTAGCCCTGATGATGGACCCTGAGGAGACAGAGGACATGATGGAGGAAGAAGATGTGCATCAATCACCTTTCTATGAACCGGCAGCCAGCAGGGAATCCCTTTGTGTAGTTAAAGTTACAGTGCGTAACTTATGTCGCCCCTCAATGAGGAATTCTGAGTAATCACAACAACACTAGTCAGTGCATCTATGAGGTAAAGCCTTCAGTGATGGCACATGGATTTTATACCTTCTGCTGTCCGTCCAGGTTTTTTTCTTAGCAGTAGAATCAACAACTGAAACATTTCTTGAGCTCTTCTTGGGATTTTTCTGAGCTCCTGCACCAGTGTCAGAGGGAGGGGGGGGGGGGGCACCAGTTTGTAAACGCTGCCATACTGAGAAATACAGAGAGAGTTTTGTGGAGCTGATAGGCTTAATCAACACACACACACACACACACACACACACACACACACACACACACACACAAGCATAGTTAGGCTTAGTGAAATGTGTTGGAAATAAAGAATTTTTCAATATAACAAACGTGCTGCACTTTCCAAGTAAGATTTATCTCCAGGAATCCTTTGCCATAAGAGATCTGTGTGTGTGTGTGTGTGTGTGTGTGTGTGTGTGTGTGTGTGTGTGTGTGTATGTGTGTGTGTGTGTGTGTGTGTGTGTGTGTTCGGGTGCCTGTTAGAGTGATTTTTTCATTGTGTAAACATGTACGCCGAAGTGAACTCATATAACCCACATGTTGTTTTGAACTCTGTACTCTGTAGATTTCCATGGCGTGGCTGACCTGTTTTTGACCACAGGCAGTTAAGACACGCTGACATGAAACCAGCTGGGTCAAGCAAGCAAGTTCCCAGGATCACTAATCATTAGGATAGGATAGGATAGGATTTACTTTATTGATCCCCAATGGGGAAACTGGTTTGCCACCATAGTCTGTACAACATACAACACAGGAATACAGTAACAACATAAAACAAGCATAAAACAAGCATAGTCACAGGGGGAGTGTGGTCCACTACCATAGTACAAATAGAAGGTTAAAAAAGGGAATAAATAACAATATAACAATACTATGATGTGCAAATGAGCAATGTGCAGTAATAAAATCAAATCAGCAGTCATGATTAAAAAGCCTAGCTGCTGCAGGAACAAAATACCTCCTGAATCTCTCTGTAGAGCATTTTGGACAAAAATGCTAATGTGGCTTCAACATGGAAACTGTTTCCTGCTCCAACCTCGGGCCCTCGGCTGGTGAGGCTGGGTGCCTCCCTGGTGGTCCCCGATGCTTCCCCGCATGTCCCGGGGGATCGCGTTGTCCGAAAATGGACCCGCAAAGTACTGCACAACACGTGCAAGAAATGCATGCAGTTTAGGACATCAGAGACTGGGCACAGCCAATACAAGGGCTATATTTACTGCCTCTCTGTAGAGACTGTGTCCAAGGAGCACTGGCTGAATGTCAAAAATGTTGCTTTGTTTATTGTTTGAATTGATGTGAACATAAGGGACAGCTTCTAGGTTGCAGTTCAGATTGCTTTGTTCATTGTTTTTTTTGTTTTTATTTTGTATTAATGCATTTCTTTTATATTCATTTATTTGACTGTTTATTTATCTTAGTCTCTTGATCCTTCGATATATGTTATATCCTTTTGTAGTTTGATTTTATCCTTTTGTAAATTTAACTTTTTTTTATTTCTGCCCACTACTATTTGTGTATATTTGATTTATTAAGTTTTTATATACTGCACCATATTATATTATTAAGACACTTTATTTTCTATAAAAAATATCTTATTTTGTATGAGCAATATCATTTATAAATTTACATTTTGCAATGCAGTTGCACTATCCCGCCAGTAGGAGGCACAGTAGTATTGTGGTTTGCCTTCATCCCCATGAGCTCCTCATAACGTATGAGGATTCTGAAAAGACAAGCCACGTCTCTCGTGTCATCATTGTTTTCAGGTGGGTTATGTGTTTAAAATGTGAAATAAGTTGATGTTACTGAGCGGAGAATGTGCAGAGTACTGTTTCAGTAAAGAACGAGTGTGAAAATGAATGTATGTGTAACTAGTAAAGTCCGACGTTCACCGAGAGAAGTGTATGGCGACGCATTAAGCCACATACACAATTAAAATCAACATCAGGTGACCAAAGTGCTGTACAAAATTCAATACAAAACAAAATATGAGATACATGGGAAAAAGAGGGAGGAGTTTCAAAGTCTCAACTTTTTTAAAGGCCAATGCAAAACAACGTACTGTTAATCTAGTAGCTGTAAACTAGTACACACCACACTCGTCTCTACCTTTTTGTTTTATGGGGATTATCACATATGGCTCACTGCTTGACTTATTGTATAGTGTTTAAATATGTATTGGTTTTTGTAAAGGAGTTAAATATACTGTTTGAAAACGTGTTAGACAAGTAAGTTGAAGCTCATTGATAAGAAAATATGTATGTTAAAAATGTTTGTTATAGTTTATTTACAAGGTACTGTGTAATATACACGTCCACTAACACTCAAGAGGTTTTAGGAGCATTAAAGCTGAACTATTGACAGAATGTTAATTACATTTTTTGAGAGACAAAAGTGATGAGAAGAACACTGTTAGAAAAGGTCTGTTTTGGATTGAGAATATTTGTTTGTGTTTAAAGAACATTTAAAATCTGTCAACAGAGACAATGAGAAATACAGACAGTATTGTCATAGTCTCGCAAAGCCAGACCAAACTACAGCAAGTAGTATGGTCTGGAAGCACTCCGTTTAGAGCCGTCTATTCGGGGGGGAAACTGGGCTGGCCTGTTTTCATTTCTTTAAACCAATCACAATCATCTACGGCGGGGCTAACCCCGGGAAGCAGCCAATGGAGGCGTAGCGTTGTTTGCCGACGCCAGCGCTTAATAGACGCTGGCGGAAGTGGTCAAGCCAGACTAGTATTGTCATGACTCACGGCTCGGTAGCCTCTCCTTCTCCTTTGTATGTGTTGCATGTTTTCCCTTGTCTGTCTCTCCCTCTTGTGTTCCATTTGTCTGTCTCCCTGTTGGCATGTGGGCGTGGCGGCACTCCGGGGCAGACTGCTCCAGGTGAGGATCTTTGGCTAATCAGACCTCTCTACTTAAGCCTGTGGACTCAGTCATTCAGCGCCAGAGTATACTACGTACCAGAGCGGTAATTTACTCGAGATCAGGATTTTCTACGTTTGTTGTTTTCTTTCTAAGTCTCAGTTGGAGTTAGTTGTAACTCTGCTCCTCTTTTCTTCCGTGCCAGTTGCCTTCGCTGTTCACCTTTCCTGCTCGCCTGCCTGCGGGTTCCGGATATCCACTAGCCTCTGCTCGCCACGCCATTCAGCCGTCCAGTGTCCTGCCAGCCTGCCTAAAATA
Organism: Ammodytes marinus; assembly: GCF_949987685.1. Classification (NCBI taxonomy): domain Eukaryota; kingdom Metazoa; phylum Chordata; class Actinopteri; order Uranoscopiformes; family Ammodytidae; genus Ammodytes; species Ammodytes marinus. The sequence continues at coordinate 1,334,616 of NC_137221.1, read as the reverse complement.
AACATTGTTCTAAACTGACTACCTGGGTTTCTGTCTGCGTTTGGGTCATCCCGGGTTATCACAACACTAATTTTCAAACGTGACCATCAGTGCAAAGAATGCTATTTACATGTTATATATGATCTTTATTATACAACATGCTGAAGGTCAAATATTCATGTTTTAAAGTGTTTTCACGTCAGAACTTGAAGTTGAAAGAAATTAATTTGCAAGAATTAGCAATAAAAAAAAAACAGCATTTAACTGTTAATATAAAAGGCAGTATGTTAAATTACAGTCCTTTGCTGTTATGTTACGGAACGGTAATGTTTTTCAAAAATACTGAACTTTCCTGTTAATTTACCATCAAATTTAGAAGGGACAACTTGACATGAGCTGCCTGCACATGTGAAGCTTATACCATTTTCTTCATTAATCCTCATCCATCCACATCTTAACTAATAAGTGTTGTTTACTTTATATCCTCTGGTTAAGTTCACTTGAAGATGAGTTATATCTACTTTAGTTTAGTTTAGTTTAGCTTTATTTGTGCAGATAAACAAGATTGAAATGGCAAGAAGATGCGCATAGACATACATAAATGCACGGGTGGGACAAAAGAAACCCGGAAGGGCTTATAAAGGATGTCCACCTGACATTAAAATACAATAAGGTAAAGAAATAAAGTAAAAGAAAAAAGACTAACAAAAATAAAATTAAAGAGATAAAACTACTACAAAGTCATGTTACAACAATAAAAATACATTTAAGTACATAGTAAAAAAGCAATGTAAAGATGTAACTAACAAGCAAAAAGACAATATGACATACATTCAGTTTAACACATTATCGTAAGCTTTTAAAATTAGATACTTTTTAAGATGTTTTTTGAAAGTAACTAAAGATGAGTGTTTACGTAGAGTAACAGGAAAGCTGTTCCAAATGACTGGACCTCTATCCCTAATTGAAAACTGTCCAAGATTTGTTCTGTAAAATTGACGGTGAAGGAGATCTACAGATCTGGTCTGATGACTATGGATCTGTGACCTGGTTATACAAAAACTGTTAAAAGAAGAGGGAAGTAAATCATTGAAAAACTGGAGAACAAAAGTGACTTTGAAATAACAGAGCACTAAGAGCGTCCCAACTGGAGTTGGTTACAGTTCTAACAATTTTTTTCTGTAACACAAAAATTGAATCTACACTTGTGTGCTTGCCCATACTATATTGCCATAGGATATAAAGGGATAAATAAGGCAGTCATATAAATCCATACACATTTTTGTTGACAGCCTTGGGAATGGAAAGTGTAGTTAACTTAATTAAACCAAGTTAGTCTTACTTAACTGAACAGTTGTGTTACTAAGTAGAATGAAGGAAACGGATTGCCTTAGATAAATCAAGTAAGCACAACCAAGTGTATTGTAGAGACGCCCCCTTTCCCACAATGACTTGCACTGTACTAAACTTTTGTTATGTTGCTCATTGCACCCTCAGTAAAGGGGATGTTTCATTCCATTACCTCACTATGCATTTTGTTTATATAAAACAGTTCTGTGTGAACTAACCGTTATTTTTTTTGTGATAACAAAAAGGTTTGTGGACATCCTAAGCCAGATCCCTAGTTCAACTCAGGAGACAATTTACAATATAAAAGAATCATTCCATTGAACTTGATATATTGTAACAAGTGTCTTGAAGTCACAAACAGAAGCTGCTCTCTATGTTTAGCATTTTAACAAATAGGGGACATAGTAAACGTATATATGGAATGAAACACATCTGCCCAATGACATATAACATCCCCTTTGTGCACGGTGCAAACAGCAAAATAAACAATTAGTCCAGGTTCATCTTTTTTTTCATTAACAGTATAATCCTGTCAATTTTAGTGACAGTAAAATAATATTAATTTAACAGTAATATAATGGCAACCCTGCTGCCAGTTGATTAATGTTTTTTTACAGGGAAATTTCTTACAGTAACATCAAAACTTCAAATTGATTCAAAATAATGAAAAATCAAATAAATGGAGTGATTAATGCAAGAAGAGATATGTTAAAATCAGAAAGATACACAACTTTGACGATGTTTTAAAAAGTAAAAAAATAAGTAGAGAAAGATGATTATATTAGAATACAGTGTTGGCTTCCGGTCATACTAAATGTGATTAAAGAACAAGTTTATAAAACCCAACTATGGAAAATCAGTTACTTTGGGCAGAGACTTTGGGTAGAGAGAAAGCTAGGACATCTACTTCAAATGTATTTTATTTTCTGTTGGTTTGTCATTATTTTATTTCAGCTGATTTGAAATAAACAACTATGAAGAGAAGAAAAATAATAGTGTGTCACGTAAATAATATCAAACCGTGCTGATCTCTGTGACCTTACAACAAGCGATAACTGTAAAGTATTGTCAGAAATTGATGCTACAGTTTCATTTCAGTTTACAATCGGTGTTGCTGCAAGTAATTTTGAATCTGTTCAGTTGAGTTCTCACCTCTATGTGAACACAAGATTTAACCCTTTAAAGCCTGACAAGTGAAATCAAAGGCAGAAAATGATTCATATTTAAAACAAAACAAAAAGTTTACATCATACACATCTTATACTTTTTTCTTGTATTTAATTCAATGCATCATTACACATGTATGGAAACAAATACAAATATTGTTCATTGCATTTGGAACATTTTTCACAATTGATTTTTTTTTCTTCAAATGGGAACAGGACATTTTTCCAACTTTTTATTTGACCTTTTAAGAGGAGCAGTGTGTAGAAGTAATATTTCAGAACACACTTGGTAGAAATGGAAGATAATATGCACACGTTTGTTTTAATTACTGAAAAACTTGGAAATAATTTTTTATTTTTTTTTTTCCTGAGAATGAGCCTTTAATATCTACATAGAAGCGGGTCACAACTTCATGAAGGCCGCTATTTTGACCTGCCATGATTCTGAACAAAATACAGTTAAAATTCACAAAATGTCAGAAATTCATAAATCAGATGTGATCCCATGTTTCTTCAGTGAGTTCTTAAATCAAATGAAATGCACAGAGGAGTTCACACATCATGGTCTGATCGGTCCAGGTTTAAACACACTTGTGTTTCTTCACGGAGGAGTTTGTGGTGAAGCTTTTCATACATTTGACGCAACAGTACGGTTTGTGTCCTGTGTGGATTCGCTCATGCTGTGTGAGTTCAAAGGATGAGTAGAACCGTTTGTCACAGTGTTGACATTGGTACTCTTTGACTCCAATGTGGATACGCTCATGGCTCCACTGTGTGGAGAAGGAACTGAAGACTTTCTCACAATACTGACATGGGTAGATTTTTACCTTTGTGTGGATGTTTCTGTGATTATTGTAATGACCTAGCTGGGTGAAACTCAGGCCACAGTCCTCACAGCTGAATGGCTTCTCACCAGTGTGAATACGTTGGTGGCTTTTGAGGTATCCTGCTTGAATGAAGGATTTACCACATTGGTCGCAGCTGTACGGCTTCTCTCCAGTGTGAATATGTTGGTGGATTTTGAGGGATCCTGATTGAGTGAAGGTTTTCCCACACTGGTCACAACTGTATGCCTTCTCTCCAGTGTGAATACGTTGGTGGATTTTAAGGTTTCCTGATGTAGTGAAGGTTTCGCCACATTGGTCACAGCTGTACGGCTTCTCTCCAGTGTGAATACGTTGGTGGACTTTGAGGGATCCTGCTTCAGTGAAGGTTTTCCCACATTGGTCACAGCTGTACGGCTTCTCTCCAGTGTGAATACGTTGGTGGCATTTGAGGGATCCTGATTGAGTGAAGGTTTTCCCACACTGGTCACAACTGTATGGCTTCTCTCCAGTGTGAATACGTTGGTGGATTTTAAGGTTTCCTGATGTAGTGAAGGTTTCGCCACATTGGTCACAACTGTACTGCTTCTCTCCAGTGTGAATACGTTGGTGGCTTTTAAGGTTTCCTGATATAGTGAAGGTTTTCCCACACTGGTCACAGCTGTACGGCTTCTCCCCGGTGTGGATTCTCTGATGAATCGTTAAGGCCGCCCTGGATATGAACTCTTTCTTACACTGTGGACAGCGGTGAGGTTTAGGTTTCTTTGTTGCTTTTTGTTTCTGTAGCGACAGACAGACAGAAATACAAAGACAGAGTATGAGTGAGGCAGAGATGTGCAGTCAGGGTCGGCAGTATGGATGGGAATCGTTAGAATGTTAAGACAAATGAAAAGAAGACAAGGACTTTTTTACTCAAATAAATTGGAGACACAGGTCACACACATTAGATGGGGCCAGTAATGACACAGAATGGACACTTGACAAGAAGAGACAATGTTTAACAAAATAAAACGGGAACATGAAAAGACAACACCAGAAAACAGGGAGCTTGACACGTTGTGACAATGACCGATAGCTATAGATATATATCAATAACAGAGTAGTATCAATTGTCATTTTGATACTACTCTCCATAAGAAATCATTACATGATATTAAAAGACTCAACAGTTACTTTATAACTTTGTCAAGTTAAATTGTCAATCCCACTCGCTGCTTTCCCACTATGCAGATGTTTTGCAGCCTTCTCTTATCTCAAACCCTAACCCTTTGTAGATTATAGATAATAAATAATTGTCAGGTTGACACAAAATGGCAGGCAAGAACCTAATAGCACAACAGACAACAGTTCAGGTGCAGCAACAAAGTTTTAATAAAGAGCAGAAGTCAAACCAGGTAGTCGGATAGCATGGCAAACAAGTCCAGTAGGGGCAGGCAAAAGGGTAATCCAATGTCCAAAGGGTGGGTCAAAACACAAACAAGCAGGCAGGCAGGATGCAGCACTGGCAACCACAGACTCATAGAACATACGCTGAATAGCCAGGCAGATGTGGAAGACATTGTACATTCCCAGTTATTTGTAATCCTCCACAGTGACACCCCGGATGGAAACAGGGGTCACTGGTGTCTTGGTCTGAGTCACCTGTAAGCTGCTCACTCTTGTGGTGGTAAAAGTATAGTGCAAACATTATCCCTCCTGTTATGTTCATTTGTCAGGAACAGGAATGGTGTTCCCGGGTCAATTTGACCCGATGCATGTTTATTATCCAAAAGATGTCCAAAACCAAAACAATCCTAACAAGCAGTGTGAACATGTCATTATTAACTCCATTACTAACTATTCTATTCAGTGCAATGGTGTTCCTTACCTCTAACAAGGAATGGTTCAATTAGGATAATTCACTCATTTTTAATGTTCAAACTTTTTTTTTTAATGTTCCACCACTTTATTACTTTTGAAAGACCAACATTACTCTATAACCCAGGCCCTAATATCACAGTGCATTACTCTATAAACCAGGCCCTAATATCACAATGTATGAAATGCTGGTGGCATTCAGAGGTCGCTGCGCATTAAGGCAATACATGCCTTCCAAACCAAAAAATCCGGGCATTATGTGATGCAAACACCAGCTATGCATTGAACATGCAGGTTTACACTGAGAAGCCTGTTGGAGGAGCCCCAGAGAAGAGTAATAATGCATAATGTGCCTTTATAGAGTAATTGGTCAAGGTTATAGCCAAGGTGACAGATGCCACGCCTCCTCATTGAGAATTCCTGACAAGCATTTGTTGGTTTCCGGTTTCCGGTTTACACGTAAGATTTGCTAGCTGTTACGTTACTGCTGCTTGTCCTGTCCTATATCGTGTCTTAAGTTTATTCTATCGTTTCCTTCACACTTTCCTGTTTTCTTCACAAATTGTGCCCTGTGTATTGTTAATCACTTTCCTGTCGTGCTCCCCTACCTCACTGGTGTTGGGGGGTGATTTGTTGTTGTCTGTATAGCATATAGCATATCCTAGCACTTAGCTTCTCGCACTCTCCCCTGGGTCTGACTCTGTGTCTTACTCATATTGTGCGTGATGGCTTGTGCGGATTGTGCTACTTTACTGGCTAGAATGGCATTCGCGTCCGTGAGTTGGAGCAGCTTTCTGCTACTGACGTTATAGACAGCACGGACACATTGCTTAGCCCTAGCCCCGGGAGTCTTACTACCCCCGGTAGCATTGAGGTAACTGCTTCGGCAGAAGCGGCTGGGTTCTGCCCTGTCCTGCGGGGCAGGGGTGCACGCGGTGCTGGCGGGCTTGCTTGGTGCCCTGGTTCGCGGTCCCCTCTCGGGACTGAGAATCGGTACTCGGCTCTTGCGAGCCCTGTTAGCCCGTCTGTCTCCCTCGCTCCCGTTGGTCGGGCTGGGCCCCGCACGCTAGTCATAGGGGACTCCATCACTCGCAACATTAAACTTGATTTGCCAGCCACTGTTAAATGTATACCTGGAGCCAGAGCATCCGACATTGAGGCTAATCTTAGTATGCTGACTACATGCAGGGATAAGGGGAATAAAGGCGGAACGCAGACACAAAACAACACATGTTTTGATAACATTGTTATTCATGTCGGCTCCAATGACGTTAGGCGGAAGCAGTCTGAGATCACTAAATATAGCTTAAAGGATGATTTCACCGGTGGAAATATGAATTTACCTATGTAGAGCAAAACCTATGTATTATAAATGTGCAACATTTTTAGAAATCGGTTCACCCTAGCCTGAGAAAATGCAGAAAGAGTGTTTTTATGGTCTCTCTTGCTCTTTCTGGCTGAAATGTAATAAATCCTCCAACTCCAACAATGCACCGCGCTCGCTCCCAGCTTGCTGTCCCGCCCCCCTGTTTCCGTTTTCAGTCGGAAATAAATGTAGTGCCGCGACTAAACTTTTTGTAAACATATCCTCGTCATACGTTGACCTGTCCAGACTTCTGCTTTTGTTTTTTCACAACGCAAACATGGTCAGCGGTTGTATTGTACCCGGTTGCACCAAAAAGTCAAGGAAGGAACAGACTGCAAGTCTTCACAGTTTTCCGCTGAAAGACACTGAGCGCTGCAAGCTTTGGCTCCGCACGATACAACACCCCGACATCGGAGAAGACGCCAGTATTGAATTGCTAAAGAAAAAAAAGAGTGGGCAGTCTCCATTTCAAGCTGGAGGATTTTTTGGGAAATATTGTAGGCATGAGTTGGACCCGGCCTACTCTAACAGAAACAGCTGTACCGTCGGTCTTTGCTGTGGGCCCATTGCAAGATGACGAAGAGGCCGGTCCCTCCGGTGCTGTCCCCGCAGCAAAACGCCCTCGCCTACAGGTAAGACTGTCGTAATATTGTACTATAGGCCTATTTCTGTTTACAAATTACACTATTTGCTGCTAACGGGCAAAATCGATAAGCTTGTTCAAAAACAGAGAAAAGCAGCTTTGATTTTCGCTGTTATAAACGTTTGTTCTCGAGGCAAAGAAAACAATGTTTTCAGCTTATAGGCTTACCTCACTAACTTTTGTAAACATTTCTAGTACTTATTTCATGTTTAAAGATCAGGTGAATTCCATTTATTCCATGTAAACTGTTAAAAGTAATTTCCTGGGGACAGAAATAACACACGAGGAATGACTCTGCTATCATTTTCAGTGAGTGATATACTCTACACTTGTAATAACTGTTGTCTCTACGGTGACCTTTCAGAATCCGATTGCATCAGCTGCAGGTATATTGGGTTCAGGAGGTCTATTGCAAGGCCAGTCTACTTCCCAAGATACACTCTCAAGCACATTGGTAAGCTACAAATTGTGTGTGTGTTTATGTCTATACAGTATACAATATAGTGTGTGTATGTGTTGTGGAAGCAAATGTATGTTCATTTTACTCTTGTCCCTACGTTCATTTTTTAAACAAGTATGTGTATTTCCCCTCATCTTTATTTTTGTAAAGACATGCTATGAATACATTAGTCTAATGTATGGCCGGCACCGTAGGTCTGAGGCGACACCTTATGCTGGGCTTACACTAGAGGACTTTTAAAAGACTTTGAAAAGACTCTTACATCTAAAGACAATCAACTCACACCTGGTGTTGGGCGACACCCTAAGGCCCTTTCCCAAATGACTCCCTATGCACTCCCACTCCGTGAGCGAGTGGGACTCGCTGTGGAGTCACCCTCGCGGCTGTGGAGTGCCAGTCGATCATTAAGGGGAGGGTATAACAACGGCGCGGCTTTGGCAAGCCCTCGCCTCTGTCAGACGGAAACAGGAAGAAACCTGGAGACACTAGTTAACTGTTAAGTCTTTATTTCTCACCCTAAAATAAAATTCCACCACTTTTATATTTGACCTGAAACGATCTTTACATTCATAAGCTACGCATGTGAGAGTAAATGTAGTATTGAATAAAAACAAACTCACTCCCATGATTTTTTGGCTGCATCATTTATTTTTTGTTAAACATTTTGTAACTGCATATTCTTAATTTTACCAGCTCAGTCTGTAGTGGAGAAAACGGGTGGGTGATCCGCTGTTTAATTATCCTTTTAGTTTACATGCACAGCAGCATACAAAACCAGGGAAAAGAACAATAGTCTGCTAAAGCATGTATTCCACTTGCCTTAATCTGCCATTTCGACCCGCGAATCGCGGCAGTTAATTAGCGTGCATAAATTATAATGCACTGCAAGTGTGGTCATAAATAAGAAAAGTCATGCGCTCCAGCTGACTGACGTCACCGCCGCTATTACTACCCCTCATTGGCTTTAACAGTAACACAAATCTTACTAACAATTTAAGGAAATAATAATCACTGTCCCTTATTAACTTGTGGGCATTTTCTTCATCTGCTTCGTTTTATCTTTTATCCACGCCTTGAAAATACACTAACGGTAGACAAGTGGCATAATCAAATCAACAAGTGTAAAACATGTTAATTCCAACATTGTAGGCTACCCTCCGGTTCTGTCATTTAGGGCTATGCATAAAAATAAACAATCAAATGTCTGTTTGAGGTAAGAGAACGTTTCATTTATAATTCGGGAAACAAACTCCACGCAACTCTCATTTGTAAGTTGGCTCCTCCATTCCGGACTTAATTGATTGGCGGACACCTGTGTCAAACGTAGGGCTAAGCCACTATCGATGCAGACTCGGTGATCGAGGGCTTCTTAACCCACTCACACTCGAGGCTCTGTGGTTTGGGACGACACTCAATATGGCGGGCCCTCCTCGCGAACGCGCAAACGGAGGGATAGTGGATAGGGATAGGGTGTAGGGGGTGGATCTAGATTGGGCCTAAGTGTCCTGAGTGTTTCAAAGAAAACCCATTTGAATTTGCATCATCCTAGTGCCTCCCAGTCTACAAATTAGCATTGAGTGATCAAGAGCCAGACGTTTAGGGGCACTTTACACGGCCACGCAAAACGGTGCATACGCAGAAAAATTCTGCGGTTGCACTATATCATTTACAGGAAAACAGCAAACGCAAACGCAGGCATGAAACCGCAGATTTTTGAGATCACCTCCGAGGGAGGATTTTTTGGGAAACTTAACGGTTTTGGTTTCCTGTAAACACCGAAACCATTTCCCCTGATAACGCTGACGTCACGGGTCCACCCTCACACATGCGTAGTCTATAACATTTGCTGTCAAAAATACCCACAAGCGAGTTATAAAGTTAGAAGACAACATGAACGGTGTCTCCACGGCACCATCACTGTGATCAGCGGGGAGTGTCGTGCAGGGCTCAAATATAGGCTAACACTCGCCAATTTAGTCCAAGCGATTACCGCAGTAAGTTATTGAGACCACCCGCCACTTTGGCTGGGGAAAGAGTTGTGCTCTGCCTGTTTTTCTAGCTAAATAAACGTGTGTCACTTCTATATGCCAGGGACACAGCTCTCTCTACATTAAAAAACACTATCAGCGTGCAGCGGTTAAGTTACTGTTCAACAAAAGGAGCATTAAGGCTACGGCTTCACAGTAAAAGCATTTCACTGGCTAAACATTAATAGCATTTCACTGGACACACGTGAGTTGACTTTTATTTTGAAGTACGCCTAACAGGAAGGTATCCGCTCACGAAGTCCCTTCACTATCAGCATGTCTTCTGTTTTTACGAGTTCAATGCGGTGAAATAAGAGGGCAGAAAGCTTGTCTTTTACAATATGTGTAACCCCAAGCTTACACCAACCGCTTTATGAACGTTAGTGGCATTCATTTTCGGTTACAATAAGGTTTTATGCATCAAATTGTACCGGAAGAGCTATCTACTAGGTGTGTGTGTGTGTGTGTGTGTGTGTGTGTGTGTGTGTGTGTGTGTGTGTGTGTGTGTGTGTGTGTGTGTGTGTGTGTGTGTGTGTGTGTGTGTGTGTGTGTGTGTGTGTGTGTGTGTGTGTGTGTGTGTGTGTGTGTGTGTGTGTGTGTGTGTGTGTGTGTGTGTGTGTGTGTGTGTGTGTGTGTGTGTGTGTGCGCGCAAGAAACGGGCGTTTTTCTCCTCTTTTTTGTATTCTCTTGTTCTTTGTCTGAACTAACTTAAGTCTACGTAAGTTACGTAAGTCTAACTGCGCCATCTTTTCCTATCTCATCTTGCACTTCTGCTGCATGATAGTCGCTCCAAAATCACACATTGTCTTTCTTTTTTTGCACACGATAACTCGGAAATAACTTTTCTCATCTAATAGAACCAGTTTTATGTATAATGCCCGATATTGTGGACAGTAATCTGCCTCAGTGTGCTTAACAAGGTACACAACAGTAATACGACACCCTCTGTCCATGGCCTGTCCGCTCGGCTGTGGAACAACCCCTCCCCCCACACACACATACAAAACAATCTTGTAACAGGGTAAAAACAGAAGAAACATCATAATAACACCATAGTAACATAAACTGTATAGTCACCGTTTGTGGAGAACTCATGCTTCTTCCTCTGTGTCAGCGGATAGTGACCAGAGACGCTGTTTGTGTGTCGAGCTCAGAGACGTTTGGTCAGACAGGACACGCCTCTTCATGACGTCAGATGCAGTTTGAAAAAGATCCGTCCACTACAGGCTTAGAAAACAACGCGAGAAGTGAGCCTCCTTCTCCAGGACATTGTGCGTCACTCCATGCGCTATTGGTTGGACCTGCTTGTCTCGTTGCGCTATTGGTTGGATGTGCTTGTCTATCAATATTTCTGAAACAAAACCCACCAATCAGCACTAAGTAAAACCCTAAGGACATACCTTATTACCGTAGTACCTGGGTTTTTTTACTGGAGGGAACAGGAATCTTTCAGTGGAAACAATGGCGACAAGAAAGTTGTAAACAGACGCTGCTGTTGCAGAGATTTGCAGAAGTTAGTAGCCATGAAGAAGATGGCCATTCTGACATCGAAGGATTTGATTCAGGCGACGAATGTGGTTATGAAGATCACATCGACCCGTTTGAAGACAGGTAAGAGAATTTACAAAATCTCTTGTAATCTGAAACTTGCGTTTACTGTGCGCAATAGTCAGTTGTCGCGTGATGGTTCTTATTTCCAAGGCTTGACTTCTAGCACAACATTGCGACGTTTCAGAGAGTTTCTTAGCCTACACTTATCTAATAATAAACAAATAAATAAAAAACGATAATGTGGCATGTCAAATATAGTTTTTTATTCAGTGTAGAAGTCTTTCCCTTGTGTCATAGTAAAATAATCTAGTTTGGAAACAGTTTTGCATCAACTATTGTTTGCACACAATTTGTGAAATTTGAGAGAGTGTAAACATTTCTATTAGTATTATAATGTAACAAGGGTCACTTGTTGTTGCTTTGTACAATGAAGATAAAAATAAAGGACAGTTGGAAATCAGTTGTCTCTCCTCCCCTTACATACACATCTAAGATGCTAAGAACTGTGTGTCCCTACCCCCACACATTAGAAGGTGCTAACTGTGTTGGGGAGGGAAGAAGGTAAACAGCAGTTGGGGTTTTCAGTTATAAAGAAGAAAACTCAGTCTTTCTTGTCCTTTTTTTACAGACAGGACTAAGAGCTGCCTGAACCCAGCCCAGCACCTTCCACTCCTGCAGCATCAGCACCACCTGTGTCAACACCTTCTTCCCTGCCCAGCACAAGGTCCATGTCCAAAAGGAGCACAGGTATAAGGCCTCCAGCTACCCCATCACCCGCATCAAATAGGTCCCGTGCCCAAATTCCCCAGGTACCAACCCGAGCGCCACCCACACCTCGAATACCACCAGCCCCCACACACCCAGCTGCAATGTTGCCCTCTGCCTGCAAGTGGACAGGAACTGTTTTGCAAAGTGGCATGGCATTGACATTTAGCTTGTAAATAATGACAGTGTTTCCCCCAGCGCTTTATAGTTAAGGCGGCCGCCTTAGCAAAACCGGCCCCCCGCCTTGACTACTGACCGACCAAAAAAAAAAAAAAAATTAAATCTTTATTTTTTTATTTTTAGTGCTGCACAATTAATGTACTAGCAAGCGCGATGTGTGATTTTTCATGGTCAGAAATGCGCGAAAGGCCGTGATTTGCGGTAAATAAATGTGCACATATGTCTCCAAGCGTTTCTCTCTGCTCAGACTATCAGCTGCTCTGTGTCGGGGGCTCTGCGCGCGCGACCGTCCCGCGCTGCGCGCGACTACGGCATGTACGCGGGAAACGAGCAGCAGCAAACCGACATTTAACCTGTGGCGATAATAAACGCAGTGCGGTTCTATGGGGATATTTAGCTGAACAGAAAGAAGTGCTCTGCAAAGCTAGACTAGTTTAAAACTCCACATCACCGTGGCAACACAACTTATCGGCTCATACAGCGCAGAGAAAAGTCTGATACATGCATGAGAGTGATGGCCCAGGCACCTTTCAGTAAGTTTACAGAAGTGCACACTGTAACTGTCTTTGAAATGCCTTTAGTCATTTTAAGGGGAAAACACTTTGTATTATTTCAATAATTGAATTATTTTTCAAACAGCATGCTTGTGTAGGCCGACAAGATTTATTTTTCTGAATTTTAAATGCTGCTTTATTTTTATGTTTTAAATTTGGAAATACATGTTCCAAAACAACCAATAACCTCTGTATTTAAAAAGAAATCAAGCAAGTAGGCTAATAATAACCATATATGAATTAATCGCATCACAGTATGCCTATTGTCCACAATAATCTCACAACAGCCCCCCATCCAAAAAGGAACTTTAAAAAGCACTTTGATACACATGTTAAGTGTATGGTCCATTATTTGTATTTAGTGTGTCTGCATGGTATTGCACCAAAACAGTAGAACTTTTCTTTAATTGTATTTTGTACCGTCTGCATGTTTGCACAAAATGTGCACATAGCAAACAAAATTGCACAACTGTAAGGTCAGTGTCATTCAAATAAACAGAACCATTTCTTTAGGGCGCATTGGCATCTTTGAGCAAAATACCCCCAAAATTTTCGCCGCGGCGCTTTGCGCCGCGCCTCCTGTGCGGCTTGACAGTGACCACCTTGACTAAGACATTTCCTGGGGGAAACACTGAATGTATACTACATAGTGTGTAAATAGTTTGTAATTATTGTTTTTCCTGCGTGTTGTTATATATAGTAAACTGTTTGTTTGAATTTTTTTTTGTGATGCTCCCTTTTTTATTGGTATACATCCCATGAGTCTTTATATGTGGTACAAAGTCTTCATTCAGTCTAATTTCCTAATGTTTTTTGAAAGTAGAGACAACATTTCTACCAAAAAGCTTCTGGACCAAATTTTATATTAGTCATGTTTTGTGCACTCCCCTACTGTGTTCTGGAAAATTACCACTGCATTTTTGAAGCTAAGGCTTAGGAGAAGCAATTTCAAGAGCCAAAACAACTCAACAGGATGACTAAAGGTTCTTCTTTCACACAAATTTCCAGGTTTTTCAAAAATCGCAATTCATTTTTCAGCATTTAAGCCAATTATTTATATACACAATGGTCTAGGACATAAATAGACCTCAGAAAACAAAGGCTTAATGTGTTCTGAACATTTCCATATAAAACACTTTGGTATAATTTATCTTCTTGCACATTTGAAATAGGTATTTATAGAAGTATGTCAAATTGAAGAAAATTATCACTTTCTGTCAAAATGAAAATCTCCTCCCAATCAGTCCCCTCTGTGTGTGTGCGTTGAAGAAAAGAAGCCAGTGTTAATACGCAGCCTATGACTACATGACTATAGACTACGTGTGTGTGTGTGTGTGCCTGTGTGTGTGTGCGCGTGCGTGTGCGTGTGTGTGTGTGTGTGTGTGTGAGCTTCACTGATCCGCGACCAACTCAGAAGCAGAAGTCTGTCCGATAATAGCATCACGTATCACTCACACACACACACACACACACACACGCCACACACACACACACACACACACACACACACACACACACACACACACACACACACACACAGGAAGCCAGAAAGCAGAATAATTTACATATTCACACAAACACAAGCACACACCACATGTGTCACATTTAGAGGAAGTCATGCCACCGTTAACCTACTCTGTTCTGCTGCTTTGGGGGATAAACTCTAGAGTCTACTCTACGCCACAGACGTCTGACCGCTCCGTGAGTGTCTCTTTAAGACTTATACCTTAAAAAACATTCTATCTGTTTTTTGTTTATATATACTTTATTTTAGGATCATATATAACTTTGGGAACTTATTTTTCATATTTACAAGATCCTACAAACATTGTTTTAATGTAAACAATATAGATAGATAAATAAATAAACAAACAAACAAACAAACAAACAAACAAATAAATAAATAAATAACAAAACAAAAAACAATAATGATAAATAATATATGTATATATATATATATATATATATATATATATATATATATATATATATATATATATATATATGTACATCCACATATGCATAGGCCTACATACAATACATATACATCAGTACACATATACTCAACAAAAGACACATAAACATTACACATAACATTCTATCTGTTTTTGTGAACACAGACTCCCAAATATTTTTAGATTGTTTTGATAGAAAAATTTGTAAATTGTCAATCACTCAATTTTCATTGCACCCATTCTCCATCGCTGTCTAATGTCTAATGTCTAATCTTGAATCTTGATGTATTTTCTTTGTTTTTATTATCTCGTAAATGCACTTTCTAATGTCTAATCTTGATGCCCATGTAAAGCACTTTGAATGGCCTTGTGTCTGAATTGTGCTGTAGAAATAAACTAGCCTTGCCTTATAATAAATCGACGCCCACTGTTAATCCTAGTTTCCAGTGATTTGGGTATTTTCCTCATTACGCCAACTGTAGTTCCTGGTTGAGCGTATACCCATGACAAAGGCATTAAGAAAAACAATATCAAAATAGCATTCTTTGCACTGATGGTCTCGTTTGCTGTTACATGTAATTTATGATCATCAGAGGAAAAATGAGACTGTTTCAGAAATATTTAAAAGTTCCTTGTAGCTACTTTGAAATATGATATATTTACTGTAAACCTTTTGCAAATAATCCAATGTTCTTGATCCTAATTTCTTTTTTCATATTTGATTCAAAACCTGAATATTGGTAAAAAAAAAAAAAAAAAAAAAAAAAAGAAGACATTTGAAGATTTCATGAAATCTTCAAACGTCTTTTCTGACTGCCTGGGGGTATGGACTGTTGGCCAGCCTGCTAGTTTCAGCCCTGATGGACCTATATCTTCTGCCAGGGGGCATTGGTTGAAACCGGTGGTGTGCTGGGTGTAGAAAAAAGTTATGTTTCAAAGGTTATTGAGGATCTACAGACAGATAGCTTACTAGGGAGCTGAGCACGGTGTGAATGTCACTGCCATAATAGTGCCATGGCAAATAACAGAGGTACAGACTTGACTGTTTTGGAGTGCTTTTGCAGATGTGTTTTATCTGTGTCAGTATAGCTGTGTATCTGTGTATCTGAGTGTGATGAAAATGGGGGCGGACCTGATAAGCCTTTGGCTTCTCCTGCTACCCTTCGGTAGCCTGGCATTCCCAGACCTGCCACTAGGCGCTGGCAAATTAAATTTGCTGCGCGTGTTGGTCTGGACACGCTCCGTTGAAGCTTTATCAAGAAAGCCAGAAATCTGGCTGGTGGTTTCAATTGGTTCTATCTAATATGGGCGCGCCAGAGCCCTTTATATGGTGCTCTGGGGAGGACATAACCGGATGACGACAGTGACGTGCATGCGACGTCGAAGCCGTGATAGTAAACATCAAAGATGGCTGCGGATATGTTGTGTGAGTTTGAGACTGCTTTGGCCTCGACCCTTAACGATTTGGAAGACGGCACTCAAATCTTTCATTAGCAAGTAAGTGGAATGTTCTACTTTGCCGACCGACAACGGCAAACGTTTAATTTAACAGTTTAACAGCTGTTCGCTAAACGAAAGGGGCTTACGTCGCCTTGTGCATCGCTCTGATTGGTTGTAGTGCTATCCAACTGCGTGCAGTGGCATTTGAAATGCACGAGTAGGAGCCGCCCCTTGAGTTGGAAATTACTATTGATCGTGGCCAGACCCTCTATCATTCAAGATATCAGGGTCTGGATTTCCAGGCTAACCCTTCGGACCATAACACAGAGATGTATGTGTGAATATGTCAAGGAGAAAATTGTGTGTGTGTCCGAAAGAATAATAAATAAATAAATAAAATAAAAGATTGTCCTGAAGGATATTTCTCACTCGGCGCATGCAGCGGGAGGTGAACACAGTCGTGATGTCTGGTAGGATGACCCCAATGACCTCTATACTCTGTGTATGGCCTCCTTCTCAAACCACACCAGTAACCCACAGGTCAGCACACTCTCCACTGCACAGTGCTAGAAGTTAACCAGAGGCGATATTTCTCTTACAACACAGTCACACTAAAAACTTAATACTATGGGCCCTCTCCATCAACTCATTCCCAATGAGGAGTGGGGAGTGGCTCAGTTGTCCGGTCTTGCAGCAATACACTATAACATCCTTGGTGTTTTGTGTTGAGGGCCAGGTTGCTGCTGCTGCACCATGCTGCCAGCAGTTGGACTTCTCACCTGTATCTCCCTATTCCCGGTGATGAGACCGATCACTGTTGTGTCGTCGGCATATTTTATTACATTGGTGGATGGGGAGGAAGAGCTGCAGTCGGGCTAAGCACACAGCCCTGGGGGGCCCCGGTGTTGATGGTCAAAGTGGACGATGTGTGCTTGCCTACCCTTACATATTGTTTGTTAGAAAGTCCGAAACCGGTTGTCAATCCGGACTAGATTGATGACTACATGAACCAATCAGGGGCTGACATCCACTGACAGACAGTAAGCGGGGAGGGTCTGGTCTGACTGGAGGCTAGATACATGAACCAATCAGGGACACCAAAATGGAGGTGTTCTAAAACTTTTGACCGATAACGAAATAAGAGACATAAATTAACATTGTGTATCATTGTGTTCTTCTTCTGCAGATTTACACCTTGAACAACGACAGCATCAACAATGGGAAGCCAGTCTTTTCTTTTCTTACTTCTGTTTCTCCTGCTTAATCTAAACCCTTCACTGTCTTACTCCCTGAAAAACTGCAGCATTGAATATTTTACAGACGCCTCGGCTGAGGTTTCTCTGGATTGCACTTACCATAAACTAGTCACCATCCCCGATGACATCCCCAGAAATGCGACAATAGTCAGACTCCATGAAAACCAAATTGAACGTATTAACAGGGAAGACTTCGGCGACTTGTCAAAACTGAGAAATTTGACTTTGCACTCAAATAAGATTTCTCACATTGACGACGGTTCTTTCATACATTTAAAGGAGTTGAAATATCTTAACATGGGGGAAAATCAACTCACCAATCTGACAGAAAACATCTTTGAGGGTCTGGATAATCTCACCGCGCTAGACCTTCACGAGAACAGCATTCAGTTCATCCATGCCTCTGCCTTTCAGTTCCTGACCAGATTACAAACATTGGTATTACATGATAATTTGCTCCATCAAATTTCGGAAATTGAACCTATCCTCCAGCTGCCACAGCTTCAGTATCTGGGCATCGGGAGTAATAAATTCAGCTCCTTTGAGAGCAAAGACCTGCAGCCAAATGTCACCTCAGGCCTGAAGGTGTTGGATGTTTTTAGCAATAAGTTTGAGAAGTTTAGCATCACGACCCAGATGTTTCCTCACCTTGAGACGTTAGACCTTTCTCGTTGTGGCCATGAAGCGGGCATGACATTGGAGATTCCTCACAACGTAACTCGGCTGTATTTCAGTACAACTGTGATTCGGTTTCAAGAGATTCAAAGAGTCCTGCAGAGTCTTGATTCACTGGTGCATCTGAGATTGAATTATGCGAACAAGAAGATCAAGAAAGGTCTCTTGGATACGGTCTGCAAAATACCAACACTCAGGAAGCTTGATCTCTTTTACAACCATGTCGCCAATTTAAGTGCTAAAGTTGTAACTTGCTCTCAGCTCAGGGAGCTTGATTTATCCACTACTCACATGACACAGCTGCCGAAAGACTCGATACAATCCATGAAGGGACTGACGTTGCTAAAAATCGACACCAACTTACTCACTAAAGTACCAGATGACATCAGAGCTCTGTCTTCTCTTGAAGTCCTAAACCTTGAAGACAATCTCATCTCTGAGTTGACTTGTGAGGATTTTGTAAACACAACAAGCCTTACCGAGCTTTACCTGAAAGCAAACAAGATTTCCAAACTGGACAAGTGTGTTTTTGAAAGCGTCCGTAATCTTAAGGTTTTAGATTTGAGCGACAACCTGATGTGGAAATTCGGAGGCGCCTTCAAAACAGGCCTGAAAAAACTAGAGTTCCTGGATTTGAGCAACAACTTAATTGTAATTCTTGATTCTAATGCTTTCCAAAGTTTAGGTTCCTTGAAAAATCTAGATGTGGTGTCAAAGCGTATCGGACGGGTGAAAAGTAAAGCTTTTGACGGTCTGACAAGCCTGGAATCTCTCAGTGTTTCTCTTCCACTCTCTTTTGAAAACAACTTTGAAGGATTACAGCAGCTAGGGAATCTAACAATCTATTTCGATACAGACGGCACTTTCAAAGGTCCCAATCCAAACTATAATGAATCCACCTTCCCTTTGAATTCTCTGAAAACCTTCAAAATGATATGCAAGGGTTATCACTACGGCTTCCCATTTGACTTACCGGTAGAATTGCACGAGGCTATGACACAGTTAGAGGACTTCACAGCTGAAAACGTGTATATTTCTGCGCCCCGTCCAGACACATTTCAGTTCAATAACCAGCTCAAGAGTTTGACCATAGGACAGACAGATTTATCAGATTTGAACCCTGAGTTGTTTTGGCCGATCCCAAACCTGGAGTCTCTGGATCTCTCTGACAGTAAGCTGAAGTCTTTAGAGTTCCTGTCCCAGGCCGGCCTGTCTGCACTCAGACGTTTGACTCTGAGACAGAATGAGATCACAGTGATCAGTGAGACGGTCTTCCAGTCTCTCCCTGCACTAACACACCTGGACCTGGCCGAGAACCCTTTCACCTGCGACTGCTCCAACGCCGGCTTCATCCAATGGGTGAAGAGCAACAACCAAACTCAGGTTGTTAACGCCTACCAGTACTCTTGTTCCTTTCCTGCGGCCCAACAAGGCAGCAAGCTGCTGGACTTTGACTTCCAGTCCTGTTGGATGGACGTTAGCTTCCTATGCTTCATTAGCAGCTCTGGTGTGGTGGTGCTAACCCTACTAGCGTCCTTCATCTACCACTTCCTGAGGTGGCAGCTAGCCTACGCCTATCACCTGTTCCTGGCCTTCCTCTATGACAGCAGGAAGAGGAAGAAGGGAGCTGCTCTCCACTACGACGCCTTCATCTCCTACAACGTTCACGACGAGGCCTGGGTCCACAGAGAGATGCTCCCAGTGCTGGAAGGAGAGCAGGGCTGGAGGCTGTGTCTGCACCACAGGGACTTCCAACCAGGTCAGGAGTCACTCTCTTCATCTCTGTCTTTATTAGGGTGGTAGGATGGCCTAGAGTTGGAGAGGTTCCTTCTCCCAGTAACCATGAGATATCTGGTTCCTCCCTGTAACCATGAGGTCTCTGGTTCCTCCTCCCAGTAACCATGAGGTCTCTGGTTCTTCCCATTAAACATGGATGGATTGGTTGGATCCCAGGCACTGGACAGGAAGGTGTTAGTAGTAAAACTAGTTGTGGCTGCTATTACATCTACGGTGACCACCATCTCTACCATTGTCCTCAAACAGGGTCAGCCATAGTACAGCGCCCCTGTAGTTTGGGGGTTTAGTGCCTTGCTCAAGGACACACTGCTAAAGATGGTGGGCAACGTGGATGTAATTCCAGACACCACTAGTTTTAATACTAACGCCCTCCTGTCCGGTGCAGGGGATCCAACCAGAGACCTCATATTTACTGGGAGGAACCAGAGACCTCATGGTCACTGGGAGGAACCAGAGACCTCATGGTTACTGGGAGGAGGAACCAGAGACCTCATTGTTACTGGGAGGAGGAAGCAGAGACCTCATGGTTACTGGGAGGAGCCAGAGACCTCATGGTTACTGGTCGACCCCTTTCCTCCAGGCCATCCTATCACAAATACATGAACACTTTCTGGGGCCTATTGCATAAAAGTGGTATTAAGATATCCAGGATGATTGATAAAGCCAGCCTTGACAAAGTCCAGCCTGGGCACTTTGGATTAGTCAGTTACATAAACGCCAATCCAGGATGTAAAGGGGCTGCTTTGTCAAGCCAGGTGTAAGTCATTCTGTTAAGAGCCAGCCCACAGCTTTCAGAAGTAGACCCAGAGATCGAACTCAGATTTACTGATGTAAAAATGTAAAAGACGGCCCATTTTCCCACAATGCCTTGCTAGTTTAAACCGTAAATCAGGGGGCAGTTCATTTTATGCAGGGGATGTCATCTCTGCCAACTAATCTTGATGTCCCTGTATTGTTTTATGATAAAATAGTTGACAGTGAGCAGTCTGCAGGTGCATTTAAAAAATAGAATATCATGGAATGTCCATTCAAAAAGTTAAACTTTCATTACACAAAGTGAAATATGTCAGGCCTTCTTTTTGGATGATTGATTGATCATGGAATAAAAAATCCAGTATCTCAAAATATTAGAATATTGCATACAACCAATCAGAAATGTCGACCTTCTGATAAGTCTGTAAAAGTTTATTCTAGATTAATTTCACTTAATGTGTAATGAATCTAGAACATATTTAAGTTTCACTTTTTGAATTAAATTACAGAAAAAAGGAAACTTTCATTGATATTTAATTTTGTTTTAGATGCACCTCGATATAGTTATAAGTACAAAGTGAATTTATTTGACCCACATTTGCAACGTCATCTACCATCGATAATCAATTGTATAAATATAGCCCGCAATATGAACAGACTATCACATAAATTATTATAATGTATATAATTTCATCTTAATGTAATTATAATTAAGTTAATTATAAATGGTTCAGGTTAAATAATAAAAAAATAACTATTTAACTAAATGACAATGCAGTCTTTTATATGGTACTTTAAAACAGGTTATTGAAACTTAAGCATTACACAGAAGATCATGGAATAACTGTTAAACACCTTCAGATCGGAGTGACAGCTGACTGAGCCAGTCATGCAACAGAATAAGTGTATCCTTTACGTTTAGCCTGGTCGGGACCAGGCTAAACGTAAAGGATAAATCTCCATGGTAACTTATGTCCCTCCGCTTTTATGCAACCGGATCATGGCTAACGCAAGCCAGGATAACCGAAAAATCCTAGGTTAATCCCTTATCCTAGTTGTATGCAATAGGCCCCTAGTCTGACTCAAATTTCACTAAGTTTTTTTGGAAGATGGTTAATTTATTTGGCACCATCTTCCAAAATGGCCACAATAAAAATCATGAATTTTTGAAGGTCTTAATTTTCACACATAACAATATGTTGGTCTGGTTTCTTGAAACTCAAACCAAAATTGTTCTATAGACCCTTAACTTCAATTTTGAAAGTGAAAACAAAATCTTTCCATCCGTTTCAAATGAAAACATCAAATTACCCAAACACAGCCCCCCACTACTTTGCTCTAGTTCAATGCTTCCTCTGTTAACACATTGGGTGTTGGCAAACTTAGCTTCCCCCCACACTGCTCATTAACATACTTTACAGACATGTATCTAGTCTTTTCATCTGCTGGCCTGTTTCTCTTCCTCTAATGTTCTTCCTCTTTTCCATATCAAATGTCTCACAAAGAGCAGAATACACTTGACAGTACAATGCACACTTTATCTCTCAAGTGTTGCTCTAAAGGGGTTTCACATTCTTGTCTTCTTGCAGCTCTGTGCGTTTTTGTCTGCCAGAGATGACATTTGGCTAAAGCCGATTTTATCAGAGGCACACGGTCCAGAAATGTATTATGTTCCTTTTGCGAGAATAGCAAACAAAGTTTTTTCAAGCACTGGCCACACTACATGCTGCTGTTTGTGTCCACAGGTAAGCCCATCATAGAGAACATCACAGACGCCATCTACGGCAGCAGGAAAACCATCTGTGTGATCAGCCGGCGCTACCTGCAGAGCGAGTGGTGCTCCAGGGAGATACAGATGGCAAGGTGGGGTCTGTCTGTCTGTCTGTCTGTCTGTCTGTCTGTCTGTCTGTCTGTCTGTCTGTCTGTCTGTCTGTCTGTCTAACCTCAAAAGTTAAAGTAGCTTTCAGTTGTTGTTGATTGTAGCACTCAACAGCATCTGCTATAGTGCTTAACTTCTGTCGCCCCCATGAGGAATTCTGGGTAATTACAACAACTCTGTCGGTGCATCTACATGAGTAAAGCCTTCAGTGATGGCACATGGATTTTATACCTTCTACTGTACGTCCAGGTTTTTTCTTATCAGAATCAACAATAGAAACATTTATTGGGCTCTTCTTGGGATTTTTCTGAGCTTCTGCTCCAGTGTCGGCGGGGGGGGGGGGGGGGGGGGGGGAGACACCAGTTTGTAAACGCTGCCATACTGAAAAATACAGAGAGAGTTTTGTGGAGCTGATAGGCTTAATCAACTTTATGTCAACTCGTTTAGCGATGGCTTGAATGTACACTAATCCTTACACTCCGTTCTTTGTGGTTTGTTTCCCTAGTTTCCGTCTGTTTGACGAGCAGAAGGACGTGTTGATCCTCCTGTTTCTGGAGGAGATCCCGGCCTATCAGATGTCTCCGTACTACCGCATGAGGAAGCTGGTGAAGAGACGGACCTACCTGAGCTGGCCCCAGGCCGGCCCACACACGGGGCTCTTCTGGCAGAAGGTCCAGAGAGCTTTGGAGACCGGGGAGGCTCCCACCGACAACACAGACCCGCTGACTGGTCAAGCAGGATGCTGAGGAGTGTGTGTGTGTGTGTGTGTGTTTTTCTGTGTGTGTGCGTGTGTGTGTGTGTGTGTGTGTGTGTGTGTGTGTGTGTGTGTGTGTGTGTGTGTGTGTTTGAACCATACTGAGGAAAACACCATGTCCTATCCTATCTTATCCTATCTAAAATGATTATGCAGTTTGTTCATTATGAGCCACACCGTACTGTGTTGCCGCATCCAATCAGAATGCCCGGTTCACTTTTACCTGTCTGTATCGGAGTTCAATTATTGAATGCTTGAAATAAATGCAGCTGTTTACACTCGTTGTGATCCTTAATTTAATTTAATGTATTTCTTTATTCAAAGGACAGTGCATATTGATTAACATTTCTATAAACGTACCAGTGATAGTCAGCAGGCTCATTTTGAACTGCAATCCTTTGGCAAGATGTTGAAATGACCACAAAGACCAGAAGGATGAAAACTTATAAAAAATACACACAAAAACAGATAAGAACAGAGGAGCATGTCATCAATTGACTGACTCCTTAAGACATACGTATAACCAAACAAACATTCGTACCCACCACCAAGGGTTAAACAGGACAGCTCCAACATGAACCATGCAATCAGATTAAATACTATCATACAATACTATTTAAAGTGTTCACATTTTTTGATTTCTTACAAGCCAGTTTTTAAAATTGTGGTTGAATGTATGATAAGAGGGGCTGTGTTCCAAAGGTTTGAGGCCCTCACAGAGAAACACTGGAAAGTAACTGGACATAGGTCAGAAGCAGAAGTAATACCAAGGCAGTCAAGTATCACTCACACTCAGACACACACACACACACACACACACACACACACACACACACACACACACACATACACACACACACACACACACACACACACTCATAGCCACACACACTCTCACTCAAACACACAAAGGCACATAGGCACACACACACACACACACACACACACACACACACACACACACACACACACACACACACACACAACCCAATTGTCACGTTTACAAGAAGTGAAGCCCCCATTAAATGTGTCTATTCTGCTTTCGGGGGGGATATATTCCAGTGTTTAAGCCAAAGACGTCTGAGTTTTTAAAATTGTGGTTGAATGTATGATAAGAGGGGCTGTGTTCCAAAGGTTAGAGGCCCTCACAGAGAAACACTGGAAAGTAACTGGACATAGGTCAGAAGCAGAAGTAATACCAAGGCACTCAAGTATCACTCACACACACACACACACACACACACACACACACACACACACACACACACACACACACACACACACACACACACACACACACACACACACACACACACACAACCCAATTGTCACGTTTACAAGAAGTGAAGCCCCCATTAAATGTGTCTATTCTGCTTCTGGGGGGGATATATTCCAGTGTTTAAGCCAAAACACACTCAAACACACAAAGGCACATAGGCACACACACATACACACACACACACGCACACACACGCACACACACACACACACACACACACACACACACACACACACACACACACACACACACACACACATACACACACACACACACACACACACACACACACAACCCAATTGTCACGTTTACAAGAAGTGAAGCCCCCATTAAATGTGTCTATTCTGCTTCTGGGGGGGATATATTCCAGTGTTTAAGCCAAAACACACTCAAACACACAAAGGCACATAGGCACACACACATACACACACACACGCACACACACACACACACACACACACACACACACACACACACACACACGTACACACACACACACACACACACACACACACACACACACACACACAACCCAATTGTCACGTTTACAAGAAGTGAAGCCCCCATTACATGTGTCTATTCTGCTTTCGGGGGGGATATATTCCAGTGTTTAAGCCAAAGACGTCTGACTGCTCGAGACATCAACTGTGAGTATCTCTTCAAGACTTATGCCTGAAAATACATTCTATTTGGTTTGGTGAACACAGAGTCCCCAATATTTTGAAATTAGTTTGTAAGAATATAACTATATTGTCAGTCAAGTAATGTTCATTGCAGCCATTCTACATCGCTGTCCAAATGTTTAATGTCTAATCTTGAATCTAGCTGTATTTTCTTTGTCTATGTCTATGTCTACACTGTAAACAATTGCTGTAAATGTACAGCAGGATTTCAACAGCATTAACCTGTTATTTATAAAAAACAGCATTTAACTGTTAAAATAAAAGGCAGTCTGTTAAATTACAGTCCTTTGCTGTTATTTTACGGAACGGTAATGTTTTTCAAAAATACTGAACTTTCCTGTTAATTTACCATCAAACTTGGAAGGGACAACTTGACGTGAGCTGTCTGCACATGTGAAGCTCATACAATTTTCTTCATTAATCCTCATCCATCCACATCTTCACTATTAAGTGTTGTTTACTTTATATCATCTGATTAAGTTTACTTAAAGTTGAGTTATATCTACTTGGAAATGGAAATTGCAGTTAACATAATTAAACCAAGTTAGTCTTACTTAACTGAAGAGTTGTGTTTACTCAGTAGAATGAAGGAAACAGATTGCCTTAGATAAATCAAGTAAGCACAACAAAGTGTATTGTAGAGACGCCCCCTTTCCCACAATGACTTGCACTGGACTAAACGTTTGTTATGTTGCTATTTGCACCCTCAGTAAAGGGGATGTTTCATTCCATTACCTCACTATGCATTTTGTTTAAATAAAACATTTCTGTGTGAACTAAATGTTATTTTTGGTTATAACAAACGGTTTGTGGAGATCTTAAACAAGATCCCTAGTTCAACTCAGGAGACAATTTACAATAGAAATGAATCATTCCATTGAACTTAATATATTGTAAAACGTGTCTTGAAGTAACAAACAGAAGCGGCTCTCTGTGTTTAGCATTTGAACAAATAGGGGACATAGTAAACTTATATATGGAATGAAACACATCTGCCCAATGAAATATAACATCCCCTTCGCTCACGGTGCAAACAGCAACATAACAAACATTTAGTCCAGGTTCATCCCTTTTTTCATTAACAGTATAATCCTGTCAATTTTAGTGACAGTCAAATAATGTTAATTTAACAGTAAGAAAATGGCAACCCTGCTGCCAGTTGATAACTGTTTTTTACTGAAAAAACCGGTTCATACAGTTTTCTTCATTAACAGCATAATCCTGTCAATTTTAGTGACAGTCATATAATGTTAATTTAACAGTAAGAAAATGGCAACCCTGCTGCCAGTTGATTAATGTTTTTTTACAGGGAAATTTCTTACGGTGTAATCTTGATGTAGTGTATGCCCCTGTAAAGCACTTTGAATGGCCTTGTGTCTGAATTGTGCTGTAGAAATAAACTTGCCTTGCTTTATAATAAGGTTATGCCAAGCAGTGTTTTGGGGAATTTCCTCAATGCACTAGTATCCAGCAAAATATGCTTTAAATATGATGTATTTAATGTGACTACTTTGTGCATGTTCTTGCTCCTGAAATGTGAAGAAGTTTAACATTTGAATATGTCCATTGGGTCGAAGAACATTATTTCGCTGTATTGGGACACATGGGCCATACTGTACATGGGAAACTGAAAAGATAAATTGAAAAATAAGAGTGAAAGATGATAAGAACATTTTTTGACTTCTAGTCAAATAATCATATGCCAACGTTTTGATGGAAGAAGAATAATAAGAATCATTGAACATTTCATTATTTTGGACACTCATCTTTCAATTTATCTTTTTATTTGAATTAAAACTGAATTATTGAGATATGAAGATGCGGACAGTTGGATTTTCTTTGGTCCTTTTGCTCAGCGAAGTGAACTATCTTCTGACTGTAGCTTCCACATCAGATATTAGAGGAATAGCAAAATGAAGATCTCGAAGCAAGGGGGTCAAAAAGAGTATTTTCCACATGGTCAAACTATTACACTTTAGAGCCATAGTGTTAATCACAGCCTCATTGATCTTGAAGGCCATCGCAGCTGCTGTAAATTCTCCCAAGAGAAGGGGTTTAGCAAGGGAGAAATAAACAAGCTCACCACTAGATGATGCCAAAATACTCTGTTTATTACACATTACACCTTTAAACTGTACATTGCAATTAAAACTGGACAAATAGTGAGACGAGATCAATCTGGACGTTCTCCAATCTCCGTGGGGAAGAGTCTGTTAGTGGAAGGCAGCCCCTGATTGGTTCATGTAGTCATCAATCTAGCCTCCAGTCAGACCGGACCCTCCCCACTTTCTGTCTGTTAGTGGAAGGCAGCCCCTGATTGGTTCATGTAGTCATCAATCTATCCTCCAGTCAGACCGGACCCTCCCTACTTTCTGTCTATTAGTGGAAGACAATAGCCTTGTTTGAGTTGGAGCCGTCTTGCTAAGACCTGCGCAATTATGACGCTCGTCTTGCTGAGCGCACTGCATTATGGTTAGACTTTTTTGTCCGACTTGCACCTGCGGCTGGCTGCTGCTCGGCTGCATGAGACTTTGAAGTCCCGCGGGATCAAGACGGACACAGACACTGGAGCAAGTCGCTGCAGCTCCGAGTCTGTCCGGCTTCAGTCAGGCTTTTTCGTCACTCCCCCGACTGCACTTGGCTACTCTCGTCTACTTTCCAGACGAGCCGAAACTGGGGTCGAACGGGCCTAATCCCTTATATCAGACGGGGCACAGAGATTGGAGAAAGTCTAGACTGATCTGTGGGAGAGAAAAGAATCTGAAGCTTGCGAGGCAAGAAAAATGGAGGGGTTCAAAAACCTTTGATCAATGGATCGAGCAATAAATTAATGTTGTTTATCATTGTGTTCCTTTTTCTGCAGATTTACACCTTGAACAACAACAGCCTCAACAATGGGAATTCTCTGTTGTCTTCTGTTTCTCCTGCTTAATCTAAACCCTTCACTGTCTTACTCGCTGAGAAACTGCAGCATTGAATATTCTACAGACGCCTCGGCTGAGGTTTCTCTGGATTGCTCTGGGCGTAAACTAGTCACCATCCCCGATGACATCCCCAGAAATGCGAAAGTAGTAAAACTCAATGAAAACCATATCGAACGTATTAACAGGGAAGATTTTGGCGACTTGTCAAACTTGAGAAATTTGACTTTGCGCTCAAATCAGATTTCTCACGTTGACGATGGTTCTTTTGTACATTTGAAGGGGTTGAAATATCTCGACATGGGGAAAAATAAACTCCCCAAACTGACAGAAAACATCTTTCAGGGTCTGTTTAATCTCACCGTGTTATACCTTCAGGAGAACAGAATTCAGTTCATCCATGCCTCTGCCTTTCAGTTCTTGACCAGATTACAAACATTGGAATTAAGAGGTAATTTGCTCCAACAAATTTCTGAAATTCAACCTATCCTCCAGCTGCCACAACTTCAGAATCTGGGCATCGGGTGGAATAAATTCAGCTCCTTTGACAGCAAAGACCTGCAGCCAAACGTCACGTCAGGCCTGAAGGTGTTGGATGTTCATAGCAATACGTTTGAGAAGTTTAGCATCACGACACAGACCTTTCCTCACCTTGAGACGTTAGACCTTTCTCGTTGTGGCCATGAAGCGGGCATGACATTGGACATTCCTCACAACGTAACTCAGCTATATTTCAATAATAATATAATTCGGTTTCAAGAGATCAAAAGAGTCCTGCAGAGTCTTGACTCACTGGTGCATCTTAGATTGTATTATATGACGAGGCTGATCAACGAAGGTCTTTTGGCTACAGTCTGCAAAATACCAACACTCAGGAAGCTTGATCTATATATTAAAGATGTTGACAATGTAACCGGCAAACTTGTAGCTTGCTCTCAGGTCAGTGAGCTTGATTTATCCTCTACTCATATGACCGATTTGCCGAACGGCTCGATAAGATCTATGAAGCGACTGAAGTTCCTTAAACTCGACACCAACTTACTCACTAAAGTACCAGATGACATCAGAGCTCTGTCTTCTCTCGAAGTCCTAAACCTTGAACACAATCGCATCTCTGAGTTGACTTGCGAGGATTTTGTAAACACAACAAGCCTTTCAGAGCTTAACCTGAACAAAAACAAGATTGCCAAACTGGACAGGTGTGTTTTTGAAAGTCTTAATAATCTTAAGGTTTTAGAATTGAGCGACAACCTGATGTGGAAATTAGGAGGCACCTTCAAAACAGGCCTGAAGAAACTAGAGTTCCTGGATTTGAGCAGAAACTTCAACATCAGAAGTATTGATTTTAATTCTTTCCAAAGTTTAGGCTCCTTGAAAAATCTAGATGTGGTGTCAAAGCGTAATGTATGGGTGGGAAGTGAAACTTTTGACGGACTGACCAGCCTAGCATCTCTTAGTATGTCTCTTCAATCCATTTATGAAAACAACTTTGAAAAACTACAGCAGCTGGAGAAACTTACAATCTATTTCAATTCGTACCGCAGTTTCAAAAGTCCCAACCCAAACTATAATGAATCCACCTTCCCTTTGAAATCCCTGAAAACCTTCAAAATGATATGCCAGGGTTGTCACTACAGCTTCTCATTTGACATACCGGTAGAAATCCACAAGGCTATGACACACTTAGAGGACTTCACAGCTAAAAACCTGTTTTTTGATACTCTCGGTCCAGACACATTTCAGTTCAATAACAAGCTCAAGAGTTTGACAATAGTGGGGTCGGAATTGTCAGATTTGAACCCTGAGTTGTTTTGGCCGATTCCAAACCTGGAGTCTCTGGATCTCTCTGACAATAAGTTGAAGTCTTTAGAGTTCCTGTCCCAGGCCGGCCTGTCTGCACTCAGACGTTTGACTCTGAGACAGAATGAGATCACAGTGATCAGTGAGACGGTCTTCCAGTCTCTCCCTGCACTAACACACCTGGACCTGGCCGAGAACCCTTTCTCCTGCGACTGCTCCAACGCCGGCTTCATCCAATGGGTGAAGAGCAACAACCAAACTCAGGTTGTTAACGCCTACCAGTACGCTTGTTACTTTCCCCTGGAACAACAAGGCAGCAAGCTGCTGGACTTTGACATCCAGTCCTGTTGGATGGACGTTAGCTTCCTGTGCTTCATTAGCAGCTCTGGTGTGGTGGTGCTAACCCTGCTAGCGTCCTTCATCTACCACTTCCTGAGGTGGCAGCTAGCCTACGCCTATCACCTGTTCCTGGCCTTCCTCTATGACAGCAGGAAGAGGAAGAAGGGAGCTGCTCTCCACTACGACGCCTTCATCTCCTACAACGTTCACGACGAGGCCTGGGTCCTCAGAGAGATGCTCCCAGTGCTGGAAGGAGAGCAGGGCTGGAGGCTGTGTCTGCACCACAGGGACTTCCAACCAGGTCAGGAGTCGCTCTCTTCATCTCTGTCTTTATTAGGGGTCACGATTCTATGAGTGGTAGGTTGTCCTTGAGTTTGAGAGGTTCCTCCTCCCAGTAACCATGAGGTCTCTGGTTCCTCCCAGTAACCATGAGGTCTCTGGTTTGATCCCCGGCACCGGACAGGAGGGTGTTAGTAGTAAAACTAGTTGTGGCAGCTATTACATCTATGGTGCTCACCACCATCTCTACCATTGTCCTCAAACAGGGTCAGCCATAGTACAGCGCCCCTGGAGCAGTTTGGGGTTAAGTATCTTGCTCAAGGACACAATGCTAGAGATTGTGGGCACCGTAGATGTAATTCCAGCCACCACTAATTTAACCACTTAGCTTCCCCTACAATTCTCATTAACATACTGTACAGACATGTATCTTGTCTTTTCATCTGCTGGCCTGTTTCTCTTCCTCTAATGTTATTCCTCTTTTTCATGTCAAAGGTCTCACAAAGAGCAGAATACACTTGACAGTACAATGGACACTTAATCTCTCAAGTATTCCTGTTGCATTAAACAGGTTTCACATCCTATTCTTAGTTTAGTTTTCACTTCTGGGTCTCTAGAACTGAACTGTGCTTCAAGTGCCAAGAATCTAGACCAATTTTTTTTGTTTGTGTGAAAATTAAGACCTCAAACATTTTTTTTGTGATTTTGGCTATTTTGGACGATGGTCCGGTTTCTTAACACTCAAACAAAAATTGTTCTCTATACCCTTACCTTCAATTAACAAGTTAAAACGAAACTTTCTTATCAGTTTGAAATAACTGAGTGTCCAGGCTCCTCTCTACATGCTTCTGTTTGTGTCCACAGGTAAGCCCATCATAGAGAACATCACAGACGCCATCTACGGCAGCAGGAAAACCATCTGTGTGATCAGCCGGCGCTACCTGCAGAGCGAGTGGTGCTCCAGGGAGATACAGATGGCCAGGTGGGGGCTAGCTGTCCGTCTGTCTGTCCGTCTGTCTGTCTATCTATCTATCTGTCTGTCTGTCTGTCTGTCTGTCTGTCTGTCTGTCTGTCCGTCCGTCCGTCCGTCCGTCCGTCCGTCTGTCCGTCCGTCTGTCCGTCTATCTAACCTCAGAAGTTAAAGTAGCTTTCAGTTGTTGTTGATTGTAGCGCTCACCAGCGTCTGCTATAGTGCTTAACTTCTGTCGCCCCCATGAGAAATTCTGAGAAATTACAACAACACTGTCAGTGCATCTACGGAGGGAAAGCCTTCACTACAAACCCTTAATAGCATTAGCTAACAGTTAATTAATGTACCCTTAGTGTAAAGTGTTATCAACATTGGTTAAGTGACTTCTTCCCAAAAAACTATTTTGAGTCTCTGACTGGCCCCACTACATTAGTAATTTTCATTTAGTTTAATTTCGAAAGGATATTTGGGATATCTTTGTAATGACCACTTTCTACCACTAGGCGTCACAAGGTACAGCTTAAATTAATTTCAGGGAAGTTTTAAATTCTGGTCATAAATTGAACTCCCCACAATATAGGTTGTAAACGTTGCATTAAACCTAATGTAAGAATAGGTAAACGACCCTAAAAAAAACTCAAACTGCATTTTTTGTCCCCAATCGGATATGAGTCCTCACAACATGGAGTACAATCCGGTCCAGGTCCCCACAAGGTTTATAAACGTGTATTTTTGTTTGCAGTCTAACACCAACTGTACGTATCTCTCAAGCAGCCTTAAAGCTATAGTGCGTAACTTTTGTCGCCCCCATGAGGAAATCTGAGTAATTACAAAAACAACAATGTCGGTGCATCTACATGAGGTAAAGCCTTCAGTGATGGCACATGGATTTTATACCTTCTACTGTACGACCAGGTTTTTTCTTAGCAGTATGATCATCAACTGAAACATTTCTTGGGCTCTTGGGATTTTTCTGAGCTCTTCTTTTGAGTTTGTAAACGCTGCCATACTGAGAATTACAGAGAGAGTTTTGTGTAGCTCTCAACTCGTTTGGCGATGGCTTGAATGTAAACCTTACACTCCGTTCTTTGTGGTTTGTTTCCCTAGTTTCCGTCTGTTTGACGAGCAGAAGGACGTGTTGATCCTCCTGTTTCTGGAGGAGATCCCGGCCTATCAGATGTCTCCGTACTACCGCATGAGGAAGCTGGTGAAGAGACGGACCTACCTGAGCTGGCCCCAGGCCGGCCCACACACGGGGCTCTTCTGGCAGAAGGTCCAGAGAGCTTTGGAGACCGGGGAGGCTCCCACCGACAACACAGACCCGCTGACTGGACAAGCAGGATGCTGAGGAGTGTGTGTGTGTGTGTGGGTGTGTGTTTGTGAACCATGCTGAGGAAAACACTGGACAAGAGTCAGTGTGTTGAAGCAGTTAGTAGAGCGATGAAGAGAAATTACTCTGCTTTATTATAGATTTCACATTTAAAAATCAATATTTCATTTTATAAAGTGCCTTTTTTCTTATATTAGATTTCATGTCTTTAGATTAGTTTCTTACGGATGTTGATCGACTCTGTGCTCATGAGATTTAACGGTCTGCAGACTAATTATATTTATGTCTCAGTTAATAACCATTTATTGATCACCGTAGTCCTTTGATTACATACGTGTGTGTATACTGCAGTGGGCTGATTGTACTGTATATGGAATCTGATTCATATACACATGATTTAAAGCAACAATATGTAACTTTTCCACCTTAAAGAGAGAGAGAGAGAGCGAGGGGGGGAGGGAGGGATGGATAGATGGACGGATGGATGGATGGATGGATGGATGGATGGATGGATGGATGGATGGATAGATAGATAGATAGATAGATAGATAGATAGATAGATAGATAGATAGATAGATAGATAGATAGATAGATAGATAGATAGATAGATAGATAGATATTTACGTAGATACATAGATACATAGATAGAGTTGGACTCAGTTTAGTTGACGCCGAAGCACCAAACCGAAAAGTTAGATTTTGTTGCTTTAAATATGTTCTAAGTGTTGATGTGAGGAAGGTTACAGCAGTTACCTTTTCTCTTCTCAATCTTATCAATGATTGTTATAATATGCTCCAAGCTACAGTGTGTTTGCCTGCAGTGTTTCTTGTTAATCTGTTAATAAACCTGAACTCAAAGTTGCGATGGTTTTTTGGTGGTATTTATAATTTAATAACAGTGTATAAATGATTGAAGGTTCTCCGAGGAGCTTTTAGTTTTAGTTCATTCTAGCGTTCTCTTTGGACAAAAGCGGTAGTGTTTTTACTACGCTAGCTGTTGTTCCTGGGTGAGCGTATACCCATGACAAAAACTCTATAAAAATAGCATTATTTGCACTGATAGTCTAGTTTTCTGTAACTTGTGATCATCAGAGGAAAAATTAGACTGTTTCAGAAATATTTAAAAGTTCCTCATTGCACTTGTAACAATGAAGCTTCTTTTTCTTACTAAACGTTAGTACCATTAACCGTTACGATATTATTTATTTGTTGATTTTAAGTCACAATGGGGCAGAAGACTGGTGCCTGAAGCCATGGCAACCACAATTAAATCCCATTCAAACCTATTACACCTTTTATAAACTTTTCCATGTTTTCATACTTTTTCAGCGATCGGCTTTTCAGCATCCAGCATTCACACGCATTTTCTGGGAGAAATGAATTTTGGTTTGCATTAAGGGTAAATTAATTAACTGTTAGTAAATGCTCAACTAAGGCTTGATAAGCATTTACTAAGCATTATCTAATGGTTAATAAATGCTTAGTAAATCCTTCATAAACATGAACTGCGCATCAACTAACTTTTATGCTTAGATGATTGAGGCATTTAGTACACATTAAATAACCCATAATAGTATTAACTTAGTATTAACTAACAGTTAACTACTACACACACACACACACACACACACACACACACACACACACACACACACCTCAATTTACCTCGATTTTTTAGTTTTTCGTTAAAATCAGATTAAGTTTTGGCTTTTTTTACATTTATAATTATTCCAGCATTTCCACTATTCATATTTACTATAAGAAACTTAATTTTATTTTTCTATTAATTTATTTATACATTTTTCAAAGTAAACTTATCACATACAACTATTTTAAATTTCAATCAAATTCTTTTAAAATATTAACCATATTTCATAATGATTCAACTGTCAACTTTCCAGTTTAGCGTTGGCTTTTCAGCAGCTGGCATTCACACGCATTTTCTTCAGGAAGTGAATTATCTGGTTTTTCATTAAAATTCCATTAATAGTCAATGTAATTATTGGATTTTATGTGATTTAACCTGAATGTGTCTAAGTGTTTTTCCATTGAACAGTGATTAGAGAGCCTGTGTGTGTGTGCGTGTGTGTGTGTGTATGAGAGAGAGAGAGAGAGAGAGAGTCTTTGTGTGTGTGTGTGTGTTATTGATAGGACCATAACGGAGCACTGTATATTTAACAGCGCATCCACTCTGCTATTGACTGGGAAACATAAATCCAGTTCAGGATTCGATCGTTGTCCTCACAAGTCTGATTAATTAAACGTTTAATTTCCTCAGTCTATGCTTCCTTAATATGCCTGTATCGACCTGTGTGTGTGTGTGTGTGTGTGTGTGTGTGTGTGTGTGTGTGTGTGTGTGTGTGTGTGTGTGTGTGTGTGTGTGTGTGTGTGTGTATGAGAGCCTCATACATCATTAGTGACCAGTGTTCAATCTAATTAATCAAACTCCACTTACAATTGAAGATGCATTATCAGATCCAGCCATTTCCAGATCCTTATGACTTCATACTTTATTAAAAATCAATTCTGCATCGAGATAAAACTTTACTGTGTGTGTGTGTGTGTGTGTGTGTGTGTGTGTGTGTGTGTGTGTGTGTGTGTGTGTGTGTGTGTGTGTGTGTGTGTGTGTGTGTGTGTGTGTGTGCGTGCGCGTGTGTGTGTGTGTGTGCGCACTCTCACCTTTTAACTATAGGGTTCATAAAGAGTCTAGAAAGTTTGGAAAATGCTTGATTTTTTCAAGGTTTTAGATGTGCTAGACACAGAAACCTTCTCTCTCTGTCTCTTTCTCTTTGTCTTCCTCTCTTTCTTTCTCTCTTTCTCTCTCTCTCTCTCTCTCTCTTTCTCTATCTCTGTCTCTCTCTCTCTCTCTTTCTCTATCTCTCTCTCTCTTCTCTCTCTGTATGTCAATCACCAAAAAACTGTATGTGCGTGCCTGCGTGTGTGCCTGCGTGGGATTAGTATAATGAAGGCTCAGCGGAGCAATGTTATTGGCGTTCATTTTGTCTCTACATGTCTTGATAAAAAATATGTCTCACACTGAAGAGATTGCAGCACAATTTTTGGATCTTTCAGTCATTTAACAACAACCATATATTGGGCAGTTGTGTTCCTCGCAAAACTTTTCCTAATTTGAGTTTTTCCAATTCAATAATAATAAAAACACCAATTAGCAATAACACAGACACAGACCAAGACATTAAAAAAAGAACATAAAGTCTAAATTATACAAGCTGTGTGTGTGTGTGTGTGTGTGTGTGTGTGTGTGTGTAGCGGGGGACACAGACCAAGACATTAAAAAAGGAAATTTACGTCTTAATTAAGCTCATAAAGTAAAAGCAGAGCAATTAAAACACATCCACAGAGACACGCTTCACTGGAGAGCTTTATGGTGAAGACTCGAGGTCCGTCTCCAAACTTTAATGATTCAAAATGAACCAGGAAACTAGTTTGTTACAAATGGGCTTGTTTTGGGTGCTTTTCTTACCCTGTGTTCCAATCCCCATACTCCCCTACTACTTAGTATGCCAGAAAAAGGATGTCCCAATACATGCACTTCAATTGTAGTATGCTGAAAATACATGAATACCTCACTAACTCCAATAGCATTTTTGGAGTATTCGTCTTTATTCTTGACATTTCTCGTCATAATGAAAGAGAAATCTTCCTTATCTGATTTTTTTTCTCTCCTGTCTGTGGCCCTCAAACTCTTCTGTACTTGTAGTGTAGGAAAAAGAAAGAGTATTTTTCTATTCTACATACTACATCCGACGATAAAAATAATCTAGTTAGGATGCAGTAGGCATACTATTGGGACATACTTTACTCTCTTATTTCATCACAACATTGCGCCTTGATCTTGCCTCTTCCTTTTACATCCGTCGCATCCCGTTTGTTTTCATATGAAGGCTTCGTCGATGTGACGTCACTTCACGGGCGCACTGGATTGTGCCAGTGAATTGGGCCACAAGAATCGGGACATCCTAAATCTTTTTTCTACATACTATAAGTATGCGATTCGGAACACAGCCTTAGTGTGTTCTGTGATTCTCCTTTAAGTTGCCACTGATTGAGAGAGCAGGGGCCAATCCGAATAGTCTTTTTTGCATAGGAAATTTCCTTTCCTATCGAGATGTCCCGGAAGTACTCGGCGGATAGGTGATTTGAATTCTCAAAATGCTTATGAAAGGCATAGGAGCCTCGATTCATCTTTTAACCCACCTTTAGCATTGGTTACTCCGGACCAACCTATGCGAAAGGAAAGGAGATAGTGGTATCCCATAATCCTTTACGGCGGCAAGATTTAAAGCAACAGGCCACCGCCGGAGTTTACCGAGTCTACACAAATACGAATGAGAGGTAAAACAGAAGAGAGGCGAGGAGAAGAGAGGAAGATTTAACTCGGCTAAAACAAAATACCCCCCCCCCCCCATTAAGATAATAAAGAACTCATAAAAGACCAACATCATAATAGTTATTTTCGTAGCACATAATTTACACCATAAGAAAATAAAATACCAACTTCACATTTAATGAAGTTACTGGGGGCAGTTCATTTCAACATCAACATAAGTGTAGCCTCTTTTTATTCCACATGTGAATTGGGATATATGGGAGTGATTCTCACTCTGTTGGCGACAACTTGATTAAAATCAATATGAAAAGAACGCATGGATCAAACGAGCGCTTGTTGTAGTCCATTTTCGAAGAATAGTGTAGTTTCACGCTAGTGACTCACGTCAGCAATACTCGCCGTCGCGCAATGACGTCGGTTAGGAAAGTGGAGTCGAATTCATTTGAAACAGTGCTGTCTTTTCCTATGTTCGATAGGAAGCACCTTTCATCTCTCCTTAACCCCGATGACGTTTAGGGGTTAAGGTATAGGAGAGGAGGCTTATAGGTTAGGAGATTAGACTATAGGAAAGGAGGTTTATAGGTTAGGAGATTGGACTATTCGGATTGGCCCCAGGTGTTCTTCCTCTCTCAACCATGCTCACCTGGGTTAATCTGTGAACTGCATAAAAGCAGCAAGAGAAACCTGAGTCTGTGCCCTGCTCTGCTCGCTGCCATGCTGAGAAACGATTGCTGCTGAACTGTTTTGACCGGTTTAAGTTAAGTTTATGCTTTTTGCTTAAGAAATATTACCTGTTTTATTGCCAAGCTGGTGATCTGTTATTTTTACTGGTGAAGTTAAAGCTCCCATATTATACACTTTTCGGTACTATTATACACCATATTATATGGTCTTAGTGGTCCCTAATACGTTTTTCTTTAATTGTTTGCTGAAAAAAACTTTCAGATAATTTATTGTACTATGCTGATGTTCAGCTAATCTCACAATGGCCTATTTTTTAAAAAGAGCTGCAGCTCCCCTCGTAAATATACAATCTTTTAGCTGCCCCCGACCCCTGTCCGGAAGCGAAGCCAGATACGCCTCGCCCTCTGTCTGTCAGGGCCGTGGACCAATAAGAAATAGGGGTGTGGGCTGCACAGTGGAAGCTTCTGGCTTTCCAGTTTGTGAGGTCAGAAACGAGGAGAATTCTGACTGGAGTATATTGGGGGGGAGGGGTGGGGGTTTCAGAAAGGGGGAGAGTGAGAAAAGGAGAGATTGTTATTTTTTTTAATGTACACAGCTCCTTTTTTAAATAGAGAATTTGAATATGATTAACACAGTGACAGAAATAAACTTTTATTGTGTGTGTGTGTGTGTGTGTGTGTGTGTGTGTGTGTGTGTGTGTGTGTGTGTGTGTGTGTGTGTGTGTGTGTGTGTGTGTGTGTGTGTGTGTGTGTGTGTGTGTGTGTGTGTGTGTGTGTGTGTGTGTGTGTGTGTGTGTGTGTGTGGTTGAATTGAAATATCAACTTCTAAAGCATCAGCTGCTCAGAGGCTGCAGTGTCACTGAAAGGGTAACACCGCTCCCAAGTGGTGTGTGTTCGTAAATACACCGGAGCAGCTATTTAGTTCATATTACTTCTGCGTTTCAAGCCTTTTACAATGCAGGCGAAGAGGGTAAAATTAAAAAAATAGGTAGCCTACAGATATCGCCATAGCACTTTGCCAGTTGATTACTGACATTACAAATATTATCTTTTGCGTTTTTAGTCCCAGGATACTTTTGTATATAGTATAATAAAAACAAATGTATTTTTTTCTCTTAATCAGCTTGTTGTGTATTTGATGTATTTGCAATGTATATTGTGTTGGTATTGTTGTTTTTGCTTTGCATTTGTTTGACTCGACATTGTTGCAAACACGCACACGCACACACACGCACAGACACACACACACCTCAATTTA
>NC_137221.1:1247992-1292992 GCF_949987685.1 Ammodytes marinus | reverse complement strand
GCAGTTATGTTACCCTGCTGCTATTAAGCCCATATTAACCCACCCAATTTCTTTAGTACCTTATTTGTGGATTTTCTTTTTTTTAGAGAGAACACAAACACACAACTGAAAAAAGACTAAACACAAACACAAAAACAAAAGACTAAATTAAACAAACAGCTAACATGGCGTACTCTACTTCACAGGTTTCTAAGGACATTGTTTAAACTAAAAGGTAAATGTTAAGCAAAAAATAAAAAGTCAACGAGGTGTCATGTAGGTCCCTTCAGTACTGTTATATAGTCCAGGAAAGGCTGACATATCTGTTTAAACTTCTCTGCTTTCCCTGAAATCTCATAATGAATGTTCTCCATATATAAAGTGCTGGAGAACTACAGGTCCTTCTCATATAATTAGCATATTGTGATAAAGTTCAATATTTTCTGTAATGTACTGATAAACATTAGACTTTCATATATTTTAGATTCATTACACACAACTGAAGTAGTTCAAGCCTTTTATTGTTTTAATATTGATGATTTTGGCAAAAAAGTAAAGAAAAACCAAAAATCCCTATCTCAAAAAATTAGCATATTTCATCCGACCAATAAAAGAAAAGTGTTTTTAATACAAAAAAGTCAACCTTCAAATAATCATGTTCAGTTATGCACTCAATACTTGGTCGGGAATCCTTTCGCAGAAATGACTGCTTCAATGCGGCGTGGCATGGAGGCAATCAGCCTGTGGCACTGCTGAGGTGTTATGGAGGCCCAGGATGCTTCGATAGCGGCCTTAAGCTCATCCACAGTGTAGGGTCTGGTGTCTCTCAACTTCCTCTTCACAATATCCCACAGATTCTCTATGGGGTTCAGGTCAGGAGAGTTGGCAGGCCAATTGAGCACAGTAATACCATGGTCAGTAAACCATTTACCAGTGGTTTTGGCACTGTGAGCAGGTGCCAGGTCTTGTTGAAAAATTAAATCTTCATCTCCATAAAGCTTTTCAGCAGATGGAAGCATGAAGTGCTCCAAAATCTCCTGATAGCTAGCTGCATTGACCCTGCCTTTGATAAAACACAGTGGAACAACACCAGCAGCTGACATTGCACCCCAGACCATCACTGAATGTGGGTACTTGACACTGGACTTCAGGCATTTTGGCATTTCCTTCTCCCCAGTCTTCCTCCAGACTCTGGCACCTTGATTTCCGAATGACATGCAACATTTGCTTTCATCCGAAAAAAGTACTTTGGACCACTGAGCAACAGTCCAGTGCTGCTTCTCTGTAGCCCAGGTCAGGCGCTTCTGCCGCTGTTTCTGGTTCAAAAGTGGCTTGACCTGGGGAATGCGGCACCTGTAGCCCATTTCCTGCATACGCCTGTGCACGGTGGCTCTGGATGTTTCTACTCCAGACTCAGTCCACTGCTTCCGCAGGTCCCCCAAGGTCTGGAATCGGCCCTTCTCCACAATCCTCCTCAGGGTCCGGTCACCTCTTCTGGTTGTGCAGCGTTTTCTGCCACACTTTTTCCTTCCCACAGACTTCCCATTGTGGTGCCTTGATACAGCACTCTGGGAACAGCCTATTCGCTCAGAAATTTCTTTCTGTGTCTTACCCTCTTGCTTGAGGGTGTCAATGATGGCCTTCTGGACAGCAGTCAGGTCGGCAGTCTTACCCATGATTGCGGTTTTGAGTAATGAACCAGGCTGGGAGTTTTTAAAAGCCTCAGGAATCTTTTGCTGGTGTTTAGAGTTAATTAGTTGATTCAGATGATTAGGTTAAGAGCTCCTTTAAGGCCAGGACACACCAGCCCGATAATCGCCGTCGTCAAAAAAAAAGACGAATCTGTTTGGTGTGTGCCGTGACGTCGGCCGACGTAGAGGTCGTCGGGCTTGTTTTGAGCCTGTCGGCCGCCGATTGAACATGTTCAATCGGCGGCCGACCGTCTTTCATTTGGAGCAATTTCATTGGTGGAGGGCTAGCGAATCAGTGAAGCCCGGAAGTGAGGCGGGTAGCACGAACAGCTAACAACAGCTAGCCATCGTTTTAATGTGTTTGTTCGTTTCGTTTTGAGAGTACTCACATGCATCAACCCTTGTTGACTGTTCGACACTATGCTCGACACTCTCTGCTAAAAATTGTGCTCTTATGGTCCATAAATATAAATACGTATTTCTATCTATGTTTATGCTCTAGAGAGATGTCCAATCATTTCCGGCTTTCGTATTTTTTCGGGCCACAATACAGATTAGCGCCGCCTGCTGTTGTGGAGACATTACGTCCCGCGAGCGTACGGAAAATAAACAGTCGTCTCGGTGTGTTCTTTGGCCGCGACGGGAAGACTGGAGCTTCCTGAAACGGCCGACTCCATTTTTTACGTAGTCGGAACATGTCGGACTGGTGTGTCCTGGCCTTTAGAGTACCTTTTCATGATATGCTAATTTTTTGAGATAGGAATTTGGGGTTTTCATGTGCTGTATGCCAAAATCATCAGTATTAAAAGAACAAAAGACCTGAAATATTTCAGTTGGTGTGCAATGAATCTAAAATATATGAAAGTTCAATTATTATCATTACATTATGGAAAATAATCAACTTTATCACAATATGCTAATTATATGAGAAGGACCTGTATATGAGCCAGATATCAAAACAGGGGGCTATCTCTTTATACTTTTACATTTTCAACCTTATCATCACAACATTTGGTAAACAGTTAATGTCAAAACGATAACCCCCCAAGGAACCATAGAATATTTCCCTAGATTTCTGCCCAATGTTTGTTTAAATCATAAAATGTAGTAAACATTCCTCAATGTTAAGGCCCCTATTAGGAATATTTTTGAATTTAAAATAAATCTTGAATTACTGAAATAATTGAACTTTTATGCAAAGTGCATATAGCCTTAAAAATAGGCCTTCCACACTAGAAACTAGAAACAATACACATTATAAATATACAGCTCTGGGAAAATTAAGAGACAACTCCAAATGTTCAGTGTCTCCCGTTTTACTATTTATAGGCATCTGTTTGAGTAGAATGAACATTTTGGTTTTAAAATAAAAACTACTGACAACATTTCTACCAAATTCCCCCCAGAAATATTGTCATTATTGAGCATTTCCATTAAGTAATGTAGAGATATCTTCATACAGACAGACAGATAGATAGATAGATGGACAGACGGACAGACGGACAGAAGGGCAGACAGACAGACAGACGGACGGACGGACGGACGGACGGACGGACGGACAGACAGACTATATGTAGAGATGAAGATTGAGGAAAAATCCAGACTGGTCTCTGAATGTTTCCCAGGCCTGTACAGTGGTGGTGTTGCCGCGGAGACAGCAGCAGGTTCAAATCAATGTGTCGGTTGGTTCACACATAATTTACATTCAAATTTATTAAAACAAGAGTTTTAATTAGAGAAAGAATCAGGCAATGTCAAACACATTAGATGATTGATAGCAAGGAGACAGTTTACATGTAATACATTCTACACACTGCTCCTTTAAATTAGAAACAAAATCAAATCTACATCCATTTGTTCTGACTCTAAATGACCTGGAACTAGTCGATATTAACGTCGCAGTAGAAATAACACAATTATAATTATACAGTATTAGTGATCAATGAAACAATAATTAAAGACTAAAATAGCTCATGGATTTCCTGTTGTTTTAGCTTCTTAAAGGTGCTCCGAGGAACTTTCAGTGTGTGTTAATTCTAACGCCCCCTTTGGACAAAAGCGGTAGTGTGTTTTTACCACACCGGCTGTTGTTCCTGGGTGAGCGTATACGTGACAAAAGCATTAAGAAAAACTATATAAAAATAGCATTCTTTAGCACTGATGGTCTCGTTTCTTAAATGTAATTTATGATCATCAGAGGAAAAAGGAGACTGTTTTCAGAAATATTTAATAGTTCCTCGTAGCATCTTTAACTTGAAGATCTTTCAGTTACAGACACCAAGGTTGCGTTCCGAATCGCATACTCTTTCTTTTTTCTATTCTACATACTACATCTGACGATAAAAAGTATCTAGTTAGGATGCAGTAGGCATACTATTGGGACATACTTTACTCTCTTATTTCATCATAACATTGCGCCTTGATCTTGCCTCTTGCTTTTATATCCGTCGCATCCGGGACGCATCCCCGTTTGTTTTCATATGGAGGCTTCGTCGATGTGACGTCACTTCACGTGCACACTGGATTGTGGGTCAGAATCGCCCAAATAGGATGCACTTTTCAACACTAACAATCTTGGCCGCATGAGGTAGGACATCCGGGTACTCCTAACCATCCTAAATCTGGACACAAGAATCGGGACATCCTAAATCTTTTTTTCTACATACTATATAGTAGAAAGTATGCGATTCGGAACGCAACCAAAGAGTTGTTTAGGGGGCATTCAAGGACAATCGGGAAATTGAGAATCGTTTGAAGAAAAAACTTGTGGCAATGCGAGTCAGAAGTCAATTAATTAAAATGTATATAAGTGACAGAGCTTTTTATTTTATTTGTAAGAAAAACCATTTCACAAGATTATGGATCAATCCTTTCTGGGTGTTAGGAAGAAGGAGTTTGTGTTGTTTATTTTTATCCTAACAATGCATCTTGTTAATTAGTCACTCCAAGATGCCCGTAGACACACAGAGAGAAAGAGAGAGACACACACACACACACTTACGCACACACTCTTCACTGGCATTTTTATTAAACTAAAGAAAAATCTGACACTTTGAACAGAATAACTTCTGACCTCACGATGCTTCAAATACGTTTTTATAACTTAATTAGGAGGAAAAAAACGCCACTGAAGTGTAAATATACTGAATAATATAGATATATGAAACCAGCCCACACCTTAAAGCTATAGTGCGTAACTTCTGTCCTCCCCCCATGATGAATCCTGAGTAATTAACAACAACACTGTCGGTGCATCTACCTGAGGTAAAGCCTTCAGTGATGGCACATGGATTTTATACCTTTTGCTGTACGTCCAGGTTTTTTCTTAGCAGTAGAATCAACAACTAAAACATTTCTTGGGCTCTTCTTGGGATTTTTCTGAGCTCCTGCACCAGTATCCGGGGAGGGGGGGGGGGGGGGGGTACCAGTTTGTAAACGCTGCCATACTGAGAAATACAGAGAGAGTTTTGTGGAGCTGATAATAGGCTTAATCAACTTTGTGTCAACTCGTTTGGAGATGGCTTGAATGTAACAGACATTTATTTATGTGGAAAAAGGTACGCACTATAGCTTTAAACCTATCAGTGTTTGTCTTATATCCCTCCAAGGAGCTTTAAATAGCTGTGGATTTATTTTTAATGTTAATGAGTGAGGGGAAAGTGACCTTTTCTATCTTTTCTTCTACTAAAGAAAATGGCAGCGGCTCGATAATAAACACATCAGCTCCAAATGTTAAATTTAATTTAAGCAAAGCATTTTCAAACTCACATTGTCACAGATATACACACACACACACACACACACACACAAACACACACACACACACACACACACTGGTCCACTTCGTCAAAGAAAACGCAGTTAGAGATTCGATCAGTGTGGAAATGAATGTTGATTGCTCTGTTTGTATTTCAGTGAGTATTTGAGAACACAAACACACACACACACACCCACACTGATAGACACACAAAACACACACACTGATAGACACACACACACAGAGGGACACACAAACACACAGACACACGCACACACACACACACACACACAGAAAGGCGGTTATTAATGATTATTGATCTGTGGTCATTTCTTCTG
This sequence comes from Ammodytes marinus, assembly GCF_949987685.1. Taxonomy (NCBI): domain Eukaryota; kingdom Metazoa; phylum Chordata; class Actinopteri; order Uranoscopiformes; family Ammodytidae; genus Ammodytes; species Ammodytes marinus. The sequence goes on along the minus strand of NC_137221.1, from coordinate 1,287,227 downwards.
ATCTCCTTCTATAAATGTCAGTGACATGTGAGTCATCGGGCGCCGGCTGGACGCCAACACACTCACACACACACACACTCACACACACACACACACACACACACACACACACACACACACACACACACACACACACACACACACACACACACACACACACACACACACACACACACACACACAGATAGACACACACATCGTTCATAAATATACACACAATTTCACAGTGAAAAAGAGATAATGGCCTTTAATGGCGGCAGTTATGTAACCGGATGATGATGGGGCATTATATCATTACACACACACACTCACACACACACACACACACACACACACACACACACACACACTCTCTCTGTCAAACAGTTTGTAGCTCAGGGCTGCTCATCCACTTCCCTGCAGAGAGAAGGACCAGTGTGTGTGTGTGTGTGTGTGTGTGTGTGTGTGTGTGTGTGTGTGTGTGTGTGTGTGTGTGTGTGTGTGTGTGTGTGTGTGTGTGTGTGTGTGTGTGTGTGTGTGTGTGTGTGTGTGTGTGTGTGTGTGTGTGTGTGTGTTTGTTGCCATCTATTTGCTGCCAATCCAAACTGGAGACTGTTGAACTACATCATCAGCTCCTGATTGAATTTTGTCTGGCATGAAAGGAACACACACACACACACACACACACTGGACATTTGCAATATATTCAAAGTGATGCTTTAACTGGAGGAGTTTGTTTACTCCTGGTTTTCTGTCTTTCCCTTCAAGCTAAGTCTGTTAGAATTGAGCAGATTTTTGTGTTCTTTATTGTAAAAAAAGAAAACTGTGCTGTGTTTACGTAACATAACAAACAAGTCGTCTTAATTAAATAACTGCATTTTTTCCTGTGCCTTAGATCATGCATCTATAAATAGACAGATGAGTTGGAAGAGTCATTAAGTGCGGCACCAGAAATAATTTAATTCTGATCGCAATTTTTTGTTTCACAGGAATCTCAGTAATAGTGTTTTTTAGTTCAGAATATTGGAGAAAAAAAAATAATGTTGAGATAATGTCCGTTAAAGATGGTTGTAAAGGAGAAATATACAGACGCAAACAGACAAGGTTTAGTCAAATAAACACCTGAATGTACATGTTGGACCTTTTGATTAGTACTAGTATGAAAGAAGACATGTTATGGAAGATACATAGACGTGCAGCATCTGTTTTTATGACCTTCAACACTGATCGCTCCAGGGTATTTAACTTTAGCACCCAACACACACACACACACACACACTCACATGCACACTGTTACGATCTCGACTTCCAAAGTCTGATCTGTAATGAAAAGCTAGTATCTAAGTTTATTAGTTATGTCCTATTAAACCTGCATTAACTAACCTGTAACCCAATGCTTTAACTACAACCCTTATTACCATCAAAGAGCTCCCCTACTCTCACGGCTTCCGCTGAGCGTCTCACCCGGGCTCCAGGAGGTGAGCGCGCGGGATCTTAACTACTAGACTGCCTTGGGATTCTCTTAGATAAATAAAAGTGTCCTACTTAAACCCACTGTGTTCAGCGTTTCAATTCTTCTAAACGTATTCGTCTATTTCAGGAATCTCGTTTAGGTGTGAAATGTAACACTTTCTATTTGCTCCTGATGATCACTCCCCTATTTTAGGCAAAGGATATCTTTCACAAGTTATTTACCGTAATTTTTATGTACCCGATGTTTATTAATTCCACCTCCTATAAAATAGAACAGATATACTATTTTCAGCATTCAACTACACGCGTTAAACCTGGGAAGCCATTAAAAACAATTGTCTTTCTTTGATAAAAAAGGTATTTGTTATGAGGTTGTGTTTGTTTTAAATCAGTAATGTGCCGTAGTGTGGAGTCAATGTACTTACCTCCCCGGGGGGGAAACGATCTCTTTGTAGAAAAAACCTATACCTAAAGTCCTTCTGTTCCAGCTATAAACTAATTCAAACTGAGGCTTTACAACATTTAAGGGATTTTATTTACAAAATACAAGAGAGTATAGAAATATTACATAAAATGGACAAGAAAGGAAAAGAAAGGAGGTTATATGCCTATAAACTCATCAAAATGGAGTATTTGCTCATTATCCCCTAGTAGATGTTAACTTGGTATTTTTCACAATTTGTCAAAGCACAAGACCAGAGTTATGCATGCACTCCGATTTTAAACTTGCGCTCTAGCCCTATCTAACATCCCACTGAATCTGTAAAAATGATAAGGACTTAAGGAAGATTGTTAACGACACCAGTCAGTAAATGGGAGATCTTGTCTCAACCCAATCTCCATTAATTCCAATCACCATTCTATCAGACCCCTGTTCTAATAATCCCCATCTAAAGTTTTAGAGATTTTTACCAAGTCATCTGTGTTTCAAGAGTTTTAAAGAAGTGTTTTAAAAGACTCTGCCTCTAAGTTCTTCGAAGTCAAAATTCTTTCAGAGTATTTTGGACTCACAAAGTTTTTCTAAGTTTTTCTTCTGCCTCCATGGTTAAAGGGACAGATAGAGTGTGCTGGAACAGAGCGTGACTAACTATAGAGTATATAGTAGTACCTGCAAAAAGCGGCCCAAAAAGGCCTTGTCCTGCTCAGAACGAGCTGTTATATAGTAATCTGAGGACCAATGAGACTTGGAAGAGAGGGAGGAGTGAAAAAGGCACAGCTGCACGGGGGGACCAGGTAGCCCCCTTCCTATGGCCATATAATCCTCTCCCCTTCCTCTACTCCTTCCTATGATCCCAGAACACCTGCACGGGTGAACCCCGGTAACCTCCTTCCTATGGCCATATAAGGTCCTTCCCCTTCCTCTGGTCAGCTTTTACCCTGATGAGCAGTCACACTCTATTCTGTTTCATTAAAATTATCCTACTTTTACCTATGACAAAAAGATATACAAATGTCACAAGATATGCACAAGTAATAAGTTGCATCAAGATCACCTCACTCAACAACACGCACACGCACACTCACACTCACACACACTCACACACACACACACACACACACACACACACACACACACACACACAGTGAGGCAGTTTAGCATGAGGCAGTGTTAAACCCTTGAAGGCCAGTTTGCTGTTTGCATGTAAATCAGTAAATACAGACGATATACTGACAGACAGGACGAGACATTTCTTTGATGAATTTGGAATTTTGTTATGAGAATATACCTTAGAAAATGTTTCACTTCTCCGACACAGCCAAAGTTACACACTGCACATTTAAAATCGGTGTATTATTATTATTATTATTATTATTATTATTATTATTATTATTATTATTATTATTATTATTATTATTATTATTATTATTATTTAATTTGTATTTATTTTCTTTAATTATTATCTCTTTTTCAAGAGTTCTGGCCAAGAAGGCAGCATAAAAAAACATAAATGTTTCACATTAAAAAACAAAATGTCACACTCAAAACAAGACTCAAAACACAATAAAAAAATATATAAAAAACTCACAAAGTATCAATCTCTTTGGCAGTGAGTCAGTTTTGTCTTATGTTTTTCTCTGCAGGTGTCTACAACACTGAACAACCTTCTGTTTCTACAAAGACAATGATCTTCATTCCACAGCGTCTCATCGTCTAAACCAAAGCGATCTTTATCCATTCCAACATGACGGAGCATCTTCACAGCAGCCTGAGTGTGTGCGGCATCGCGACGTCAAACGGAACATACGGTCACATTTACAATAGCGCTTGAATCTCAGTAACAGGTAATATTCCAATATCTGACCTTTCCAGGGTTAGTTCCATAATAGTAAAGCATCTGAAAAGAGTTAGAGAGAGATGCATATTTATCAATCTACATTTAAAGATATCGTCATTAATTTTTATGTATTTTTTCTTAATGCCTTTGTCATTATTTTTTGCTTAACATTTGGCTTTAGTTTAAACAATGTCCTTAGAAACCTGTAAAGTAGAGTACGCCATGTTAGTTGTTTATTTTATTTTGTCCTTTGAATGTGTGTTCCTTTTTCAGTTGTGTGTTTGTGTTCTTTCAAAAAAAATCCACAAAAAAATAAAAATCCTTAAGTGTGTATGAGTGTGTAATGAAATAGTGTCTGATAAATGAAATTCATACTCAAAATTTTATCTGGCAATTACTGTAAAGCTGAATGACTTGGAGACCTGTGTTATGAACTGCACATACTGTTTAAGTGATTGCCGTATGAATATAGAAAGATTTAACACGTATATTAACAAGAAAAAAATATCACTTACTTCCCCTTTAAACTTTGTCAAGCACTTCGTAACTGTGTTAAGAAAGGCGCTATACAAAAAAAAACATGTATTGTAATTGTTATTAAAGATGGAGTCAGGGATTCTGGAGAACGCTTGTTGTCAAAATCACTTTTTTCCAAATCAGTGAATATCTTCTCATGATCCACTTACTTCTCCTTTAATGTCTTTAAATACATTTTGTCTTTCCTTTCTTTGCAGACTTGTGCTCTCCAACATCATCTAAAACCAACTACAACTTTTCACCCCATTCCAAGATGGCTGAAGACCTCTACAGCAGCACTTTCTCTTCCTCCGAATCAGATTTCTCATCCCCCTCTTTCACCTCCACCTCCGCAGAGTCCGTTAACTTTCTCTCTCTCGAGGCCCGGGCGGCGTTTGTGTTCGTCTTGATTCTATTCATATTCCTGGGTCTGCTGATCGTGCGCTGTTTCAGGATCCTGCTAGACCCGTATCGCAGCATGCCTTCTTCCACCTGGACGGACTACATGGAGAAAGACACGTTTGACTATCGCATCTCCTGACAGTCCGCTTGAGAGGGAGCAACGCTGACTAAATAACAACAGGGTCAAACTGAGGCCACGATGAGATTAAAATACACAGAAAATACACAAGCGCACATTTTACCCCTTTATAGGAGAGCTACCAGAGTATAAGGTAGCATGAGGAGAATAGCAGAAAGTTAAAACCTATAATAAGGATATTTTGTATTTGCCAACAGTGTTTTAAAATTATACAATATATTTCTGTCGAGCCAAATAAAAATATGTTTTATCTCCAGGTAAGGCAGACTAAAGTATCATTCACAACTCGACTCTTAACGCGAGTAAAAAGTTGCTGAAAAGCCAACTTTGCCGACGTTTCAGCAACATTAATATTTGGTTCAAAAAGGGAAATTTGAAAAGACGTCCACAGAAGTGTGTCCGAAAGAAAGGGCTGAATTTGGAATTTTTTGAAATTTTTTTTTTTAAAGAATTCAGTGCCTTTTATTCATATCCTAAGATAAGACTTTCCTAAGAGCAGCCAGTCAAGTTCATTTCAACAGAGAAAAATGTGCCGAAATATTTGAAAAATCAAAAAATAGATGATCTATTTCACGACCTGCTCTAGCTACAGTTTGCGGGGAAAATGTGCTCTGTGTATTTTCTGCTTTCTGTCTGATTGTCGCCTCAGTTTTCCTGGCAGGCAGAACATCTGGGCAAAATAACACACATCATGCATTAACAGAGTTTGCACACACACATAAATGTAATATTTAATTGATCAATTTAACAGCCTACATATTTGTAAAAAAAATTATCAAAGAAAAAAGAAATGAGCGCTAAAAGTTGCCTCATCATGATTGTTACTCACAAGTTGCTATTAAATTCTCTTACACACTCATACAAAAGTTACATGTTAAAACATTATCTCATTCGGTCAAATTTGGTCAATAAGGGACTAGAAGAATTTATAAAGTTAAACTATTTATACATTCTTTTAGGGTTCCTGAATGTGTGATTTTTGCCGAGATCTTCGGTTGTAGAAATCTGTCCACTCTGAAGCTACTAAAACATGATTGAAATGTCTTGTAGTTAAAGTACGTTGATACATTTCTATGATAATATAACCTGCCTGCCAGGCCCGACCGTGTTAGTGTTGCTTTCTCTCAAGGGACAATATTTTTTATTTATTTTTTAACTTTGTGTTCTTTTCGGACGAAAATGGAGGAGTTTTTGAGAAATGTATTATTTATTTATTTTTTTTTTTTGGGGGGGGGGAATTTTTGGCTTTATTGACAGTTTTGGAGAGACAGAGATGAAATGGGGCGGAGAAGGGAATGACATGCAGAAAACAACCCGGGATGGATTCTAACCCGGGTCTGCTGTGAAGAGGACTGAGACTCTATGGAGGGGGGGAGGGGGTCTAACTACTACATCACGAGTGCCCCTCCACGACTCAACTTTTATCATCCTTCTTTTCCTTTGTTTTATGTTTGCCACAAGTTAATACAAAAGCAGACAACTGAAGTTTTATTATCAGACTTTAAGGATGTATTCAGAACACTCAGAAATGTTGTTGAACAATGAATAATGTCTCATTGTTCACAGTGCGGGTCTGTGTTTGGCTAATTTGATGTTTTCATTTTCAAGTTGATGCGAAAGTTTAGTTTTTACTTCTCAATTGAAGGTAAGGGTCTGTAAAAACAACTTTGCTTCAAGTGTCAAGAAACACGGGCAGATTTTTTTTTCTGTGTGAAAATTTAAATGAAGACTCAAATTCTGATTTTGATAGTGTCCATTTTGGAAGATGGGCAACAACAATACAAACCTGTTCTTTTAGACCCTTACGTTCCATTTAGAAGTGAAAATAAAACTTTTGCATCTATTTGGAATGACTGAGTGTCCAGGCTCCACATTTTGAATCGCTCTGATTCTCTGAAGAGAAGAGTCGAGGTTTCAAATTGACTCTCTGTCCGTCGTCGTGCCAACCTGGCCGTTGCTTAGTAACTGGTGATTTTGGTGCCAGCTGAAAATCACCGGGCGCCTCACCACGCAACCGACTGGCGCACACACACACACACACACACACACACACACACACACACACACACACACACACACACACACACATACACACATATACACGTTTGTACGGCTATACTTGTGAGGACATTCATTGACATAATGCATTCCCTAGCCCCTTACCCTAACCCTTACCATCAAAAAATGCCTAACCCCAACCCTTACACTAACCCTAACATAAACCTAATTCATACCTGAACCTTAAAACCTAGTGTTAACCCTCAAACAGCTCTTTAAAGGCCTGTCCTAAAGGGAGAACCGGAGTAAATGTCCTCACTCTTAAGGTCTAAAACTCAAATTGTTTCTCACAAAAATAGATGTACAAGTACAGAAACACACACACACACACACACACACACACACACACACACACATACACACTAATAAGGCTATGGTAAGACACTGCCTACGTATGTGTCCACACACACACACACACACACACACACACACACACACACACACACACACACACAGCTGCTCACTGCCTAAGCCTCCATCCTACTCCCTTTATCGTCTCCCATTTGTCTCCTTAAAACTTCCACCATAACTTACTTCATCTTCCTTCTCTCGTCCTATTCTCTCTCCTTCAATTTTATGATGAAATTCATTACTTTAGCTTTAACAGGCAGATTCAGTAAAATACATTATTGTTTCTGAAGAATATTGTATGAGGAATTAAAATTACCATATAAAAAGGTTCACTATAGACTAGCACTCTGAGAATTAGCCGCTAGATTCTGGCCTTATCGCTTCAGTTTGCTCATCATTTCTTTGCTATCAGCTGCTGCAGGGCGGTAAGGCAGACTTCTAAAGGCTTTTATTAAGATTCAAATATGTCCTTTAAAGCTATAGTGCGTAACTTTTTTCCATATAAATGATTCATGCCATCGTCAAAAAGAGTTCACACAACGTTGATCAAGCCTATCAGCTCCACAAAACTCTCTCTGTATTTCTCAGTATGGCAGCAGTATGGACGTACAGCAGAAGGTATAAAATCCATGTGCAATCACTGAAGGCTTAACCTCATGTAGATGCACCGACATTGTTGTTGTTGTAATAACTCAGATTTCCTCATGGGGACGACAAAAGTTACGCACTATATCTTTAAGGCTGCTTAACAGATAGGTACAGTTGGTGTTAGACTGCAAACAAAAATACTCATTTATAAACCTTGTGGGGACCTGGACCTGGCTCTCCACGGCGTTGAGAGGACTGTTATCCGATTGGGGACAAAAAATGCAGTTTATGTTTTTTTAGGGTTGTTTACCTATTCTTACATTAGGGGGACACTAAAGTTTACAGCCTATATTGTGGGGAGTGTATTTATGACCAGATTTTAAAACGTCCCTGAAATTAATTTAAGCTGTGCCTTGTGACGCCTAGTGGTAAAAAGTTGTCATTACAAAGAATTCTAAATGAAACTAAATGAAAGTGACTGATGCAGAGGGGCCAGACAGCGCCTCAAAATAGTTTTTGGGGAAGAAGTCCCTTAACCAATGTTGGTAACACTTTACAATAAGGGAACATTAATTAACTGTTAGCTAATGCTATTAAGGGTTAGTTAATGTGTACCAAATGCCTATTAAGCATTAAGTAAGTGTTAATATTGATCTATTTACGGTTAGTAAATGCTTCATACACTGATGCTTAGTTAAGCATAAACTAAGCATAACAGTTAGTTAGTGCTTACTACCAAGCATGCATTAACAGTTAGGTAATGCTTAGTACATGCTTATTAAGCCTTAATTAATGCAATCTTATTGTAAAGCATTATCCAAATGTAATTGGAATGGTTACATTTGTGAAAAATAATTATATAAAAACTACTTTTTCCATAGTAGGCTACAGCTTTAATTTGACTTAAATATTTCAAAACATCTCCAGTATTTTTCCCTTTCAAATCCATACATCTTAATCAGTTTATTTCCCTCAGGAAGAAATAAACAATCAAATTTGATCTTTTATGCAAACATTAAAAACAATAGGATAAAACACATTCAACTCGCAATGAAATTTTTTTTTAAAACTTTTGTCAGGCATCTTAATTACTTAGTTAACTTGGAGTGCTGTTATCTTCATTTAATTTTTAATATTTATGCAAACATCAAAACATTAAGATTTCAGAGGACTCTCAGCTTGTTGTTGAATGAGGCGACACTTTTTTTAGGAGAAATACTGTGTTTGTGTGTTTCCGTGTGTGTGTATGTGTGTGTGTGTCTGTCTGTCTGTCTGTCTGTGTGCGTGCGTGCGTGTGTGTGTGTGTGTGTGTGTGAGCCTTCTTTTGATCCCTTTAATTCTGCTGTCTGCCTTTCAACCAATTTTATTTATCATCATCTCTCATCTCGTCCCCTTGTGTGTCACATATTAAGTCCAGACACTGCAGGTGAATAGAGTAACACTTTTGTAACTTATAGAAACCACCATGAAAATTTGCCAGTTGATTACTGACATTAAAATAAGTATTTTTACTATTACAAGTGTTTCCAGAAATGTTTGAATAAATATGCAAATTTGGCGATATCTAACTAATTATACTTACATTTGGATCTCTTTAAAAACCCAAAAATCTAGATGTTGGATAAAGCCAGAGTTAAAATCTTTATTTTATGTTTATAACATTTTAGTGTCCAACGCTTTTACAGAACAGATTATGGATACAGGCTTTTTTCCTTTTATAAATCACTAAAGTACTATGTACAGGTTTTCAAAATGCATTCCCAGCATGTTTTTAAGTAGAAAATGTCTCATAAATCAGGCAATGAACAACATGCGAACAAATCCTTCTGTAATATTGATTAATATTAGTATGAAAGAAGACTTGTTATGGACGTTAAATAGACAAAAATCTCAATTGACAAGTGTTTGAAAATGTATATTTTTGCCTGCAGTGTCTCGACTTACAGTTCTCTTTGCCTTAAACTCAACACTAAACTTGTTTACATAGAATTAGAATCTCCAGCAGCTACTGTTGTTGTTGCTGTATTTTTACCCTTTAAAGGAGTGAGATGCTGTTTTAGTTTTTAAAGTGTCTACAAGGAACTTTCAATTTGTGTTAATTCTAGCGGCCCCCTTTAGACAAAAGCAGTTGTGTTTTTACCACGCCAGCTGTTGTTCCTGGGTGAGCATATGCCCATGACAAAGGCATTAAGAAAAACTATGTAAAAATAGCATTCTTTGCACTGATGGTCTTGTTTGCTGTTACATGTTATCTATGTTATGTTTATGTTTCAGAAATATTTAAAAGTTCCTCGTAGCTACTTTTAACAACATTTTAAAGATGTTTTTTTGTTCCTCGTAGCTACTTTAAGGTGGACTTTCCCTTTAATTGCTTCCTGTTGTAAATTGTTGAGAAATGCATTTTCTTAAAAACTAAATTTAACCGCGTCTGTTTTTCTATGATGTGTTTGTTCTGTGTGTTGTGGCTCTGGAAAGCTGTTTATGTTTGAATCACTATCTCTACAGTGAAATCTAGTGACGACAACTAAAAATACTCACAAACTGGTGTTGTACTGTCTTTCAAAGTTGTATTATATCGGTGTATACAGAGCTATTCTATATTTTCTAAGTGGTTGAAAGTTGTTTGTGTCAAAAACTGAAATGTATATTTCTCTTCCTGCCTTCTGTCTGAGCTCCTTTATGAGTCTGCGCTCTTATTTTGTAATTAAAACTTTCTTCTGGACAAAACTGGAGTTTGAATCTGTAATTTTTTTTACAGTTTCAGCGTTCAACAAAAAAACATTATTTTGCTCTGTTCTAGGTATGTAGAGTCAGTGATTCTGGAGAAAGACTTTTTTCCGAATCACTTTTTGTCAAAATCAGTGAATAAGAGGCCACCATAGATAGCAGCATGCCTGTTTACAGAGCTGCGTATTAACACTGGGTTTTTTTTTCAGCACACATACACAGTACAGACAGGTGGTGGATCATGAGAAATCATTCCCTGATTTTGACAAAAAGAGATTTTGACAGCAAGCGTTCCTGTTTCATTCAGCGTTTGGCAGTTTCAGCTCGTCTCTGTTGATGCTCACATGAAGAAATCTAATATTAGCCTCTATTTTCTATAATCTTTTTGTGTGTGTGTGTGTGTGTGTGTGTGTGTGTGTGTGTGTGTGTGTGTGTGTGTGTGTGTGTGTCTGTGTGTGTCTGTGTGTGTCTGTGTCTGTGTGTGTCTGTGTCTGTGTGTTTGTGTGCCTGCGTGTGCGTTTGTGTGCCTGCGTGTGTGTTTGTGTGCACGTGCGTGTCTGTTTGTGTGTGTGTGTGTGTCTGAGCGTGTCTGTGTGAGTCTGTGTGTGTCTGTGTGTGTGTGTGTATGAGTCATCACAATCGAAGGTTGGCAGATGGTAAACCACAACATACTGCTAATATTTGATTTTGAATCACACAGTGTCCAAGTGTTTTCAAAGAGACAAAATAACCCAAAGAAACAATACAGTTTTTATTGAAATATACGCTTAACGTAGCTACAAGAAACTTTTAAATATGTCTGAAACTGTGTGTGCGTGCATGCGTGCATGTGTGTGTGCATGCGTGCGGTGCGTGTGTGAGTGTGTGTGCTTGTGTGTTTGCACCATCATCCTGAGGGTCTAAACAGAGTAAATAATGTGCAAATACATTTCACAGACTATTATTGTCTCTCTCACTCACTCTTCTCTGTCACTTATGACATTTTTCAGGATTCCTCCAAGAAACAAACATATGGGAATTTGGTCGTTTTCACACACACACACACACACACACAAACACACACACACACACACACACACACACACAAAACAACTTCTATATATGAAAAGTTGTTCAAATTCATCAGGAGGAATGTGAGGATTCTACAGGGACTCAACGCTGTTTTCTGTGAGTTTTCTTCATCATTCTAAACTATTCTCTCTCCTCCGAGATCAAGTACTGGGATACTGTAGATAGATTGGAATTTTGGATAATTTTTTGGGAAAAATTAGACAGTTTCAGAAATATTTAAAAGTTCCTCATAGCTACTTTTAAATATTTCTGAAACGGTCTAATTTTTCCTCTGATGATCATAGAATACATGTAACAGCAAACAAGACCATCAGTGCAAAGAAGGCTATTTTTATATAGTTTTTCTTAATGCCTTTGTCATGGGTATACGCTCACCCAGGAACAACAGCTGGCGTGGTAAAAACACACACTGAAAGTTCCTGTGAGCACCTTTAAAAAAATTGTTAACTCATTTTTCAGAGGAAAATTTAGACTGTTTCAGAAATATTTAATAGTTCCACATAGCACCTTTATTTGAAATAAATTTGTCTACAGCAAAAATAAAGGAATTGGCCTTTCTGTTCCAATACCTTTGGAGGGCAAAGTAATATGGACATACAGGTGATAATTCAGCTATTATAAAATGAGGAAAGTAAATAAACGCATTATTGTAATAATAAACATTTTTCTGGGGAGAAGCATTGAGTTCAGTGATTGACTGCTAAATCCTGTCAGTTATAATGAATAAACTCTAATAGGATTAAATGGAAATCCGTATTTTTAATTTACATTTGTAATCAGTTCTCTCACACACACACACACACACACACACACACACACATACACACACACACACACATACACACTCCCACTCAAATAAACACACTAATACACACACTCTCACTCATACACCCAAACACACACAGACACACACACACACACACACACACACACACACACACACAGACAGACACACACACACAGACACTGCCACACACAGACACACACACACACACAACGACTGATAACCTACCGGTGTGTGAACTGTGTCTTAAAGCTTTTGAGCCTTTGAACCTTTTATCAGGGCAGCACTCTGACCATGTGTGTGTGTGTGTGTGTGTGTGTGTGTGTGTGTGTGTGTGTGTGTGTGTGTGTGTGGGTGGGTGGGTGGGTGGGTGGGTGTGTGTGTGTGTGTGTGTGTGTTTGTGTTTGCAGTGTTGACAGTTTGCTGCTGCAGCGTGACGAGAACAGAAGGTAAATATTCACTCTTCATATTTACACTTTGAAACTATTGACGGGAAAACGGGTTGAAGTTTGTTTTTAACAGACTTTGTATCTCCTCTCTTACTGTCATCCATTTCAAACAATCCCTGCATTCCAATTCCCATACTTCCCTACTATTTAGTATGCCAGAAAAAGATGTATGATGTCCCAATACATGCATGTCAATTGCAGTATGCCAAAAATGCATAAATGCCCCACTAACTCCAATAGCATTTTGCTGTACTCGTCTTTATTCTTGACATTTCTCGACATAATGAAAAAAAATATTCCTCATCTGATTTTTTTTTTCTCTCCCGCAGCCCTAAAACTATTCTGTACTTTAGTATGTAGTGTAGTAAAAAGACTAAAACTATTCTGTACTTTAGTATGTAGTGTAGTAAAAAGAAAAAGTATGTGATTTGGAACGCAGTTAACATCTATTTTAAAGCTACAGTACGTAACCTTTTAATACAAATAGATTTTGGTTATATTTAAGCCATCGCCAAACCAGTTGACACAAAGTTGATTAAGCCTATCAGCTCCACAAAACACTCTCTGTATTTCTCAGTATAGCAGCGTTTTCAAACTGGTGTAACCTGCATTCAGTAATATGGAATAGATACGCACTATAGCTTTAAAGTGAGTAAATAATTTCTTCTTTCAGATCAATTATACGTGTCAGAAAGAGAAGGCGACACTTTCCTGTGGTAGGTTTTTCAAACAAAAAATATTGTCAATGAACTCTAGAGGATTTTTAATCTTTTGGTCAAAAACCCGGTGCCAAGTTTTATCTTCTGCATTGATTTAGATTTTGTTCAGATTCTACGAAATCTATCTCTATCACGTGTCTGTTTACTGAAGTCGAGACACTAGCGTGAATAAGGAAGAAAATGTAACGTGCAGATATCATCTAAAACTTATGTTTCTGAAATGGTTGAATAAATATGCAAATTTGGCTTCCTGTGTGTGTGTGTGTGTGTGTGTGTGTGTGTGTGTGTGTGTGTGTGTGTGTGTGTGTGTGTGTGTGTGTGTGTGTGTGTGTGTGTGTGTGTGTGTGTGTGTGTGTGTGTGTGTGTGTGTGTGTGTGTGTGTGTGTGTGTGTTTATATCTCTTCAAAATACAAAAATCTAGATATTGGATAAAGCCAGAGTTAAAATCTTGATTCGATTTTTTAGTGTCCAAAGTTTTTACAGAACAGATTTTCGATACAGCCTTTTTTCATTTCATAAATAAAAAAATAAATATGTACACATCTTTAAAATGCATTATCGGCATGAGGAAAATGTCTCATAAATCAGACAACATATGAACAAATCCTTCTGTAATAACCTTCAGAATAGTGCTGAGAATGATTATGGAAAGTTAAGTTGATGTAAGTGCTTTGGAAGTTGAGATTTTTGGTTCAAGAGTATTGAAAAAAAAACTAATGTATTGTAATGTTTAAAGCCCATTAAAGATGGTTGTATAGGAGAAATATATACACGCAAACAGACAAGGTTTAGTCAAATAAACACCTGAATGTACATGTTGGACCTTTGATTTAAAATGAAAGAAGACAAGACATGTTATGGAAGATAAATAGACAAAAAATGACCAGTTTCAAAAAGGTATGGAGTGGCCATATCTTCACAAAACTGTCAAATATAGCGAATTAAAAACACATTTCAAAAGATTGTTAAAAGAAAAAGAGATTATGTATGATAAATAGACAAAAACCTCAAAATTGACCTGTGCTTGAAAATGTCTGTCTGTCTGTCTGTCTGTCTGTCTCTGTCTGTCTGTCTGTCTGTCTGTCTGTCTGTCTGTCTGTTTAGGTTCTCAGATGATCAGAGTATTGACGGCGGACTATGGCAGGAGCAATTGGTTTGTGTGTTTGTACTTCGCACCCGACGGTCATCCACCCGACGTCACCTGTTCACCTCCGAACACTGCAGATGATGGCCAACAGGTGTGTATGTGTGTGTGTGTGTGTGTGTGTGTGTGTACAACACTTCCATTTTTCTTTTTTACAATTTATACTTTTATCCATTTTCCCTAAAAAATTATAGTCATTTAAAACAACCTGTCGAAATTAGCATTATTTGAAGGGCTATAAATACGTACGCATAATTTGCCAATTGTTAAATTTGTTTGTTGAACCTTTATAAATTTATTTCTGGATTGTCTACAGATGTGATGGAAAACCCTCCTGTCCAGGGATGTTCAAATACCTCAAGTATTCAACACATGTGTTGATCCTACAGGTACGTCTGCATACACGTCTGTCTGTCTGTCTGTCTGTCTGTCTGTCTGTCTGTCTGTCTGTCTCTCTGTCTCTCTGTCCGTCTGTCCTGTGTTGATCCCCCAAGTACGTCCATATACTCTCAGCTCTTTTAAATCAAATCTGAAGACTTTTCGTTTCCCTTTTAACCTGTAATTTTTTTTATTGCTTTTATTTAAATGTTTTCATATTTTTCATTGTCTTTTAATCTTGCCCCTGTAAAGCACTTTGAATGGCCTTGTGTATGAATTGTGCTATAGAAATAAACGTGCCTTGCCTTGCCTTACAGTGCATGTCATCACCCTCTTAAAATAATGGCCTAAGTCATTTTTTCAGGGAACACAAAAAACGTAACTAAAGATTGAATATATGATATGTATTGATAATTTCATTCAAACAGGCTACGTCGAAAGATGACTGTTGACATTTTAATAAATATTTCTCTCAATTAGGTAACATAATAGAAATAAACCCTTTTACTCAATGTTAAACCCTCAGTAACATTGCCTCAGTAACATTGAATTTTGACTGTTATGAGAATATACCTTAGAAAATATTTCACGTCTCTGACACACACAAAGTTACACACTGCATATTTAAAGGATCTGAATATGATTAAAATGTGTTTTCTTTCTTTGCAGGAAACTGAAAAATCTGCGAAAATCTGCAGTAGAGGCCGACACAGGAGAGGATTTTTAATTTGCAAACATGGGAATGATACGTTATCTCAACAGAAGATAATGAATTGACGGTTTTCCTTCAAAGAGTTTTAGTTTTAGATTTAGCCTCAAAATTCAAATATCTAGTGCTATCCAGACTTTTCAATTTTTACAGTCCATGGACAAGGAGTCACAAATACTTTTTAAATTACTTTAATTATGTATTAACTGATTTATTATTTTATAGATCAGTACACCTCTAATGCTAGTAAATGCATTTCTATCCGGTGGGTCTTTTGCTTTCTTTTCAGCGCTAAGCACTTCATATTTCTTCTCTATATTTTATCTAATATTTTACGTGTGTGTGTGTGTGTGTGTGTGTGTGTGTGTGTGTGTGTGTGTGTGTGTGTGTGTGTGTGTGTGTGTGTGTGTGTGAGTTTGGCAGATTTAAGATAGTATGTCTGAATTTGTTAAAGGATATGAAGGTTTTTATTTTATATTGCATGTTATTGTATCATTTTGAATCACTTTTAGCTTCATTTCTTGTATGAAAGGTGCCATAAAATATAAAAATGTACCCGCTTGTGTCTCATGCACTGCTTATAAAAACCATAAGTAAAGTCAAATGGATTACCTGATCGTGGATAGCAAGAAAAGGAATTTAAATGAAAGGTTATGAATAATTGGGCGTGTGTGTGTGTGTGGACCACCGACCCTGTAACCCAGTGGACGACCGCCCTACACACTTCAACACAGCTGCCCAATGCGTGATGATACATCTTTAAGAACACTGTATCCAATAAAGGATAGATTATTTCTAGTTTTCAGTTTATTAGTTTATTTTCCATGTACAAAATAACATTAATATCAAAGAGAAAATATGTATTATACTAGATTATAGCAGTTTGCTCATTTCAAGATTCAAGATGGTTTTATTGTCACATGCACATTAACATTTACAGAGCAGTCGCTGGCAATGGAATTCTTTAGTCTTGGACTCTTCCAACACAGAGCAATATAAGGAAAAAGTTAAAGTATACAACAGAACACAAGTAGGAGAGCAAAGAAACCTACATACAAAACTAAATAAATGTAAAGCGTAAACAGAGGTCGACTGGTTGTGTCATGTCATTTCCATCTGCCGTCCCTGTGCAGGTCAAACACAGAATACAATTACATGCGATATAATATACAGTACACGTGCACATCACAACACTGTATGCCACACATGAAATAACCATTTCAGAGTAACACTCATTTAAATAAAACTATCAATAAAACGAGAACTTTAAAGACTAAAATTATGTGTTCAAGTTTGGTTATTGACAATCCATTTTCTGGTCGTTGTTTTGCAATTTTTATTTAAAGAACTAGAACATTTCACAGACATTTTTTAAAAGGGCCTGTCGCCAACCACTAGCCCGGTATTTGAGTTGTCTGAAAGTTCAAAACTTTCGGCACATTCAAAACATATCACACTTGTTTTGGGATGCTGTATTGGGCTAAACAAGCTAGCTACCCACTGACATTACTGCAATGTCTACATCACCTTGTGTAGGGATAGTCAAAAGTTACTTCAATGCCTGTTAGGGTTTGACAAAATTTAGATGGTACGGTCCACTCTAGGGGTGTCTGAGATCGTTGGGAAATATAGACTCACTTTATTACACACACACTCCTCAGCATCCTGCTTGTCCAGTCAGCGGGTCTGTGTTGTCGGTGGGAGCCTCCCCGGTCTCCAAAGCTCTCTGGACCTTCTGCCAGAAGAGCCCCGTGTGTGGGCCGGCCTGGGGCCAGCTCAGGTAGGTCCGTCTCTTCACCAGCTTCCTCATGCGGTAGTACGGAGACATCTGATAGGCCGGGATCTCCTCCAGAAACAGGAGGATCAACACGTCCTTCTGCTCGTCAAACAGACGGAAACTAGGAAAACAAACCACATAGAACGGAGTGTAAGGATGGATAGATAGATAGATAGATAGATAGATAGATAGATAGATAGATAGATAGATAGATAGATAGATAGATAGATAGATAGATAGATAGATAGATAGATAGATAGATAGATGGACATACCGACATACAGATGGGTAGATAGACAGACAGACAGACAGACAGACAGACAGACAGACAGACAGATAGATAGATAGATAGATAGATAGATAGATAGATAGATAGATAGATAGATAGATAGATAGATAGATAGATAGATAGATAGATAGATAGATAGACAGACAGACAGACAGACAGACAGACAGACAGACAGACAGACAGACAGACAGACAGACAGCTAGCCCCCACCTTGCCATCTGTATCTCCCTGGAGCACCACTCGCTCTGCAGGTAGCGCCGGCTGATCACACAGATGGTTTTCCTGCTGCCGTAGATGGCGTCTGTGATGTTCTCTATGATGGGCTTACCTGTGGACACAAACAGCAGCATGAAGTGTGGAGCCTTGACACTCAGTTAGGAGTTATGATGTTTCTTTGTGTTGTCACAGTTCATGGGAGTGGTCATCAAATGATCAGACCGCACAAACCGACTGAACCACCGAGCATCATGAAAACACTCGTAAACCACAAAAAACTGGATGTGAAACTCTCATTGCAGCGACAAGTCTTTAAAAATACACAAAGTCACCCAGCCCTGCAGGGGGGGTGGGGGGTGAGAGAGAAGAAGGGGGGGAAGAAAGAGGAAGGAACGGTGGAAGTTAATAATACCAGGGGGGCATGGGTTTTATTTTGAACAGCAGCACTTGTAATTTAGTTCAAATGTGCACTCTGAATGTACAGTTTAATGACAATAGAGTGTTTTAAGTTATCTAATTGAGTCTTTAAGAAGTCCTCCTTTCAAATAAACTCGATTGGTTCATAATGGCACTGAAAGTTTTTTTTCTTTTTTTAACGTGTATGTGTATTTTTAAACACAACCATTTGTAATTCATTCATTCATTTGAGTTGAATTAATCCAGGAATGGATGGGATTCCTTGAACTTGGAATGGACTAGTGGTGACCGTCCCTCAACATCAACTGGTTAGAAGTAAGAACTCAGATTCAGATCAAATGCACAATAAGGCCTTAGTGTGTAACATTGATAATAATGAATAATGGAGATTATATCCCTCATGACACCATGTGACCATCTTTAGAAATAAGAACACAAACATGAAATGAATTATCATGGCATTAAACCAAAGATCCTAGATTAGACTAGAATAATGTGGAAAAACAATCTGTGCTAAAACCAACAAACAAAACATATCGATAATAGAATCATATGAAGGATTTGGAGAATTGTGACAGGCCTAATAAAGACAGAGATAATGGTAGAGATGGTGGGTGCACCGTAGATGTAATAGCAGCCACCACTAGTTTACTACTAACACCCTCCTGTCCGGTGCCGGGGATCCAACCAGAGACCTCATAGTTACTGGGAGGAACCAGAGACCTCATGGTTACTGGGAGGAACCAGAGACCTCATGGTTACTGGGAGGAGGAACCAGACACCTCATGGTTACTGGGAGGAACCAGACACCTCATGTTTACTGGGAGGAGGAACCAGAGACCTCATGTTTACTGGGAGGAGGAACCAGAGACCTCATGGTTACTGGGAGGAGGAACCAGAGACCTCATGGTTACTGGGAGGAGGAACCTCTCAAACTCTAGGACAACCTACCACTCATAGAATTGTGACCCCTAATAAAGACAGAGATGAAGAGAGTGACTCCTGACCTGGTTGGAAGTCCCTGTGGTGCAGACACAGCCTCCAGCCCTGCTCTCCTTCCAGCACTGGGAGCATCTCTCTGTGGACCCAGGCCTCGTCGTGAACGTTGTAGGAGATGAAGGCGTCGTAGTGGAGAGCAGCTCCCTTCTTCCTCTTCCTGCTGTCATAGAGGAAGGCCAGGAACAGGTGATAGGCGTAGGCTAGCTGCCACCTCAGGAAGTGGTAGATGAAGGACGCTAGCAGGGTTAGCACCACCACACCAGAGCTGCTAATGAAGCATAGGAAGCTAACGTCCATCCAACAGGACTGGATGTCAAAGTCCAGCAGCATGCTGCCTTGTTGGGCCGCAGGAAAGGAACAAGCGTACTGGTAGGCGTTAACAACCTGAGTTTGGTTGTTGCTCTTCACCCATTGGATGAAGCCGGCGTTGGAGCAGTCGCAGGAGAAAGGGTTCTCGGCCAGGTCCAGGTGTGTTAGTGCAGGGAGAGACTGGAAGACCGTCTCACTGATCACTGTGATCTCATTCTGTCTCAGAGTCAAACGTCTGAGTGCAGACAGGCCGGCCTGGGACAGGAACTCTAAAGACTTCAGCTTACTGTCAGAGAGATCCAGAGACTCCAGGTTTGGGATCGGCCAAAACAACGCAGGATTTGGATCAAAGACATTACTACTGATTATCTCCAAACTCGTCAGGAGAGGGGTGTGTGTAAATGTGTCTGGGTGAGGTGTCTTAGTGAATAATTTCTTACTTTTAAATATTTCTAAATGTTTTAGACCGGTGAGCAGTTTGGGTGAGATGATGATGTACGCTGTACGGCTGTTTGTCAAGGTGAGATGCTTTAAAGACGGCAGATAGAGGAAAGGGTCCTCATCAAGAGGTGGAGGACACGAACTGTTCGTTAAAGGTCTCTCGTCGCCAACAAGGAGATATATGTTGAGGCTTTCTAAGTGTGGCAATCCTTTGAACAATTCTTTGGTTGGACAAGTTAGTGAAAGGGTGAGGTATTGGAGATGATCAAGTCCTTCTAAAGCCCCTCTCTCCAGTTGGTATTCATTATATTTTGCCTCTAATTCCAAAGACTGGAGGGACGACAGAGACCCAAATTCTCCTTTATTGATGATTTTAATGTTATTTCCATTAATTCTCAAATCCTGAAGGTTCTGCAAACTGGTCGTGAAGGCGTCATTCAGATTAAAAATTGGATTTCCATCCATAGTAAGACTTTTCAAATGAATCAAGTCTTTAAAAACGCATTTTCTTAGTTTTGAAATGCGGTTGTTTTCCAGATTGAGTCGCGTTAATCTCGTCAAATTCAAAAAGTCAGAGCAACCTAACTCTGCGATATCATTGGTATCTAGATTTAGGTCTTCTAGTGTGGACAGACTTCTGATGGCGACTGGCACTCTGGGTAGATGGTTGTTGTGTATGTCCAGCCACTTTAGCCGATTTAATGATCTAAAAGAACTCTCTGATATCTCCGTTATGTCATTACTTTCTAATCTCAAATTAATTAGTTTGGTGCAATGCCTGAGCAGTGTGTCGTTTAAAATGTAAAGGTCGTTAAAAGTCAAATGGAGATCCGTCAGAGCCGGCATCTGGCAAGCGACGTCTATCAGTCCTTTATCCAACCATTTCTTCATATAACTCAGGAAGATATAGTCAACGGTCTTTGCATTCTGAATCATACCCCTGTACGTCTCAAAACTTATTACAGTTCCCGTAAAATCAAAACTCGTTATGCTCCTAAGGAAGGTCTTGTCTGGGACGTCCCACTCAAAGTTTGGGGAGGGGTCGCCCAAATCCAAATGCTCAAGATGAGGAAATATGTCTCTTCTGAGGCTGAACTTTCTCAGCGGATTCTTGCGTAACATAAGACCCCTGAGGTTTGATTTGTTAATCGGCAGATCGTCAGACTCAAACGAGCTGAACTTGTTTTCTTTAACTGAGAGGGCGCGTATGTTTGGTAGCTGTAAAATTGGCACAATATCAGAAATGACATGTAGCAGGTTTGCTCTCAGTCCTACTCCAGTTAAGCTGATGAGAGGCTGAAAGGCCAGCGGGGAGATGGACGAGATTTGGTTGTTCTCTAGACTCAGATGCTTTAATTTGGACAGTCCGACAAACGTGTTGTCTCCCAGGTACGTGAGCTGATTATAACTAATATCAAGGTATTCTAACTCCAACAAGTCTGCAAACGCTTCATCATAAATGTATGTTATTGAGTTAAATTGCATCTCCAAATAATCCAGCTTAGTTAACCCACTTAGATCTGTTCTGTTTAAAATTGAAATTTCATTGTTGGCGAGATTTAGAGATATTACATTTTTGGGGATGTCGTCAGGAACAGCAGTGAGCTCTCGATTGTTGCAATATACAGAAACATATGTGACGTTCTCAGAATGAAAGTTGGTGCAGTTTTTCAGTGAGTAGGACAGCGAGGGGTTAAAACAAAGCAGCACGCACAGAAGCAAGACGGGGAAACTGGTGTGGCGTCGCATGGTGACCTTCAAGATCAGTCCTGTAGAAATACAAAGAAAAGAATAACAATAACAGTTACAGTACATCCACTTAAAACATTAAATTAAGGCACAAGTAGATATTTCCAACAATTCCCAGGACCAAACCCAATTATTTAGATCTGTCACATAGTTTTTTTTTTTTTAAGAATTTTTTTTGGCATTTTTATGTTTTATTGATAGTGTAGAGACAGAGTTGAAATGGGGCCGAGAGGGGAGTGACATGCAGAGAACGACCGCTGGCTGGAATCGAACCCGGGTCCGCTGCTGACCGAGACCCATGGGGGGGATACCCTACCAACTGAGCTAAGGGTGCTCCCTTCATTTAATCCAATTGTAAAGATTATCAAAATCTAACAAGCAAGAGATCCTGATGAAGATTTAGTGTGGAAATTGTAGCAGATAAGAAAAGTGGTACCACATTTGTTTCTCCAGAAATGTCTAGTCTGTAATACGGGACAGTACATCCACTTAAAACATTAAATTAAAGCAAAAGAAGATATTTCGAACCATTGCCTTGAACAAATACAGTTTTTGGACAGAATCAACACAATTGCAGAATCATTCAAGCTACTGCCAAAACTCAATAGACTCACACACTACCAGTCATGAGTGTTAGTACACATCCATGGTCTTACCCGTGTGATAAGAGAAATGCATATAGTGTGATGAGAGATATAAACTATCGTATTTCTCTGTATAATACTAAACTGAGATCTTAGAGTCCTGTTCTTGACACTGTCTGCATTTCGAACACATCCAAATCCCTCTCCCCACAGTAGAATTTTGTATTCCACACCATTTAGGTTACACCCAGCCTAGAGTTTTCAGACTGTTCACTCCCCCCCCCCCCCCCCCCCTCAACTCAAGGGAGCTCTCAAAACAACTTCTTCTTTTTCTTACATTTATTTCTTAGTGCTGCCTTCCAGGATAAGAATGTAGAGGCTAAAATCGCGGACGGACAAATTCAGAGCAAGAAGAAGGACAAGATGTTCCTCTGAGATTGAGAGAAATACTCAAGGAAAGTAAAAGTTCTTCAACTTTAAATTTAAGTAAACACTCGAGTGAATAAACTACCGGGACATGACCACTACATACGAAATAGTTTATGTACAATTCCTGATATTTCTGATACGTTTATTTAAGTTATTTTCCAAGTCAAAGACAACAGACTTCGACAAGACTAATATAAACAATAAATAAACATTAAGTTCACGCTTTTCTAGCATTGAAAACAAACGATAAACAAGAAAACTAAACGGGATGAACAAGGTAAAGCATTGGCTTATTACACCGACCCTTTTAACACGAATCATTTTGTCAGCTCCCTTCAAATTTTACAGTGCAATGAACGAAGGGTCACTGGAACCAAGTGTAGACATTATAAAGGCCTTTTTCAACACAAAACATGTCTGTACTCACCACACTCCACGACTGTTTCATCGGTCTGCTTGTAACTATTTGGTGTATGAACGTATTGAGTAGCTCTATAGGGGAAGTGAGAGGTGATGAGATCATGCAGTGTGACATTCAGTCGCAGAGGGAAGCTGTTAAAGAGGAACATAGGCCTCAGCAGGGTTATTTTTGAATGTTTTCTTGAAGAGATGGAGACGCAAACTGATAAAATACAACCGCAAGCAGCAACACCAACAGGCCTCTGAAGGGTTTTATATTCACAGTAAAAAGAAATAAATGAGACTACCCAAACATATAAACTAGAACATGTAGTGTGTGTTTATCAGTTTCTTTATCAAGGCTGTCACGATTCTTCAAATCCTTGATATGATTCTATTCTCTATATTTTTAGTTTTTAATTGTAATAACACAGATGTCTGAGCCATTTTAGACCAAGTTCTAAGATATTTGGTTTAATGCCATGATAACTCATTTCATGTTTGTATTCTTTTTTCTAAAGATGATCAACATGTTTCCATATAATGATGGAGTCAGTGATTCTGGAGACACGCTTGTTGTCAAAATCCTTTTGTCAGAATCAGTGTATATCTCATCACGACCTGTCTGTACTGTGAGGTATCACCTAAGAGTATCCAGCCTACTGTACGTATCCAAACCCTTTAAGTTGATTCAATTGAAACTGTTGAAAGTTTTAAATACATTGGACTTGGGCTGGACACCAGACTTTCTTTTAACACCCATGTGGAACAAATATCTAGAAAGTTAAGGAGTCAAAATTAGATTTTTGTGTTGAGACAAATTGTGCTTTTCTTCTGCTAGTTGAAACCTATCGTTCAATCTCTAAGTTTGTCTGCGCTTGATAATGGTGAGTATGTATGTATACCCGCTTCTCCCTCCACCCTGAACCCTTCTTGACTCTTGACTGCGGTTCATCAAATATTTTGTTAAATTGTTCAAATGAGCTGTAAAAATGAAGGGAGTGACATTCCCTTATCTCATTTAAACCTGCAGTGTGTAGAATTTTGGGTTTTATTTCCTAGCAGATTTTGTAGAAAGTAATTATAATATCCATAAGTACATTTAATTTAGTGCGTAATAGCTGAAAAACATTTTTTTAACATTTTTTTTTTCCTTAGAAAGGGTCTCATATGTCCATATTTCTGCATATTTTGGACCAAGGCCTAGTGCCGCCATCTTGAAAGTGTCATAGTTGGAATGTCATCAGGTGCATTGTTTAATGCATGTCCTTGAAGGCCACTGTAGCTTCTGTAATTATTCTAAAGGGTTGGGGTTACCCAGGGAGCGTTGCATTCTAGAACTTTGTAGAACTTTCTTGATGATGTCATATTACACACTGCACCTTTAAGCATTTTAAAAGGTTGATTTTATTTTAATTAAAGTCAGACTTGTAAACTGTCATGGTCTGTCTTTGTCCTGTCTTGTTTTGGTGGTTTCCTGTTTTATTTTGGTACGTCTGTCTTGTTCCTCCCCATGTCCTGTCAAGCTTCCCTCTTGTTTGATTACTGCTACCTCCCCTGATGTGTTACACCTGTGTCTCGTTATGTCTTGTATCTATACTCCTTGTGTTCCTTTGTTCCTTGTCTGTGCATTACGGTTTGTCCTGTCGTTGTTGGTGAGTCTCGTCCCGTGTTTCTTGTGTACGCCGCTCTCTGTGTTTTTTTGCCTTTTGGCCTTTTTTGCCTTGGGAGTTTTTGTCATTTTGAGCCTTAATAAACTACTCTTTACTTTTTACGTTCTGCATTTGGGTCCTGCTTGCCTGCCGGTCTACCTCACCATAACATAAAAGTTTGTTCAAATGAAAGTTTATATACATGATTGTGTGCAAAATTATAATATTAGATCATATATACTTTACCATTAATGTAACCAACATTCATCTCTATAAAAAGTTACGCACGCTAGCTTTAAAACAATTATCTACATTAGCAAAGACAACCTTGATGATTTATTTGTTCCTTTCTTAAGGGATTAAAATTTCCCCTCAAAATGTTCTCGACAAGGCTGGGACGAGGATGGGATTGGCATGGGGTCCTTAATCTGCATTATTCGTTTCGGTGCTTCCTGTTCAAAACTACCAAAATGTCTATTATTATTATTATTATTATTATTATTATTATTATTATTAAATGCCATGTTGTAATGTTTAATTATAAGATTTTTTTTTTAAAGTGGGGAAAGAATTATTCATATATAATATTTTTGGACATTTTTGTCTTTTATTGTGTGTGTGTGTGTGTGTGTGTGTGTGTGTGTGTGTGTGTGTGTGTGTGTGTGTGTGTGTGTGTGTGTGTGTGTGTGTGTGTGTGTGTGTGTGTGTGTGTGTGTGTGTGTGTGTGTGTGTGTGTGACTCACTGGCAGCACTTGTATGTTTCCAGTAAGTGTTGTAGCATGTGAGGGGTCAGCGGGCCTTGACAGGTTGACCGCGTACCTTGTAACAGACTTATCACTGAAAATGACATCGCACAAACAAACACAATGTAAACACACACCAACCTGCACACACACATTACTGAGCTGTCATTCAAATTAATAGATTTTGGTGAAATTAACTCGGATATTCTTCAAGATTAACTTTGTAAATTCACTTCAAAGGACGTGGAGTACCAAAAGTTATTAAATAAACAGTAAAGATCAAACTCTATTCAAGGCTTCTGTCAGTTTGTTTATGAGGAGAATACAGTCTGTGAGAGTGTGTAGAGTGGGGATGTTTGTACGTTTGTCTGTTTAATTTAACGCAATAGGTTTGTTACATCTTGTTAATACACATGAATACAGCAGAGCATAAACACACACACACACACACACACACACACACACACACACACACACACACACACACACACACACTTGGGACTGTTTGTACTCTGTTCCCTGTTTGGTGAGAAAAATATGTATACAATATCGGTAGCCTATGGACTTCTAACCTAAGATTTATTTGGCGACTGATTAGAGTAAGAATGAACTCTCCAGTCTCGCCTGTGAACATTTCTTGTACGACCGTTCAAGCTTTTAAGGACCAAAATGAGCACTTTCAAAATGTGCTCTGTCTGTGCCGAAGTTGGTAAGTTTGTCCGTTGACATCTTAACCCAATACGACCTGGTTCCTGAATATGTCCTCACTTAACCTTTTAACTTGTGAAAACAGCAAACAGCAAACAGAGCATAAACACAAACACACACACTTTGGACTTGTTCCGGTCTGCGGGGCCGTTATAAAGCCAGTTGCCTGAATGTTCCTTACACAGACAGACAGACAGACAGACAGACAGACAGACAGACAGGCAGGCAGACAGACAGACAGACAGACAGACAGACAGACAGACAGACAGACAGACAGGATGAGTTTAGTGAAGGGAGCCATGCTGCTGCTGCTGCTGGCGGTGATCGGCATCAACGCAGCGCCGGGCCCCGAAGACTGTGACGGTCTGAACAAGACGCTGTCAGCACAAGACCTACACAAGGTGAGAGTTTAGAGTGTGTGTGTGTGTGTGTGTGTGTGTGTGTGTGTGTGTGTGTGTGTGTGTGTGTGTGTGTGTGTGTGTGTGTGTGTGTGTGTGTGTGTGTGTGTGTGTGTGTGTGTGTGTGTGTGTGTGTGTGTGTGTGTGTGTGTGTGTGTGTGTGTGTGTGTGTGTTCTAGCTGAGGAGAAGAACGGAGTTGTTAATGCACTAGTAACATAAACTACTGACAACATTTCTACCAAATTCACAATAAAGATTTTGTCATTTAGAGAATTTTCAATGAGTTATGTAGAGATAAAGAGTTAAGAAAAATCCAGACTGGTCTCTTAATTTGTTCCGGGGCTGTATATTAATAAAGAAATATCACTTACTACTCCTTAAAATTAGCAGTAAAGCGCCCTTACATCTGTCCTCCTGTCCCCTTCAAACAGATCTATGGTCACTGGGACTTGGTCTGGGCTGTCACTGATAATTCCTCCATGGTGGATCTGATGGCAAAGCTCCACCACTCCTCCGCTACGCTTCTACTTCACCAAGACAACAATACGATCCTGTTCAACAAGAGGAACCTGTTCCAGTGAGTAATAACTATCTATCTATCTATCTATCTATCTATCTATCTATCTATCTATCTATCTATCTATCTATCTATCTATCTATCTATCTATCTATCTATCTATCTATCTATCTATCTATCTATCTATCTATCTATCTATCTATCTATCTATCTATCTATCTATCTATCTATCTATCTATCTACCTATCTATCTACCTATCTAGTAGGCTATCTATCTATCTATCTATCTGTCTGTCTGTCTGTCTGTCTGTCTGTATGTTTGAAACTAACTGTTTATCAAATTTTATGATGATAGGTTAGGGAGAATTTTAAAAGTGGTTCAGGAAGGTTTAGGTTTAGTCTAATGGTTCATTCAGACGTGAGAGTGTGTTAAATGTGCTCTGAGGAACTTTTAAATATTTCTGAAACAGTCTCATTTTTCCTCTCATGATCATACATGACGTGTAACAGCATATGAGACCATCAGTGCAAATAATGATATTTTTATATAGTTTTTCTCAATGCCTTTGTCATGGGTATACTACGCTCACCCAGGAACAACAGCTGGCGTAGTAAAAACACCACCAATTTTGTCCAAAAGGGGGCGCTAGAATTAATAAAAGCTCAAAGTTCCTCGGAGCATCTTTAAGCCCTTCCAAACAACCGTTCCTGCCATGCCTTTCCCTGCGTTCCGAATCACGTACTTTTCCCTTTTCCTATACAACATACTGAATCATGCTGGTTTCCATACTTCAAAATGCAATCAGATGTATGAGGGCATCCTGGTATTTTTGGCATACTTCATTTGACATGCATGTATTGGGACGTCCTTATTCTTTTTCTGGACTGAATAGTGTGGAAGTATGGGTATTGGAAAGCAGGGCATGTACAACAGGCAAGATTATACTGCCACCTAGTGGCCACACAGTGAAGAACAGACAACACTTTTACATTTGGCTGCTACACTACCTATACTACACTACCTATACTATTGCAACACTTATCAAGAAGCAAAGGAGTTTTTGGAGTTTAAACTTTAAACTGTATAATGTGATCATACACTTGCCTTAAAGTCCTACTTCACCGGTGGAAATATGAAGGTGTATTGAACTCTGAGATCCCATGTAGTATAAATGTGCAAACAATGTAGAAATCGGTTCATCCGGGGGCGCCTTTAGCTCAGTCGGTAAGGTGTCCCCCTCCCAGGCCGGGCCCAGCAGCAGACCCGGGTTCGATTCCCGCCCGCGGTCGTTCTCTGCATGTCACTCCCCTCTCTGCCCCATTTCACCTCTGTCTCTCTGCACTATCAATAAAGCATGAAAATGCCCAAAAAATATCTTTAAAAAAAAATAAAAAAATCGGTTCATCCTAGCCTGAGAAAAGGCAGAAAGAGTGTTTTATGGTCTTACTGTCTAACCCTACAGTTTGCCCAGTTGTGATACACCTTCATATTCCCACCGGTGAAGTAAGCCTTTAACTGATCCACTGGGGCTTTTTATTTTAACTATTTTACTTTAAACATATTTTTGCAATTTGCATCAAAACTAAAACTCTTTGATTTTACTTGTTATTTATGTTAAAGGTGCTGTAAGCGGAATGGTTCTTTTAGCTAACTTCCTGTCAGTTACTGCAGTTAGCAGTCCCCTCCCTCGTCCCTACGTCACCACATTAATGCACTGCGGTCTTCAAGCAGCGAGTTATCTAGCATCATCTCAGATCCATAAGTGTGATAAAACATGATAAAAACCATCAAAACAGACATTGGGAAGGATTTTTACCTGCTCCGCCATTGTAGGCGCATAAACATTCACCCATCTGTTGCTCTGGCGTGCAGTGAGACCATGAGTGAGACGAGTGTCGGTTTGTAGCGTTCTCTCTTGTGATTGGATATTAATTTCGGGATACTCCAATAAGTTTATTTGCCAATTACATGCAGAGCAGCTGACTGAGAGATCGGCTTTATGAAACGCGCACATTATGTAAGTGATCACTGTATGAATAAAGAGCGATTTAACACTTATATTAACATAAATAAACATTATGTAAGTGATCACTGTATGAATAAAGAGCGATTTAACACTTATATTAACATAAATAAACCGCTTACTTCACCTGTAATGTTGGTTTGTGTCTGTCAGAGGTGATTCATCAGTCTCGTACTCCCTCAAAATGTCGAGACCCGCTGACCCCCTGGAGGCTGAGACCTACCTACTGGAGACTGGTGATGCCAGTGAGTTAAACACACACACACGGACGGACAAACACACACACACACACACACACACACACACGGACAAACACACGCACACACACACACACACACACACACACAGACATACTGTACATATGCACACACCCTTACGCAAACACACACACGCATGCACACACTTATATTCCTTCACTTGTGGGGACCCTTTTTCACATAATGTAGTAAAGTATAGTCTATTATTATAGTATTGAGTTAAAATGTGAACAAATCCTTCTGTAATAACCTTCAGAAAAGTACTAAGACTGTTGGTGTGTGTGTGTGTGTGTGTGTGTGTGTGTGTGTGTGTGTGTGTGTGTGTGTGTGTGTGTGTGTGTGTGTGTGTGTGTGTGTGTGTGTGTGTGTGTGTGTGTGTGTGTGTGTGTGTGTGTGTGTGTTCTAGTTGTTACTGCTGCTGCTACTGTTACTGCGCTCAGCGAGAGAGGTAAAATAAACGTCTTTGAGAGCTGTGACATCTGTCTGGTGATGGACTACCAAGGAACATCTGGCCACTTCCTGCTCATCTACTGTAAGCACACACACACACACACACACACACACACACACACACGGACACACACACACACACACACACACACACACACACACGGACACACACACACACACACACACACATACTACATTTTGATTCTTGCAGTTCCTTCATCAGTATTTGATCTTGTTTCTGTCTTGTTTAGTTGTTTTTTTTTTTTTTTTTAAAGCCTCCTGTGGACAGCTGTTGAAAACTAGCATTTATGCTAATACACTGTAAACAATGCATCTGGTTCGTCCAATGATATTGTCATGTCCATGTTAAATAAAATCTACAATACAATACAAACACACGGGACACACACGGACACACACACACACACACGCACACACACACGCACGCACACGGACACAATCACACAGTGACACAATCAATCACACACACACACACACACACACACACACACGGAGACACACACGGACACACACAAACACACAGACACACACACGGACACACACACACACACACACGGACACAATCACACACACACACGGATACACACAGAGACACACACACACACACAGACACAATCACACACACACACACACACACACACACACACACACACACACACAGACACACACACACACAGACACACACACACACAGACACAATCACACACACACACACACACACACACTATATTATTGTCATTACATTACATGCAAAGCTTATGACGTGTGTGTTTGTGTATCAGGGAGGACTCGGTTATCGTTCACAGATAGGCATTTGGAAGAGAAAAACCCCGTCCATGAGAAACTGGCCCGGTGTGTGGGACTTCCTCACGACAAACCCTACACCTACTTCAGGTCTGTTTGAAAGTCTTTTTTACTCCACCATCAGAAATAGCAAATAAGGAGTTCTCTAGTTCTCTATATATGGAGAAAATCCGTTTGGAGATCTCAGGGAAAGCAGAGAAGTTTAAACAGATATGTCAGCCTTTCCTGGACTATATAACACTACTGAAGGGACCTACATGACACCTAGTTGACTTTTTATTTTCTGCTTAACATTTGCCTTTAGTTTAAACAATGTCCTTAGAAACCTGTAGAGTAGAGTACGCCATGTTGGTTGTTTATTTTATTTTGTCTTTTGTTTGTGTGTTCAATTTCTCAGTTGTGTGTTTGTGTTCCTTTTTTTTAATCCCGATAAAGGGTTTTTTACTGGGAGTTTTTTTCTCAGCCGAGCTAAGGGTGTAAGGGCAGAGGGTGTTATACTGTATGGAATGTAAAGCCCACTGAGGCAAATGTCTATTTGTGATATTGGGCTAGACAAATAAAACTGGTTTGATTTTATTTGATTTTATTTTATTTAGTTAAAAAAAAGAAGCGAATAAACAAAACCAATGGGATGATTCTTCTGCTCTTGTTTCCTCACATATCCTCCTGATCCAGGTACCGGACCATCCTCCCAGACCATCTGACTACTGTGTCTCAGGTGGTAGAGCAGGTCGGCCAATGATCCAAGGGTTGGCGGTTCGATCCCCGCCCGGCCACTTGTGTCATGGTCGTTGTGTCCTTGGGCAAGACACTTCAGCCACCTTGCCTCGTGTGAATGTCGATAGTTAGCCTGCTGCTATCGGTGTGTGAATGGTAACGTGGGAATGGGAACAGGTCTCCCTTGAAAAAGAGTCTCGGGTCTTAATGGGATTTACCTGTATGAATAAAGGTTAAAAAAAAAAAAAAAAAAAAAAAAAAAAAAAGACTGTTAAACCAGACTGACAATGTCACTTGGCCCACCACCCAGTGACCACCCAATCATTATTATAATCTTGTACTTTATATAGTACAGCCCGACTGGTGCATAGGACTTTCACTGTGCGAATGTGTAGGTGACAAATAAATAAAACAAACTAACTAACAATAACTATCAAACATTTCTTTCACAAATCAATCAAAATACATTTTCTAAAACCTGGATGTTTCTTTCTTCATGTGATAATCTGTGTTGTGGTGAAATCCATGTAATGAAACCAACAGTGTATCTCCACTGTGCAGTAGCTTGCTGCTCGTTCAGATACATTCATATTTGCATAGTAAATTAAAGCTGGGGTAGGGGAGAACGGGGTAAGTAGGCACACTTTTTACTCTAGTGAGAATTGCTCATCATCTAAACATCTTTCAATAGTCATTCCTACATTAAATTGAAGCTTAAGGTGTTGGCTTGAAATGTGTACCCCTCACTTTTTCTATCTTATTGTAATAAAGAAGAAATTAATCATCAAAGACACCCTTACACATTGTGACAACCAACCCCATCAAGGGGTCGGTTGTCAAACACTATGGGGTTGTTTGTCACAATGTAATCTTAATGGGAATAATCTTAAAAAGAAGGCAAGAAAGTATAACTAAATTTGAAAGTTTAATTGCATTGTCAAGTTGACAAATAGGCCTACATAACTTACTGTAGCCTTGGCAGCTGGTCTAGTTTGGGATGCACTGGGTTGTTTTGATTTTGTTGCCCTTTTTTCTTTTGCATGCTAGCTGCCTTTTCTTGCTCTATTCTTTCCTTCTCTGGGGTGTCAGTGAGGATACAGCTTGACAATTTATTTCGTTATTGGGTTCCTTTTCTGGCTGCAGCCTTGAAATAACATGTGACAACCAACCCCCCAAAAAATATGACGACCAACCCCAACTTGAATTTCTTGCTAGCATCAAGGCCAACAACCATCTGACAACTAATTAGCTTGCTAACCACAATCTAAACTATAGTTTACCCTTCACACTCTGTATGGGT
Source organism: Ammodytes marinus (assembly GCF_949987685.1). Classification (NCBI taxonomy): domain Eukaryota; kingdom Metazoa; phylum Chordata; class Actinopteri; order Uranoscopiformes; family Ammodytidae; genus Ammodytes; species Ammodytes marinus. The sequence goes on along the minus strand of NC_137221.1, from coordinate 1,254,263 downwards.
AACAAGTGTTTTGTTATAAACCCATTGTGTAAAAACCTAGAAGAAAAATACTGAGGAGCTAAATATTTTCAATTTGACATGAAAAACACAAACAGTCCTCTCACCTCAAATTCAGCAGTCTAACTCCAAGGAAGACTATGTAGGTGACCTCTGATCCAAATTCTGGATATTTACATACCAGAATTTCACAGACAGCGCCTTCTGGTTCCGAGATATAACGATTGTGACAACCAACCCGTGTGACAAATTACCCCGTTCTCCCCTATGTGATTTCTGATTGGTCAAAATTATCATGAGCCGGACACTTTGACCAATCAGAGCGAGGCCCCGAAAAACAATAAAAATAAAATCCGATTCTCTGTTCTTATTGGCTGTTGGGACTGTCCATTCACTTTGGCACGACTTTGTTGGTGTAGAGCGTGTCAGGGAGGGACCATAGGGGAGGCACCAAAGAGAACAAGTGGAGCGGTTGAGGTATTTGGATTCGAATCTCTATCCCAACTGCCATTTTCTCCCCAAATCCTCCACCCCAGCTTTAACTGGTGAAGTTACAAACTACAAAAACTGTTGCTCCATATGGAAAAGATTATTATTAAGGAATCGGTTATTAACGAGGATCAGATCGACGTGCAATCCCATCCTCAGCGCCAAAATTGTCGGGGCAATTTTATTCTCATGTTGTCTTTGTTATATATGTTTTATGGGTGTAACTTTTTCATATAAATGAATATCAGTTACATTCAAGCCATCGCCAAACGAGTTGACACAAAGTTGATTAAGCCTATTATCAGCTCCACAAAACTCTCTCTGTATTTCTCAGTATGGCAGCGTTTACAAACTGGTGTTTTACACTGGTGCAGGAGCTCAGAAAAATCCCCAGAAGAGCCCAAAAACGTGTTCAGTTGTTGATTCTACTTCTAAGAAAAAACCTGGACGTACAGCAGAAGGTATAAAATCCATGAGCCATCACTGAAGGCTTTACCTCATGTAGATGCACCGACAGTGTTGTTGTGATTTTTCAGAATTCGTCAAGGGGGGCGACATAAGTTCAAACTACCTCTTAAATGGCCTGTAAAGGGTCGTACATTTGCACACGGTGTTTTATAGATCCATTAGAAAAATTTAAATTGGAATTCCAAAATGTGAAGAGCAAAATAACTTCTTAAAAAAAAGTCATGCGATGTGCAATGACACATTCAAAGGTTTTCTGCTGTATTTGTTTACAAGTTGGAATGACAACATGTTTGATCACCTCAGAGGGGTATACTACGAAGCGAGATTAAGGGCTGAGCGAGGTCTGTTGAGTCTAAAGCGGTCTAAAGCCAGAGTTTTCAGTATCACGAAAGGTGGCTTTCTTTTTACCTGGCTAGATCACCGTGGTAACAGAGGCTGCACGGCTAACCTGCTCAGACCAGTTTTTGTTTCAGAGTTTGAGCTTAAATTCGGCTCTTAGAGCGCTGCCCCTCAAGGAAACTACACATTTAGAAATCCCGCGGACCTGACTGTATTGTCTGAGCGCTACATTCTCACTGAGGAAACTGTTACATCTAAACTTATTGATCAGTAAGTTAATGAACGAAACGAAGCCGTGACATAAGGCTTACAGAGTGAACTGTAACATCGCGCCGGGGCTTTTTGCCACATGCATACAGTTATTGAGAATGTAAAATAGCCCACACCTATACTGTATGCAGCGCCACTCTATGCTCTCCTCTCAAATGATTTTACCTGGCGATCTACACACACTGGCTCTTAATAAAGCGTTCTATAAAATCACAGGTTGCAACATTATTTCACTGTAGGCTTCTTTCTTTTCATCAGTAGCGATTACAGTTGGGACGTGACAGGTGACAGCTGTCACAGTTCGGACATCGTTGCAGACTCGCAGGTTAAGCTTCTCACAGTAGATTCATCTTTGTCCGAAAAATCCAGACTACAGGTTTTTTAATGTAGGCCTATTGGTATTTGTAAGATTCAAATAAAAGGCTAATAGTCTAAATCAAAATTGTATTCATTATGATGTGGCCCAAAACTAAATGATTTTCCATAGGCTATTCATTTGGGGACAGTGTCAGACTTAAATTACATTCTTAAGTGTGGGACTATAGGCGTAGTGATAAATATAGCAAAGTAGCCTATATATATATTAGGCTAAATGGTATAGCCTAGTGTTTAAATCCGAGTTCAACGTTTCATTGTTTTATAATGTCACGTTACGCACTGCGAGAACGATCGGCAAGATAAATAAATAATTTCAATGCTGGCAGCATTCCACTCTCCTTAGCCTATTTGCAGTAAGAGTTTTTTTCGGCTCTCTGTTTTCTGCTGTAATTAATTCAGACTGACAAACTCTTCCTCTTGAATGAAGTTGGCGACACACTTTTGTTTTACTCAGCTGCTCACAATCAGTCCGTTTGTGTAAAGTTAGCGGCAAAAGATCAGTCCAGTCTGTGCGGAAGCAGAGTCAAATGACGGTCAAACGCCCCCTTTCATGGGGACGCGCACAGAGCCTGAAGCTGAAACCCTCGTTCAACATAAGAGGTTGATAACTGCCTTCGTGATACCGGTTAGCTCTGAGCGAGGGTATGTGTTATGTTGAACCAGATCAAAAAAAGAGAGCCGGGCTCTGTTGAGTTTGCTTTGTAGTATACCCCTCTGGACTGTGTACCTGTGTGTGTGCCTGTGTGTGTGCCTGTGCGTGTGCATGTGTGTGTGCGTGTGCGTGTGCGTGTGCGTGTGTGTGTGTGTAAGTTCAGATTTTAACCTTATACTGTACAACCAATGTCTCCATTTAACCTTTTTACTCATGGATACAGCAAACAGAGCATTTACACACACACACTTTGGACTTGTTTGGGTCCAAGGGCCGTTATAAAGCCAGCTGCCTGCCTGGCTGCCTGGTCCTCACACAGACAGACAGACGGACGGACAGACAGACAGACAGACAGACAGACAGACAGACAGACAGACAGACAGACAGGATGAGTTTAGTGAAGGGAGCCATGCTGCTGCTGCTGCTGCTGCTGGCGGTGATACACAGCTTAATCAGCTGTGTTTCAGCTTGAGCCTATTCTTCACGCGAGCCGCGCGTCCAGCAGCAAAAATACAGTAAAAATTATGTTTCATATCGTAGGCTACAAGCCACATAATGTGGCATTGTCATAGGGCTACGTATTATAACCATATGAAACAACAATAATTGGATGTTTTTCTTCTTTATTTATAGGCTAGATGTAGGCATTTTTATTATTTTTAACCCCATATTATATCAATGATAAATTCGCAGTTTTTACTTCGTTCTTCCTGCTTCTCTCCACCCCAGAATGTCTGTCCAATAAATGAATGACCTCAGATCACGTGTGGTTTTGCTTCGTAATGCTGATTCACTTGCAAAAGGGGCAATATGAAAGTTATTGCGATCTCGACTTTCAAAGAAGTCTGATCTATAATGAAAAGCTAGTATCAAAAGTTTATTAGTTATGTCCTATCAAACCCGTATTAACCAACTTGTAGCACAATGCTTTAATTGTCTATTATTCCTTCATAAAGACTACTCTCCTCTCACCACGGTTCCTGCAAGAGACGCACACCCCGACCTCTTTGTCTAATAGCGCTGGATTTACCCTCTCACCACCTGAGATTTTACGTCTAAATAAAGTACAATATTCAATATATACCACCGTGTTCAGAGTTTGACTTTATCAGAGCCCCCTCATCCTATATGATGATGCCGATGTCTGCTAAACTATAAACCCTTTCTAATATTGTTTCAGAAAATCCTCCTCCTTTTTCACGGAAGATATCCTTCTTTAGTTATTGCTTATAAGTTGTGAGTAACTTAGTTTGTAAACCACCCTTCTAGTAAAATAGAACAGATATACTATTTTCAGAATTTAAACATCCTCGTTTAAACCTGGGAAGGTATTATAACCTATTCTTTTAATATTTAAAGATTAGGTGTATCACCATATTCTCTCCTTACAGAGAGGTTAGTTGTATGAAGTTGTGTGTGTTTTAAATCAGTAATGTGCCGTCGTGTGGAATCAAATTGTACTTACCTCCCCGAGGACGGAACCATCTCTTTGAAGAAAAAAACCCTATACCTAAAGTCCTTCTGTTCCAGTTATAAACTAATTCACAACTGAGGCTTTACAACATTTAAGGGATTTTATTTACAAAATACAAGAGAGTATAGGTATAATACATCAAATGGACAAGAAAGGAAAAGAAAAGAGGTTGCATGCCTTTATACCAAAGTCTGTGTGAATACTCTATTCTGATTGGCTGGAGAACATTCCATAGGTGTGGATTAACCCCTGATGTGTGGACACCTAGATGGAACTGTTTACATTCTGTCCACTTTAATGCGTCGCCGGCTCGCCGCTGATTAAACTGTGTTGATAAGGGATTTATATAAAGCCTAAAATATCCTGCCGTGCAATAGCCTCTGGACACCACAGGATGGCGCTCGCAACACAAGAGCTGTAGTAACGATAGTAGTACAATATAGTGGCTAAACTTAATGTCCTCTGGCTAAACGTCAATGGTGATCTCGTTAAAAAGGTGAGTAAGACCCCTGTTTAATTTGAGAAAAGGTTTGTAACTGAGTTTACATGTGTTTAGCCACCAAAGCCCGGCTTCACTGTCTATCTGGACACAGGCTACTGCTGTCAGTCAGTCACTGCCTCACGTAACTTCTGGCTGTAGCCCGTAATACACATGTTCGCCAGTCATATTCTCCGTGAAATGCGTTATTTATTTGGGGGGAAATGCTTTGTTAGCTCGGTGGAACTGTTGTTAAACATGTTGGGTGATTACATTTACTGTTTGTACAGCGTGCGCAATGTTTTTTGACTTTGTATATTGCTAGCATAACAGTAGCTCTGTGGCTAACAGCTGCCGCAGTCTCCCGTTGCTCGTATCCTTGGTCCGACTTCCCAGTACAATTTGAACGCACCGTTAAAGCCAAATTCTGTCGTTGCCAGGTCGTATCCTTGGTTGTTCCTATTGACTGGAGTACTGAACTACGTTTTCATTACATAAGAACCTTATGGGTTTGCGATGGGTATTCCAGTTATTATACGAGGTCTCGGGCGTTGCTGTGGAAACAAGTTGTTATTCGTTCGAAACAAATCTAGTTTCTTTTTAAAAAAATCTAATTTGATCACAAAAAGGCATGAAAATATAACTGATTGGTCTAATTATTATTTTTATTAGTAGGAGACTATATGCCCTTCGAGAACTCTCCTCCGCTGCGCGTCGGACAGTTCTCGCCTCCACGGTGTCCATTAATACATGATACATGGACACCTCGTCGGGCATTAACCCTTACATAACTCATTCAATAGAGTTATTTTTCCCCTATTATCTGTTGACTTGATCTCGTTTCTAAATTTGTTGTAGAACCTGAAACAATACTTCAGACATATCATGCGTTGCCTAGTAAGTACCATTTAAAGCTTTTCGAAATCTTCTTAAATCATAAATACTTAGACAGGTATTCTCAATACTACTCTGCTACTTCCAAACCATTCTGTCCGATTTCCTATTCTAATAATATTTAACCAAGTCATTCTGTGTCAAGAGTTTCAAAGATGTGTTTTTAAAAGACTTTGCCTCTAAGTACTTCGAAGTCCAAAAATCTTTCAGAGTATTTTGGACTCACAAAGTTTTTCTAAGTTTTTCTTCTGCCTCCATGGTTGAAGACAGATAGATTCTGCTGGAACAGAGCCTGACAAACTATAGGAGTATATAGTAATGCCCGCAAAAAGCGGCCCAAAAAAGCCTTGTCCTGCTCCAAACGAGCTATTATATAGTGAACTGAAAACCAATGAGACTTGGGAGAGGGAGGAGTGAAAAAGGCACAGCTGCGTGGGGGAACCCCGGTAGCCCCCTCCCTCTACTCCTTACTACTGTATGGCCATATAAGGTCCTTCCCCCTGTTACTTCCTGTGACCCTATGGTCCTCCCCCTTCCTCTGGTCAACTTTAACCTGATGAGCCTTCACACTCTATTCTGTTTCATTAAACATTTCATACTTTTACTTATGACAAAAAGAAATACAAATGTCACAAGATATGCACAAGTAAAAAGTTACATCATGTTCAATTATCACATCAAAGTGGACCACACCGAACGAAAAAAATCTAAATTCTATTTGGTCTGGACCAAAGCAGGTGAACTAAGGTCCCTTCAGCGCTGTTATATAGTCCAGGAAAGGCTGACATATCTGTTCACATTCTTCTGCTTTCCCTGAAATCTTTAAATTAAT
>NC_137221.1:1237992-1242992 GCF_949987685.1 Ammodytes marinus | reverse complement strand
GGATACAATTTCGGGATACTACATAAAGTTTAATTGCTTATTACATACAGAGCAGCTGACTGAGAGATCGGCTTTATGAAACGCGCACATTATGTAAGTGATCACTGTATGAATAAAGAGCGATTGAACACTTATATTAACATAAATAAACCGCTTACTTCACCTTTAAATATGTTGATTCAAACATTAAACTGTTAAAACTGTAAAAAAATTGGCACAACTGTAATTGTTTTAAATTTCGGTCAAACTTTTTTAGTTTTTACAGAAGAAATATGTATGACGAACGGCTAGTAAATATTCTCTGGTCTCTTCACAGATTACTGTCAGACGGGTCAAATCCTTTCTATGGGCGATGACGCTTTGGAGTATCAACCTGCGTCCGTGTGAAGACGTCCACACACATCAGACGTGTCCTTCACAAAACAATAAAAACCTAAAACTAAAATCTGGATGTGTGTCTCTTTCTGTAACATGGTTCATAAATGATCTAATTCACACCTGCATTGGGTTTTCTAAAACACCTAGGGGTGGATTACTGCACGGGCACACCGGGCACAGGCCCAGGGGCCCAAGGGCTCAGGGGGGCCCTTAGCCAGAGATACTGATAGTAACTTTTCATGTTGCATAGTCAAAGAGCTCAGTCACATAACAGGGTCCAAAAAGGAATAGCCTAAATATAAGGATACTCATTCAAATTTAACAAGATATAAATCATCATGGGCCCCTCAACTAGTAGGGGAGAAATACAAAAGCAAGTTAAAAACAACAGCATTAGTAGCTCTGTCTAATACAGAAATAAGCTTTCTATGTGTGAATTCTAAATTGTTCATAAAAAGTAGCTATCCACCCTTTATCTGTTGAAATGGATCTCTCCATCATAGAACATGGGTCTGCAGACCAATCTACTGTTTTTACAGTTGCAGAGTAAAGAGTGCTGCCTGATTAAGAAAAAATCTGAAAAATAATGTTCCTTCTGCATCTCAGGAGTTGATATAGCCTCTAGTGCGTCTGACGTCACCAGTTTGAATCACGAGAACAGCTCCTGCAGCGCTGTGCAGTTCAGTAGTTTAACATTTGAAGCTGGCAGAGTTGTTGTTTAGGAACGTGACATTGTGTCTGTTGGTCAGATTTTGAATTGAATTGAATTGAAAATGTTTTTATTTCGAACAAGTAAATAATAAAAAATAAAAAAAGCAATAATAATAAACAATAAAATGAATGAAACAAGTGGACAGTTACAATACAGTAATATTTACACACAATGAAAACCACAAATGAAAATAAACTGTCTTACACTTGCTTTACCTGTTCGAAAAGGGGTGAGAAGAAGAAAAACGTACTTAATCTTTTAACAAATTTACCTCTGATCGTTTTCTTTGTGCTGTTTTGGACCGCAACTTTGCACGTGCGGTTTGTTTTCCCCACATAGGGGGCGGGGCCATCATGTCAGAAGGTCGATCGCCGACCTCATCATGGCATGGGACCATGGACATGGGACCATGGACATGGGAACATGGACATGGGACCATGGACATGGGAACATGGACATGTGTAGGCTTAACCAGTGAATGAATGAAGTAAAATATGAACAGATCATTTCCTGCAGCGTTGTTTAGTTCAGGCAGCCGCCCAGACAACGCACACCTCCCGCTCTGACAACAGTTGGATATAAAAATTAAAATAAATCGCCCGTCTCCCGTCACCAACCCCCGCTCCTGTGTTCCCCCGTCAGCAGCTCATTTCTCCTCTTTGTGACTGAAATAGCCCTATGTTGATATAAATCGTAGGACTATTAACGTTCCCCGAGAGGTAAATATGCCTTAATGACAATAATGTGTTGACATTTAACATATCTGAGATAGGTTTCAACCAAACATAATCCGAGGGGTAAATAAAGGACAAAAGATAGGTCGAGGCTAGCCTATTACAGTTTTTTATCACAGTCGCCCCAAAATGAGACCATCAGTGCAAAGAATGCTATTTTTATATAGTTTTTCTTTATGCCTTTGTCATGGGTACGCTTACCCAGGAACAACAGCTGGCGTGGTAGAAACACTGCCACTTTTGTCCAAAGGGGGCGCTAGAATTAACACAAACGTGTTCTCAGAGCACCTTTAACTAAAGAAACACACATCCAGGTTTTATCTTTAGGTTTTTATTGATTTGTGAAGGACACAATATCTTCAGTCGGCCATGAATCCTCCTTAACTAGCGAGAGGCAGACCTGTGAAGACACAAGACAGGGGTTAGATATATGACTGTTTTTGTGGTAATACTTAACAATAAAGATTTATTCATTAACTGTTACCTAATGCTTAAGTAAGGCATTTACTAAGCATTACCTCACTGTCAATAAATGCTTAGTAGATGCTTAACTAAGCATTAACACTTACTTAATGCTTAATAGATTCAAGATTCAAGATTTTGTATTCATCACATACTCATACAGGATGCGCAATGAAATGTTTATGTGACATGTGCTGTACTTCTGTGCAAAATTTAAATTTAAATTTAAACATTTAAAAATTTAAAATTTAAAATTAAATTAAATAAAAATGCATTGGATACCACACTGACCTTTGGCCTGTTCACAGATGAAGGGTTTGTCGTGAGGGAGTCCCAGACACTCGGCCAGTTTCTCATGATCGCTGTGAGACGCTTTCAACAGCTCAGGGTCCATCGGAGAATCTTTCCTCCCTGATACAGACAGACAGACAGACAGACAGACAGACAGACAGACAGACAGACAGACACAAATCATAATCAGTGTTGACGAAGTGTTTGTGTGTGTTTGCGTTGTGATGCGTCAGTGCAGTAGTGTTGGAGTGTTAGTGCTTGTAGTTAGTGCATGCTGCATGCTGCATGCTGCATGCTGCTACTTTCTGCTTTCAGCTGCTGCCACCGGACAGCCTCTGGTCATCAGGGTGAAAAGAGGAGCCGAGTGCGTGAGTCTCCTCAGCCGGTACATCGCCTCTCCACCGCCAAGACCTCGTACACGCCTCCTCGTGGCACACATGCTAACTGCTCCCCACGCAGGCCCATCGGTGAGTGGAAATGCCCTGCTGCCCGTCAACCACTGCCCCAGCTATGGGCCAATAGACCCCAACTATGGGTAAATAGACCCAGCTATGGGCAAATAGACCCAACTATGGGTAAATAGACCCAGCTATGGGTAAATAGTGAAGACCCCAACGGCAGAACAGGCGGAAGATGGTGGGTGTGAGAACCACCACAACGGCTGGAAAGGCGGAAGAAGGCAACCCCACTGCCACGTGGGTTAACTCGGGAGGGTACAGTGGCTAGGGGAGCAAACCCCGAAGACAAACCTGCACCTGGGGACAGGCGGAGTCCAACTGACCGGACCACCGGCAGCCCCCTGCAGCTCCTGCCAGACGAAGGTCGTCATGGGTTCTCTCGATATTGCAGCTCTCAGCGAGACCAGACTACATGGAGAGGATTCCCTATCAGAGGTTGGTGCTGGGTACACCTTCTTCTGGAGGGCGGGTCCCCGAAGGCACTCGCCGTAACCATGGTGTTGGCTTTGCTGTGAAGACCAAACTGCTGCAGCGCATTCCGGAATCCCCCATCGGCATCAATGAAAGACTGATGACGTGGCGCATTCCCCTGGCAAAGGAACGATTCGCCACGCTCATCAGTGCATATGCACCAACTCTTGATGCCGATCACAACACCAAAGAGGATTTCTACCGAGCTCTTGATGCCATCCTACACAAAACAGGACTGGTTTGACTGTAACTCAGCTGAGATACAGTCACTCCTAAAAAACAAGCATGAGGCCCACAAAGCTCTCCTGTCCTGCCCTGGATCTCCCACCCTCAAATCCATCTTCACTGCAGCAAGAACAGCAGCCCAGCGAGCCCTCCGGACTATGGAGGACACCTGGTGGGTGCAAAAGGCGCAAGAGATCCAGAACCTGGCAGATTGCAACAACACCCAAGGCTTTTACGATGCCATCAAAGCATTGTATGGCCCCAGGAAGAGGGCGATTTCCCCGGTCCGATCAGCTGACGGGTCCACGCTCTTCAAGGACCACCACCAGATTCTTTCCCGTTGGGCAAATCATTTTGAGAATCTCCTCAACCATACCAACCCAGTCGACCCACATATCCTGGATAATCTCCCAGACCTGCCAACAACCACACACCTGGACACCCCACCACTTTACTCGGAAATCCAGCAAGCCATTGCAGGGCTGAAAAACAACAAAAGCGCTGGACCCGATGGAATCCCTGCAGAGGTGTTCAAACACGGAGGATACACCCTCACACGTCGCCTGCACCTCCTGATCCACAACATCTGGGAACATGGGACAATCCCACAGGACTGGAAGGACGCAAACATTGTGGTCATTTTTAAACATAAAGGAGACAGAGCAGTATGCGGAAACAGCCGCGGAATATCTCTCCTCTCCATCGCAGGGAAGGTCCTGGCCAAGGTCATGCTCAGTAGACTGGTTGAGCACATATCAGAAGCTGTGCTCCCAGAAACACAGTGTGGTTTCCGGAAGACCAGATCAACATCAGACTGGTATTTGTCTTGAGGCAGCTGCTGGAGCAAAGCCTTCGACACCGTCAACCGTGAGTTGCTCTGGCAACACCTCACCAAACTTGGGGTTCCACCCAAGTTTCTCAGCATCCTACAGCAGTTGCATGACGGGATGCAAGCCAGAGTGCTCACAGGAGAACTCCAGTCAGAGTTTTTCAAGGTGAACGTTGGGGTGAAGCAAAGCTGTGTCTTGGCTCCGGTGCTCTTTAACATCCTCCTCTCTGCTGTCACCTGCCACTTGCCTCTCTCCCTCTCTCTCTCTCTCCCTCCCTCCCTCCCTCCCTCTCTCTCCCTCTCTCTCTCTCTCCCTCCCTCCCTCTCTCTCCCTCTCTCTCTCTCTCCCTCTCCCTCTCTGCTGTCACCTGCCTCTTCCACCGCGTCATGGGACAAGAAGACGGTGTGGAATACCGTCTTGATGGAAGCCTCTTTAACAT
>NC_137221.1:1220492-1230492 GCF_949987685.1 Ammodytes marinus | reverse complement strand
AAGAATGGAGTGGTTGGTCCTTATAACCATGAAGGCAAAGTGGATTTCTTTGACAGCTGCTCCGACTGTCTGGTAATGGACTATAAGATCACACTGGGAAGATACCTGTACATCTACAGTAAGCACACACAAACACATACACACACACACACTAACACACTAACACACACACACACACTGAAACTATATTACTATTAATATATTATTCTATTTGTATTTTTATTCATTTTTTCTATTTGCTTTTCTAATGTCTAATCCTGATTTATTCTATACTCGATGTTACGGTGTGTGGCAGGCAGGCAAGCAAGCAGGACCCAAATGCAGACGTAAAGTAAAAGATCATTTATTCAGCTCCACAAAACAGGCATAAACACAAAATCTCCAGAAGGCAAAATAGGCCACAAGGCCACAAGGCAGAGACGCAGAGACGCAGAGACGCAGAGACGCAGGAGACAAGACTCACCAAACACCATGATGAACCGACAAGGAACAAAGGAACACAAGGAGTATATATACCAGACATAACGAGACACAGGTGTAACACATCAGGGGGGAGCAGTAATCAACCAGAGGGAAGCTTGACAGGACATGGGGAGGAACAAGACAGACGTACCAAAATAAAACAGGAAACCACCAAAACCAGACAGGACAAGACGGACCATGACAGTACCCCCCCCCCCTAAAGGTCGACTACCAGGCGACCCAAGATAATAGGAAGGGAAAAAAAATTCAAACCCAAACGGGGTGGGTGGGGGGGAGCCAGGAGGACAGTGTTCTAGTGGTTGTTCAAGTTCCTTCAGGAGCTGGTTGCTACCTGCTGGGGCAGGTGGCTAGCATGCTGGTTGCTGGAGCCCGGTACCTGAAGCTTGCTGCTGGAAGCCTGGGGCTGGAGCTTGCTGCTGGAGGCCGGAGTCAACTCGGGAGCTGGAGCGCATTGTGGAAACTGCTGGTAATCCCAACTCACCACCCCCACTCTGATAGTCCTTAAAGCAGGTGGAGGCTGGTAGCTGGGACCCAGGGGCTGTGGCTGGAAGCAGGGAACCGGGGTCAGAGGCTTGGGATTGTGCTGGTAGCTGGTAGCTGGGAGGCCTAATAGGCCACAAGGCCACAAGGCCACAAGGCCACAAGGCTACAAGGCAAAAACGCAAAAAGGCAGCGACGCAGGTAACACAGGAGACAAGACTCACCAAACACCATAATGAACCGACAAGGAACAAAGGAACACAAAGAGTATATATACCAGACATAACGAGACACAGGTGTAACACATCAGGGGGGAGCAGTAATCAACCAGAGGGAAGCTAGACAGGACATGGGGAGGAACAAGACAGACGTACCAAAATAAAACAGGAAACCACCAAAACAAGACAGGACAAAGACAGACCATGACACTCGATGTACTTTCTTTGTTTTTACTATCTCATAAATGCAATTTATAATGTGTGTGTGTGTGTGTGTGTGTGTGTGTGTGTGTGTGTGTGTGTGTGTGCGCGTGCGTGCGTGCGTGCGTGCGTGCGTGCGTGCGTGCGTGCGTGTGTGTGTGTGTGTGTATCAGGAAGGATAGGCTCTCCGATGGACCCTGAGCTGTTGAAAGCGTCTCACAGCGATCATGAGAAACTGGCCGATTGTCTGGGACTCCCTCATAACAAACCCTTCATCTATGACGGAGCTGCAGGTCAGTGTGTGTCTGTGTGTGTGTGTGTGTACGTGTGTGTGTGTGTGTGTCTGTGTGTCTGTGTGTGTGTGTGTGTGTACAATACATTGTTTTAGTTTTTTCTTTCTGAATTTTTTTTTCGGGATTTTATTTGTTGTGTAAACTAAAATTATAATAAATATATATTTGTTAGAAATAAATCTCATCTCTTCACAGATTACTGTCAGACGGGTCAAATCCTTCATTATGGAGAAGATGCTTTCCTCTCCTGAGTTTAACGTGTCCTTCACTAACCAATAAAAACCTAAAACCTCGATGTGTGTTTCTCCATGTCATTATATGTAGTAGTAGTAGAAAACTTTATTGTCCCCGTGGGGCAGTTGGGTTTGCGGCACAGTCGCACTTCACTTCATGACATCAGACAAATGACACAAACAGACAGTCCATACATCAGACACTGACAGACATAACATGAAGAACATACATCACACACTACAATGCACTATACACCTTTGGACATGACCAGGCCAGCTGGACATCTACCTTATTATGACTGATTTAAGGCTTTTATGGCTTGTGGTACAAAAGAGAATTTGGATCTATTCTTGGTCATAAGGGGTACGCAGAAACGACAACCAGATAGCAGTAGTTTAAAATGGGATGCCAGGGGGTGTGTACAGTCACATACAATGTTATTGGCCTTTTTCACCAGTCTGTCTTTGTAAATGTGTTCAATGCTCGGTAGTGTGATCCCAAGTAACTTGCTGGCAGTTGTAACTGTTTTTCTGATTGTCTTTTTCTGTGACTCGGTGGCATTTCCAAACCAGCAGACAATACAGAAGGTTAAAACACTTTCAATGAATGCAGTATAAAACATTTGAAGCATTTTGTTATTGACATTAAAAACAAGCATTTTAGAAAGTTCTTTCGTCTGGATGTGCCAGAAGGATTTACCTATATATGTTCAGTTACAATATGTCCTGTTATATTGTTCACATTTGTGCACAGCTCTACCAAAAGGGTGTTTTTTTTATGTTTGTTCTAAATAAGTGACTGAAGTGTATTTTTCTTTTGCACAATGCTGTAGAATTGCAAAGAGCATAATACAGTAAAAATGTGAAACATACGTATTCAGTGTCTTGTACTCACTTACTCCCCTAAGTACAGAAATGTGTAACTTTATTTTAGTTTTCAAATGGCTGTACAAGTAGTGTATAGTGCTGTCTTGAGCATTTTCAGGTAGTGTCACCGAGTTCTGACCTTTTTTTTGCATTGGAAAACACTGAGAGAATAAACTGTCATAATGAAAACATGACAAAGCCATTTGACTATCTTGTTCATAAACGATGGTGTCAAGACTTCTCATTTTGATGACACTGGCAGTTTCATTGACATGAATACTTGCTTTTGAGGAATAGACTATCCATTTTGAGCAAGTGACGTACTTTTGCAGGTTATCCACTAGGTTTTGCATTTTGCATTAATTGTTTTGAGAAATGCACTAACTGCTGTGCAAATGTTAATAGTGATGTGAGAAAAGCACCAAAGCAACTGAGGAAAACTGTAATATAGACACACATAGACACACAGACACACACAGACACACATAGACACACAGACACACATAGACACACAGACACACACAGACACACACAGACACACATAGACACACAGACACACATAGACACACAGACACACACAGACACACACAGACACACATAGACACACAGACACACACAGACACACACAGACACACATAGACACACAGACACACATAGACACACAGACACACACAGACACACACAGACACACACAGACACACATAGACACACAGACACACACAGACACACATAGACACACAGACACATATAGACACAGAAAGCCGTGGACTGGTGGCGGTGACAGGAGTGTATCAGAGGCAGACGTTGGAATAACCACACAGGGAGCACACATCTTTCACCAGCCAAAGTCATGGACGTACAGTACAGGCCAAAAGTTTGGACACACCTTTTCATTCAATGCGTTTTCTTTATTTTCACGACTATTTACGTTGTAGATTCTCACTGAAGGCATCAACACTTTGAAGGGACATATGGAATTATGTACTTAACAAAAAAGTGTGAAATGACTCTTAAATAGGTCTTATATTTTAGATTCCTCAAAGTAGGCACCCTTTGCTTTTTTGACAGCGCTACAAACCCTTGGTGCTCTCTCAATGAACTTCATTAGGGAGTCACCTGAAATGGTTTAGCAAAGAATTCCACATGTGTTCATTCAAAGTTTTGATGCCTTCAGTGAGAATCTACATTGTAACTCGTCATAAAAATAAAGGAAACACATTGAGCGTGTCCAAACTTTTGGCCTGTACTGTATAAAGAAAGGCCAAAGCGGCTTGATAGCTTACTCGTCTAGACTATTTACCCGTTTGGCGAGTGTTTATGTGGAGCCCTCTAAGCAGTGTTGTGCATCGCTAAATGAGACAGTAGCCTATCTCGTCAACCTAGCATTCTAATTATCTTTGCACGTAATAATACATTTTATTAGCAAATGCGATTCAAATTAAAACTGTGGCACTGTACTGTTCAGCCCTGTATGTTTACTTGTTTGAACCCCACCGGTTAAAAACACCAATGCAAACGGAAATTGATGAACGTGTTGATTTACATACAGTACAGAGCAGGTAAATGCAATCGGATCACAGCTGGACAAAGGAGTCACATGTGTTACTGTTAGGTGGGGACACACGGTCTGATAGCTGTCCACCCCTGATCACATCATGAAAACAACATCAATAATCCCAGGTGGAAACAGGGCCTAAGTCTGATGCAACACACACACACACACACACACACACACACACACACAAACAGTCTCACATACACACACACACACAGTCTCACACACACACACACACACACACAGTCTCTCTCACACACACACACACACACACACTTCACATCTGAATTTTATTTTATTTATTTTATTTAACCTTTATTTTACCAGGAAGGTCCCATTGAGTTACAATAACTCTTCTCACAGGGAGTCCTGGCCAAGACAGGCAGCAGAAAAGAAGTTGCAGAATTTGCACAAGGCCACACACACATACAAACAAAGTACACCACAATTGACACTATAATGCTAAAATTACACTTCAAAACAGGCTATATAGAAACAAGCTAATACATACAGTTGCAGTGTTCTTTTAGAGCTGACTGTAACATGTTTTTAAAGGTACTGAGTGGTGGGAGTGATTCCAGCTTTAGAGTGGCTTGAAGTTCATTCCAGACCTTTGGTGCATATGATGAGAAAGCTGTTGTACCCAGTTGTGTTCTTGTTAGTGGTGTGGTTAATAACATATATTCTGATGACCTTGTTTTGTAAATACTGTTATGGAAGGAAAGCAAATTTGAAATGTAAAGGGGTAGTTTACCCATTAGTGCTTTCGCAATAAAAATCAGTGCATGTCGTTTCCTTCTAAGGGAGAGGGAGGGCCATTGTACAGCCTCATACAGAATGCAGTGGTGAGTAGCTGGGGCACCTGTGATGAAGCACAGGGCTGAATGGTAAATTACATCTAGTTTGTTTAATAGTGATGAGGAAGAATGCATATAAATGAGGTCACCATAATCTAATACTGATAAGAAAGTGCTCTGCACTAACCTTTTCCTTGCTAAATGAGGAAAACACTTTTTCATGCGAAAAAAGAAACCTAATTTAGGTCTAAGTTTTTTTAAAAGGCTCACAATATGGACCCCGAGAGACAGCTGATCATCAAGCCAGATACCTAAGTATTTATAAGACGATACTCTCTCTATTATCGTACCATCCTGAGTTGTTAAAGTGATGTTTACTGGAGAGCGTGAACGGGTAAAAATCATTGACTTAGTTTTTGTAGCATTTAGTACCAACTTTAAGCTTACCAGAGATGTTTGTACTACACTAAAAGCAGACTGTAAATATGTAATTGCTTCACTGACTGATGTGGCAGATGTATACATGAAGTGAATGAACCTTGGAGAATCAGCAGAGGGTCCATTAGAGTTAAACACACACACTTTGGACTTGTTTAGGTCCGCGGGGCTGTTATAAAGCCAGCTGCCTGCTCTCACTCTGTGGTCCTCACACAGACAGACAGACAGACAGACAGACAGACAGACAGACAGACAGACAGACAGACAGACAGACAGACAGACAGACAGACAGACAGACAGACAGACAGACAGACAGACAGGATGAGTTTAGTGAAGGGAGCCATGCTGCTGCTGCTGCTGGCGGTGATCGGCATCAACGCAGCGCCGGGCCCCGAAGACTGTGACGGTCTGAACAAGACGCTGTCAGCACAAGACCTGCACAAGGTGAGAGTTTAGAGTGTGTGTGCGTGTGTGTGTGTGTGTGTGTCTTTTCTTTTTTCTTTTCTTTTATTTGCTTCTTTTCATTCGCTTTTAAATGTTTTATAATGCGTTTTATGTATTCTAATCTTGCCCCTGTAAAGCACTTTGAGTGGCCTTGTGTCTGAATTGTGCTATAGAAATAAACTTGCCTTGCCTTGCCTTGCCTTGCCTTGCCTTGCCTTGCCTTGCCTTGCCTTGCCTTGCCTTGCCTTGCCTTGCCTTGCCTTGCCTTGCCTTGCCTTGCCTTGCCTTGCCTTGCCTTGCCTTGCCTTGCCTTGCCTTGCCTTGCCTTGCCTTGCCTTGCCTTGCCTTGCCTTGCCTTGCCTTGCCTTTAATATTCAGTGATAAACATGATTGTTGCCGCTACAGATCCACGGTGAGTGGATTCTGGTGTGGAGCGTGGCAGACAGCTCTAACTGGACTGACTCTGAGGGGGTCCACACCGGCTCCAGCAGCACGATTCAGCTTCTGCCCGACAACCAGACGGTGGTGTACACTGAGAAGAATTATTTCCGGTCAGTCCCCGTGTGTGTGTGTGTGTGTGTGTGTGTGTGTGTGTGTGTGTGTGTGTGTGTGTGTGTGTGTGTGTGTGTGTGTGTGTGTGTGTGTGTGTGTGTGTGTGTGTGAGTCTGCTAATAGTGTGTGTGTGTGTGTGTGTGAGTTATCATCTATTTAACACCATAATCTCCTAGACAGAAAGTTCCTCGGAGCACCTTTAAGTCACAATAAATAAAATGTTTTGTTATAATAAGTTATATTGAATATTTTGGTTCAAAATAAAGATGAGCTTGACTTTTCTTGGCCACTTGATTTTGAATTTTTTATTTTATTTCAGACATATCAAAAACAATACAAAACTAAATGAAAAGCATAAAAATACAATAAACAAAATTTATGTTTAAATGACTTCACAAAAAGAAAAAAAATTATCTGTATTGATGTGATATGCCTGAAAAGGAGCAGGAAGAAGTATACACTTATAAGAAGTATACACTTATAAGAAGTATACACTTATCAACTTCATTGTTTTTTGTAAAAAATACACATATTTTAAATTTGGTCCTTGCAACACGTTTCAAAACAGTTGTGACAGCGGCTTGTTTAGCAATGATTTACACCAAGCTTTATTTGAGTAGCAGATCATGAGGAGATATTCACTGACTTTGAGCAAGAGGTGATACTGACTGCACCTTTAATGAAGGGTTTAGTTTGGTGTTGTTGTGTATTTATGGTATTTTGTATTTTGGGGCGACTGTGGCTCAGTTGGTAGAGCGGGTCGGCTGATGATCAAAGGGTTGGAGGTTCGATCCCCGCCCTGCCACCTGTGTCATGGTTGTTGTGTCCTTGGGCAAGACACTTCACCCACCTTGCCTCGTGTGAATGTCGATAGTTAGCCTGCTGCTATCGGTGTATGAATGCGTGTGTGAATGGTAACGTGGGAAAGGAAAACAGGTCTCCCTTGCAAAAGAGTCTTCGATCTCAATGGGATTTACCTGTAGAAATAAAGGTTAAAAAAACAAAAAAATAATAATGTATCGTTTGTTATTTTCAGCAACATACCAGCGAACCAGTACGTCATCACCATGTCTAAGCCGACGGACTCAGAACACCTACTGCACATTGATGCTGCCAGTGAGTGACACACACACACACACACACACACACTAAAGACACACACACTGACAGTACTGACAGACAATCACAGACACGCGCACAGACACGCGCACACAGACACACACACATATTGACAGACACGCGCACACACACACTGAAAGATACTGATACATACACACACAAAAACATACACTTGGTCCTGAAACTGCTAACGTTGTGTGTGTGTGTGTGTGTGTGTGTGTGTGTGTGTGTGTGTGTGTTTCAGCATTGGAGACAGAGGGAGTTGTTGCTCCATACAACCAATCAGGCGACGTGGATTTCTATGAGAGCTGTGACGACTGTCTGGTGATGGACTACAGAGGAACAGAGGCCAGATTCCTGCTCATCTTCAGTAAGCTCTCTCTCTCTCTCTCTCTCTCTCTCTCTCTCTCTCTCTCTCTCTCTCTCTCTCTCTCTCTCTCTCTCTCTCTCTCTCTCTCTCTCTCTCTCTCTCTCTCTCTCTCTCTCTCTCTCTCATTGTTTTTTTTTTTTTTTAACCTTTATTTCCACAGGTAAATCCCATTGAGACCGAAGACTCTTTTGCAAGGGAGACCTGTTTCCCTTTCCCACGTTACCATTCACACACACATTCACACACCGATAGCAGCAGGCTAACTATCGACATTCACACGAGGCAAGGTGGGTGAAGTGTCTTGCCCAAGGACACAACAACTATGACACAGGTGGCAGGGCGGGGATCGAACCTCCAACCCTTTGATCATCGGCCGACCCGCTCTACCAACTGAGCCACAGTCCCCCAGCACATAAACATGCACGCAAACACACAGACACACACACACACACACACACATACGCATGCATGCAAAAAAGAACACAAACACTTTGCCAACACTGATTATGATTTGTGTCTGTCTGTCTGTCTGTCTGTCTGTCTGTCTGTCTGTCTGTCTGTCTGTCTGTCTGTCTGTCTGTCTGTCTGTCTGTCTGTCTGTCTGTCTGTCTGTCTGTCCGTCTGCCCGTCTGTCTGGCCGTCTGTCTGTCTGTCTGTCTGTCTGTCTGTCTGTATCAGGGAGGAAAGATTCTCCGATGGACCCTGAGCTGTTGAAAGCGTCTCACAGTGATCATGAGAAACTGGCCGATTGTCTGGGACTCCCTCATGACAAACCCTTCATCTACCAGCAACCTGAAGGTCAGTGTGTGTGTGTGTGTGTGTGTGTGTGTGTGTGTGTGTGTGTGTGTGTGTGTGTGTGTGTGTGTGTGTGTGTGAATAAATTGTTTTAGTTTTTTTTTTCTTTTACATTTTTAATTATGTTTTAAAAGTAAAATAAACAAATACAGTAACACGTTACAATAAGGGAACATTAAGTAACTGTTAGTTAATGCTCTTTATGGTTAATCAATGTGTAGCTAATGCCTTTTAAAGACCTACTTCACCGGTGGGAATATGAAGGTGTATTGAACTCTGAGATCCTATGTAGTATAAATGTGCAAACATTTTAGAAATCGGTTCATCCTAGCCTGAGAAAAGGCAGAAAGAGTGTTTTATGGTCTCACTGTCTAACCCTACATTTCACCATGCGTGACATCACACAACGTAAAATGTAGGGTTAGGATTAACAGGACAGCTGGGCCAAGGGAAGACTGAGGGAAGAAAAACCTCACTCATTTTATTATAATAGTGATTTCTTAATAATAGAACGCCGGTTCCATATGAGTGAAGTATTCCTTTAAGCATGTTAATGCTTTGTTAACTGATGCTTAGTTTATGTTTATTAAGCACTTACTAATCATGTATTAACAGTTAGGTAATGCTTAGTGAATGCCTTAAATTAAGCTTTAAAGCTGGGGTGGAGGATTTGGGGAGAAAATGGCAGTTGGGATAGAGATTTGAATCCAAATACCTCAACCGCTCCACTTGTTCTCTTTGGTCCCTCCCCCTATGGTCCCTCCCTGACACGCTCTACACCAACAATGTCGTGCCAAAGTGAATGGACAGTCCCAACAGCCAATAAGAACAGAGAATCAGAGCCTCGCTCTGATTGGTCAAAGTGTACAGCTCATGTTAACTTTGACCAATCAGAAATCACATACCCCAGCTTTAAGTAACAGTTAATGAATAAACTGTTACTAGAATCATTTACCCAAGTATTTGAATAATTGAAACTGAGTCAGGCTTTCTTGAAAAGCAGGTGAAGTTTACTTGCAAACAGCATACAAGGGAATCAACAATGTATCTGGCTTGGTACATGGTTGAATACAAAGAAATGAACAGTGTACATGGGATTATATGCAAGAGAAGGTGGTGTGTGCGCAAACACACACTAAGTTTGGTGTGTCCAGC
>NC_137221.1:1200492-1210492 GCF_949987685.1 Ammodytes marinus | reverse complement strand
TGTGAACAACCAGCCAGATGATCATTGATAACATTTGTTTGCTCCTACACTCTCTCTCCGTCTCTGTACTATGGCCCTCCCTCTGTCTCCATAGTAACCCCATGGTTACCGGGACGTCGGTGCTCGGGGTTAAGTTCACCGGCGGCGTCATCATCGCGGCGGACATGTTGGGATCCTACGGCTCTCTGGCCCGATTCAGGAACATCTCACGACTCATGAAGGTAAACAACAGTCCACACACACACACACACACACACACACAGTAAAGGCCAGGACACACACACACACAGTAAAGGCCAGGACACACACACACACGCACAGTAAGACACACACACACTCACTCACACTCAGTAAGACACACACTCACACACACACTCTCACACACAGTAAAGGCCAGGACACACACGCACAGTAAGACACACACTCAGTAAGACACACACTCTCACACACACACACACACAGTAAGACACACACACACACACACACACACACAGTAAGACACACACTCTCACTCACACACACTCACACTCAGTAAGACACACACACACGCCTGGACTGGTGGAGCAGCCAAATATAAATGAATAGGCCTACATATTGTACTAAACTGTAACACAAGTAATGAGTTGTGGAATTTGCACCAGTAGCCTACAGTAGTCCACATTCTTCGCTCAGCCACTAACTGTTTCGTTAGTGAATGTTCCGCGATCTGTTTGTATGTCTCGAGCCCGGATACACAGAGCCCTGACGGAAAACTGACAGCGCGACTAAAGGGACTCTACAGTGAGCCGCTCCCCTCCGTTAGTTTCTGTTTTCCGCCGAGTAAGTTACATTCACCTCCGACGCATGGACAGCGTTTATGTTAGGCATTGCCCCGTTTCTAAAATGAGCTACGTACCAAAAAAAAAGAAAGAAGAAAAGTAGAATAATGAGGAGGAGGATTTTAATAGCGGCGGCGGAGAAAATATAGCAGCGGTGGCGCGCCGCTGCTGTGTGAACGTGGGGGAAACACCGGTATGAATAATATAGGACATGCCACTTTTTGTTCAAATGTAAATAAAAGCTGAAAAATATTTTTTTCCACAATGATGCCTCTTGTTCATCGTCTTATTATCTTCTGGGAGAAGCCTGTGTCATTTCCAATCAAGAACAAACTTGCTGGTTGAATAAAAGTAACTTTAAGTCAACATTTGCCAGGGGTACGAATCATTTCGGGCATGACTGTATAAATGTAGACATTGCGCTTTATATAACGTTTTATTTATTTATATATTGTCTGTTCCAGGTTAACGACAACACCATTCTTGGAGCATCAGGAGATTACGCCGACTACCAGTATCTCAAGCAGATCATTGAGCAGATGGTGTAAGCCGAGAATTTATCAATATTGAATATTTGTTTATTTACACTTTCTGTGTGTTTGTTTATTTTTCCTCACTGTGCAAAAACGAGAGTTACGTATGTAACTACGGTTCTATGAATTCTGGGTTTACTTAATTTTCAGCGGCTTTAAAAAGTCTGAAAATCTAACTTTGTTTATACTGTTGTAACTTTGCGTCAAACACTAAGTAATGATGAAGTAAAAAAACTAAAACTTCAGTGCAAAGTTACTGGATGAAAATGTGTGTAATTCGGACCGAAAATAAGCAGCTAAGTCTTTATATGATGATGTCGCCGCTCTGTCTTGCAGCATCGATGAGGAGTTGCTAGGCGACGGGCACAGCTACACCCCGAAGGCGGTCCACTCCTGGCTGACCCGCGTCATGTACAACCGCCGCAGCAAGATGAACCCGCTGTGGAACACTGTGGTGCTGGGAGGGTTCTACAAGGGGGAGAGGTACTGTCTGTCTGTCCGTCTGTCTGTCTGTCTGTCTGTCTGTCTGTCTGTCTGTCTGTCTGTATGTCTGTCTGTCTGTCTGTCTGTATGTCTGTCTGTCTGTGTCTCTGTTTGCCTGTCTGTGGTGCTGGGGGGGTTCTACAAGGGGGAGAGGTAATGTCTGTCTGTCTGTCTGTCTGTCTGTGTCTCTGTCTGTCTGTGTGTCTGTCTGTCTGTCTGTCTGTGTGTCTGTCTCTGCCTGTCTGTGTGTCTGTGTCTCTCTCTGTCTGACTGTCTGTGGTGCTGGGGGGGTTCTACAAGGGGGAGAGGTACTGTCTGTCTGTCTGTCTGTCTGTCTGTCTGTCTGTCTGTCTGTCTGTCTGTCTGTCTGTCTGTCTGTCTGTCTGTCTGTCTGTCTGTCTGTCTGTCTGTCTGTCTGTGTGTCTGTCTGTCTGTCTGTGTCTCTGTCTGTGTCTCTGTCTGTCTGCCTGTGTGTCTCTCTCTGTCTGTTTGTGGTGCTGGAGGGGGTTCTACAAGGGAGAGAGGTACTGTCTAGGGTTGCTGAAATTTCCCGAAATGGCCCCTTTTCAAATCCCGGGATTTCAGAGCTCCTCACGGGATTTCCCGGGATTTCCCGTTGAAACCATTATTGCCCTTTAATACTACTTTAATGGGACTAAATCAATGCCAATAGATAAATAAATGCAGCAGAACAAGGCTATATTACTTCACGTTTTATTTCTACTTAAATAACATGAAGAAAAGCCATTCAAATTAGGCAAAATATTTTCCAGAAGTTAAATAGGCCTATTGAAAACGGTGTTTTTATGAAGAAAATACGAAAAATGTTTCACAGAGGTTCAATATCAAAACATGGCCAAAAAACGGTGTTTGGCGAACAAATGTATTTCAAACAATCTATTTTTATTTCTATGAACGAAATCAGTTTAAATTGAATATTTTCCAAAGGATAGGCAAATAACAAAAAATGCACTACCGATTGCTCTTAACGTGCGAAATAAGACATGACAGAACTAACAGCCTATTCAAACTGACACGCTAAGCAAGATTACTTTCCAGCTTTCCTTTCTTTTACTTTCATGAAGTGTGACTTCAAGAGACACTGCTCAGCCTGTTTCTGAGCTTTGTCACGAACTGACACCGAGAACGCTCTTTCTTCCACGGACGTCGGCTCTATGGTGGAAAGTGCAGAGTAGAGCTGCTGCAGGTGTTTGGGTCGCTCTTTGGTTGCCTCGAAGAGCGCAAACTCGTTTGAAATTATTTTGTGGAGGTCATTCCCATACCTCTGGTCTGGCTCGGGACATTGCATGCAGTCATTAGCCTCGTTCGACTTGGAGCCGTCTTGCTCAGACCTGCGCAACTATGAAGCCCGTCTTGCTGAGCGCACAACAAAAATGCTGTGCGCTCAGCAAGCCGAGCGTCATAATTGCGCAGGTCTGAGCAAGACGCCGACATCTCTAACGAGGCTAATGACTGCCTGCTGCAGATGTGCAGTAAGGCTCTGGGTCATCGTCTGCTCGCTTGGCTCTGGCTGATACGCATATTCTTGGGTATCATCAGACTCTTCCTCGGACACAGCACTTTCAGTATTGTAGAGGCGCTGGTATTTCGTATGCCTGCCTGTCTAAAAAATACATTTCACACAAAATATTGTGTAGCCTTTGTTTTATTCATTTTAGCTTATTAAAAAAAATATCCCCCCTCAAAAAAAAACGAAAAAAAAAAAAAAAACGGGAGGACGGGTCCCGCGGCCAATTTCCGGTACTCCCGGACTGACTCATTTCACGGGAATCCCGAAATCCCGGGACCCGTCCAGCAACCCTAGTACTGTCTGCCTGCCTGTCTGTGTCTCTCTGTCTGTCTGTGTCTCTGTCTGTCTGTGGTACTGGGAGGCTTCTATAAGGGAGAGAAGTAGGGCTACTACTGTCTGTCTGTCTGTCTGTGTCTCTGTCTCTGTCATTTTTTTTTTTTTATCCCGTTAAAGGACCTTTTTCTGGGACTTTTTTTCTCAGCTGAGCTAAGGGTCTAAGGGCAGAGGGCGTCAGGCAAATATCTATCTGTGATATTGGGCTTTAGAAATAAAGCTGATTTAGATTTGACCAATGTTTAATATACTTCTGGGTCTGGAAAGCTTTAAAAATGGCTTTGAATTTAATATGCTAAAAAAAAAAAATATTAATTTAAAAGTATTGAATTTCGTTGAGAAGAAGTGATTAATTTTACAAAGGTCTTTCAAAAATGTTCTGTTTGCCCTTTTGAATACTTGGAGATCGGTCGTTCTGTGAAAAATGGGATCTTCTTTTTTTGCTCCGACTTTGAGCGAAGTCCAGTGTAGTTTTCTGGTGTATCTTGACTTGACACAGTTCTCTAGAACACCATTAGTTTAAGTCTAATCTTGTCTGTCTTGCCTCTGTTTAGTTTCCTCGGTTACGTTGATAAACTGGGCGTGGCCTATGAGGCGCCCACGGTGGCCACAGGCTTCGGAGCGTACCTGGCTCAGGTGAGTGTGTTTTTCCTGAGTTCTTAAAGGTGCTCCGAGGAACTTTCAGTTTGTGTTAATTCAAGCGCTCCCCTTTGGACAAAAGCAGTAGTGTTTTTACCACGCCATTTAAAAAAAAATAAAAATAAAAAAAAAATAAAAAATAGCATTCTTTGCACTGATGGTCTCGTTTGCTGTTACATGTAATTTATGATCATCAGAGGAAAAATGAGACTGTTTCAGAAATATTTAAAAGTTGTGAAAAAAAAAAAAGTTCCTCGTAGCACCTTATTAAATTTTCATTTTCGACTGGGACTCGCATCTGAAGATTATCAACAATTTTTACTAATTGACAAGTTCTTCAAAATAGTAGTCTTCTAGTTGTTATGTAACAAAACTAAATAATTGTATTGCAGAATCCCACTGTGATATGTGAAACTATGCAGAATTACATTTGATAAACTTGACAAGGAAATGAATAGCCGATCAATGATCAATGTGGCTCTCATGAACAAAATAAGCAAAAAACAGAAGTCCAAAACCTTGATTAGTTGATGCCACTCCTAATACATATATTTATAGACATTATATAGACATTCGAGTTAACCGTGTGCGTGTGTGTGTGTGTGTGTGTGTGTTGCAGCCCCTGATGAGGGAGTTTCTGGAGAACAAGGTGGAGGTGTCTAAGCAGGAAGCTCGTGAGCTGATCGAGCGGTGCCTCAAAGTTCTCTACTACAGAGACGCTCGCTCCTACAACAAGGTGAGATACACACCGCACACTCTCCCTGCCTTCCCAATCGCATACTTTCTACTGTTTAGTATGGAAGAAAAAAGATTTAGGATGTCCCGATTCTTGTGGCCAGATTTAGGATGGTTAGAAATACCCGGATGTCCTACTTCATCCTGCCAAGATTGTTAGTGTTGAAAACTGCATCCTATTTGGGCGATTCTGACCCACAATCGACGGAGCCTCCATATGAAAACAAACGGGGATGCAATGGATATAAAAGCAAGAGGCAAGATCAAGGCGCAATGTTATGATGAAATAAAGGAGTAAAAGTATGTCCCAATAGTATGCCTACTGCATCCTAACTAGATTCTTTTTATCGTCGGATGTAGTATGTAGAATAGAAAAAAGAAAGAGGAGGAGATTCGGAATGCAGGGTCTTTTCTTTAGTTTATTTTCTTAATTTTTTTGGGGGGGGGTTTCAAGCTTTAATTGATAGTACAGAGTTGAAATGGGGAGACAGAGAGAGAGGGGATGACATGCAGTAAAGGTCCATGGGTCGGATTTGAACCCTCGACCAATGCAACGAAGGCCGGAGCCAATAACCACTACACCATGAGATTTAGACCCTTAAAACTCCTAATCTTTCTATCCTACATACTACAGCTGAAAATAACGGTATATTTTTTATGAAGTTGTTTCTATGTCTTGATCGGGACGGCGGGTTTTAAATGATCCTAACGGGTGACGTCATGTGTTTGTTTGTTTACAGTACGAGATCTCCATAGTAACAGAAGAGGGAGTGGAGATTATCGGCCCTCTGTCTTCTGAAACCAACTGGGACATTGCTCACATGGTCAGGTAAGACGAGTCGGAGATAAACAGTTACATGGATTCTTCTGCTTCTATTAGTATCTCCATTTTCTGGTCATTTAAAGGTGCTTTTTACCACGCCAGCTGTTGTTCCTGGGTGAGCGTAGTATACCCATGACAAAGGCATTGAGAAAAACTATATATAAAAGAAAATGGCATTCTGTACACTGATGGTCTCGTTTGCTGCTACATGTAATTCATGATCATCAGAGGAAAAATGAGACTGTTTCAGAAATATTTAAAAGTTCCTCATAGCAGCTTTATTGACTTGGCTAAACGTACACAGATATTTTAAAGAACACATTTTTATAAAGATGTGCTACTTGAAAAGACAAGTAAAATATCAAAGAAAAAGGAAATGGTGCTATCTGGGACAACTGTTGAGTCGGGGGTTGGTAATTTTTTAGCGCCTTAATGTCAGTAAAAAAGAAAAATAACTGTTGAATATTTATATTGTTTCTACATTAAATAAATTCTGCTATTTTGACTTCAGCTTCAACAGAAATTTACTTTTTATTTTATTTTTTTTAACATATCCTTAAAAAAAATTCAATTGTTTTTATAGAACCCTTTTTATAAAACGAAAAGAATGAGAGAAAGAAAATTTGTATTAAAAAAAAAATAAAATAAATGGACAGATCAGCTGTAGGTTAAACTGGTCATGACTGACTATCGGGATGTATATTGATGAAATGGTCTGAATAATATATATGTCAGTTTTTCAAGTGTTACATACAGATGTAACTATCGTCCATTAATTCACATTTTCTCTCTTTTCTCTGCAGCGGATTCGAATAAAGAGGATCTGCAACAACACCTTCTGCATTGCAACTTATCTTCTTCCCCGGTTTAGTTTCTTTCTTATGTTCATTCTAACTTTTTGTATAACGGAAAATAAATGTGGTTAAAATAAAGAGAATAAAAAATGGCTTCCTCTGGTTTTATTTGAGTTTTTTTCTACATATGAATGTGGTGACCGTTGGAAATCTTTTAACTGAAAATCGCAACAAAAGAATTCTGCTAACATTTTATTTATTTATTTTGAAAAGTGTTTTACTTGTTGATTATATCCTGTGCTTTTATGTCAAGAAACCAAATAGTTTTTGTTTGTCTTAAATGTACTTGACCAATCTTCTATAACCACAATTTAGGCTATTTTGGTATTTATTTGGGTAATCCACACTAAATTCTTTACATTTTCTTACCAAAAATAAATAATTTTCCAAGTAGGTTCCTAGATAAAATGGATGTTTAGTCTGAAAACCAACAACTAAATTGTAAGTAAGAGTTTCTGTACAGCTTTTTATTGTTTAGTGCGTAGTTGTAATGTTGTTTTGAAACTCTTTCGCTTTCACTGTCCTAACTGGCGGCTGTTGCTACGCAGATTCCACCAGATAAATTCATCTGTTTTGTAACTGGGCAGACCAGGGAAATGCGACCAATCAGAATAATCCCCGTCAGAAAAATATTTCCGCTCGACCAATGGGATTCGCCCAGCTTTTGGTATCCGGGTAGACTTGTGACAGCTCACCAATCAGAATACACGTTGCCTTTGTAGTCAGGCAGACATAACGAACTCGTCCAATCACAAAAACATCTCAAAGGGGATTTTTCGCTGTATCTTGGCTCAGGTACTTTCTTTTTCTTTTTTAAAATAAATACTCAATAGGGACTCATCGAACTGAACACCTATTAATTACATAATAAATTAACTATTATGGGGAATTATTTAAAAATGATAAATGGCGTGTGGAAACATGTTTTAATGGGGTGTTTCGGTGCTGTCTGATAGCAGCTGGCTAGGCTAGTTAGCTTCCAACGTCCAACGGTTAAACCTAGCTTCGTAAATACGCGGGCAAATGTAACCGTTAGCTAAACTAATGTCACTCTCGGCGGTATTTTTCATGTCCTATTATTTTGAATCGACGTCAAAATGTGTTGTAATAAATCCAGCTAACGCGTCGAAGTGTCAGCCAAGGAGAGGGCGTGTGTCCGTGTGTGTTTGTGTGTGTGTGTTAGCCTATTAGCTCGACGTTAGCATGTTGCCCGGATCTGTGTGTGTGTGTTGTAGTAAATGGGAGCTAAGCACATGACCACCGTCGCTCCCCTGCGCTGTCACCGCGGCAGCCCAGACATGACACGGGCTGCACGGCTGTCAGATTTCGGCCGCTGGGTCTTTTTGTATTTCACATTTACACACAGCGAGTGAATGTGTGTGTGTGTGTGTGAGAGAGAGTTAGTGACAGTGTGTGTGTGTGTGTGTGTGTGTGTGAGAGAGAGAGTTAGTGACTGTGTGTGTGCGTGTGTGTAACATGCCTCTCTCCCGTTGTAGTAGTAGTAACGTTTATTAACGGTTCCGTGACAGCCGTTGTGTGTCACTAACCGCCAGCCCGTGGGCCTGTTTTATGTTTTACCGGCCGTCAGCCTGTGTGTGTGTGTGTGTGTGTCTGTCTGTCAGCCTGTGTGTGTGTGTGTGTGTGTGTGTGTGTGTGTGTGTGTGTGTGTGTGTGTGTGTGTGTGTGTGTGTGTGTGTGTGTGTGTGTGTCTGTCTATCTGTCTGTCAGCCTGTCTGTGTGTGTGTGTGTGTGTGTGTGTGTGTGTGTGTGTGTGTGTGGGTCTGGCTGAAATCTGAGCGCTTAAATCGAGTCAGCTGTTCGGTTGTAGTGACAGGTGCCAACAAAAAAAATACAAACATTCGACATATCGTTAGAGACTTTGACTGCTTTTGAGTCAACGCTAAACACGTTTCCATTTTATATTGACTATTCCACCCTGTACTTTAACTGTTTAAATAGTTATCTATTCAACTTTAGTGTATAGTTTGATGTTTTAATGTGAATTACTTTGTGTACTAAATGTGGTAAACAAATAAAGTGGTTTTGCCTTTCCTTGCCATACGATAACAGAAGACAGTTCTGTAAAAACCATCAAAATCACAGCGGTAATTATTATTATTATTTTTTTTTTTTAAGAATTCAATTCAACCTTTATTATCTTGTTCTTTTCCGCCTTAACAAAATGTCCTCTCCTTTTTGTAACATCTGAAATAAATGAAAACATCCTGAGCAGGAGCGATAATAAAGGCTGACTTAGGTTGCGTTCCGAATCGCATACTCTTTCTTTTTTCTATTCTACATACTACATCCGACGATAAAAAGAATCTAGTTAGGATGCAGGAGGCATACTATTGGGACATACTTTACTCTCTTATTTCATCATAACATTGCGCCTTGATCTTGCCTCTTGCTTTTATATCCGTCGCATCCCCGTTTGTTTTCATATGGAGGCTTCGTCGATGTTACGTCACTTCACGTGCGCACTGGATTGTGGGTCAGAATCGCCCAAATAGGATGGCAGTTTTCAACACTAACAATCTTGGCCACATGAAGTAGGACATCCGGGTACTTCTAACCATCCTAAATCTGGCCACAAGAATCGGGACATCCTAAATCTTTTTTCTACTGTACTATATAGTAGAAAGTATGCGATTCGGAACGCAACCTTAATTTAAATGGATTTGATACATAATGGTCAGGTGTTCAGCTCATCCTCTTTGCCTGTATACAGGAAGAAGTTAAAAGAACAATTGCTGGAGGGATAGTGCAGTCGAGTGGCTATTGAATGTTTGTCTTATTTTTGTTTGTTGTTTTTTTTCTTTTGAGTTTTCTTTTCTTTTTATTTAGATGCAGTTTGTTCGTTTGTGATTGTTTGTGGATCTTGATGTTTTTTTGTTTTTGTTTTGTTTGCTTGGTTTTGGTAATTGTTTTCTTTTTATATATATATTTTTTTTATATATTTTTTTTGTTTATATGTAACCTGGTGAGGTCACTCGATAAGCCCATTCGGGTTTCTGACCTCTCCAGCACATACTCTTTTAATCTTTACATGTGTTCATGTATTTGTTGAGTGTGTGCAAATAAAAAAATAAAAAAATAAATAATAAAAATAACAACAAAAAACATTCCCATAACCGTAACAGGGAATGTCATGAACGTGTCTGTGAAACACGGTTCCAGCTCAGCTCGGGAGGTTTTGGATTTTTTTAATAGAAATGCTTCGTCTTTTGGTAGGTCTGCTGCCCTTTTGT
>NC_137221.1:1170492-1180492 GCF_949987685.1 Ammodytes marinus | reverse complement strand
CTGTTATAACACACACACACACACAGGAAAATACACACACACAGGGAGACAGACACACACACACACACACACACAATATGGACGAAAGAGGTCTAAGTTTATATTTGTATAATTCTCACATGTTTCAGAAAATGGTTCAGAATAAGTCGCTGAAGACAGTAAAAGCTTAACTATGTTTCTGCGTTCCAATTCCCATACTTCCCTACTATTTAGTACGCCAGAAAAAGATTTAGGATGTCCCAATACATTACACGTCAATTGTAGTATGCTGAAAATACATAAATGCCCCACTAACTCCAATAGCATTCTGGAGTATTCGTCTTTATTCTTGACATTTCTCGACATAATGAAAAAAGATCTTCCTTATCTGATTATTTTCTCTCTCCTGTGGCCCTAAAACTCTTCTGTACTTTAGTATGTAGTGTAGTAAAAAGACTAAAACTCTTCTGTACTTTAGTATGTAGTGTAGTAAAAAGAAAAAAGTATGTGATTTGGAACGCAGGGCAAGTCTCTGCTATTGGGAACATGGGTTTTTTGAAGGTGGTTTGAGTCAAGGAGGAATAATTCACTGTGGAGCCGAGATGCTCAAAAAATATATATATAAATAAAAACCAGAAACGGGTCGAATATCAAAGAGTTGCGGATCGGGATTCGGGTAGCGGAGTTTTGACCTCTCGGATCGGACTCGAACAAAATCATCTCTGACGTCACTGAAGCTCTCTGTCGGGTTTTACCTCCAACCGGTTTAGTGATCGCACGGTCTACATTCATATAAAAAGGTGCTCTGGGGAATTTTCAGTTTGTGTTAATTCTAGCGCCCCCCTTTGGACGAAAGCGGTAGTGTTTTTACTACTGCCAGCTGTTGTTCCTGGGTGAGCATAACCATGACAAAGGCATTAAGAAAAACTATATAAAAATAGCATTCTTTGTGTCGTATGCTGTTACATGTCATTTATGCTGTTACATGTCATTTATGATTTATGAAATATTTCTGAAACGGTCTAATTTTTTCTCTGATGATGATCATGAATTACATGTAACAGCAAACGAGACCATCAGTGCAAAGAATGCTATTTTTATATAGTTTTTCTTAATGCCTTTGTCATTGGGTATACGCTCACCCAGGAACAACAGCTGGCGTGGTAAAAACACTACCGCTTTTGTCCAAAGGGGGGCGCTAGAATGAACACACACTGAAAGTTCCTCGGAGCAGCTTTAAAGGGAAGTCTGGTGTGATGGTTTGAGTCAGTGACGAGATGACGGGATGTTTGTTTGGCTGAGTTGATGTGGTCAGACTCTGCGTGAGTGTAATGGCTGTGATAATGGTTTTGGAAGGTGTTAATGGTTAACTCCCAGTTTAAAGTGACAGTAGCCCTGTGTCCTGTCAAAGTCCCAATCAGACCTTCTTAGTGGCTGAATTTCAGACGTTTTAAAGCTGGGGTGGAGGATTTGGGGAGAAAATGGCAGTTGGGATAGAGATTTGAATCCAAATACCTCAACCGCTCCACTTGTTCTCTTTGGTCCCTCCCCTATGGTCTCTCCCTGACACGCTCTACACCAACACAGTCATGCCAAAGTGAATGGACAGTCCCAACAGCCAATAAGAACAGAGAATCGGAGCCTCGCTCTGATTGGTCAAAGTGTACAGCTCATGTTAACTTTGACCAATCAGAAATCACATACCCCAGCTTTAACTTGTGTTGTTGTAGTCGAGACCACAAAGTCAAACATTTACTCCTTCTTTTAGTGGAAGCGATGAAAGCATTTTCTAAATCGTCAAAACCATTTTCAAATCAATATTTTGTTTCAAATAATAAAGTCTCTACAAGGAACTTTTAAATATTTCTGAAACAGTCTCATTTCTCCTCTGATGATCATAAAATATATGTGACAGCAAACGAGACCATCAGTTCAAAGAATGCTATTTTTATATAGTTTTTTCTTAATGCCTTTGTCATGGGTTTACGCTCACCCAGGGACAACAGCTGGCGTGGTAAAAACACTACCGCTTTTGTCCAAAGGGGGGCGCTAGAATTAACACACACTGAAAATCCCTCGAAGCATTTTTAATAATACTATGAGTACCTGTCAATAAAACTAAACTAAAGTTTTGGTCTTGACATGAAATCTGAAGACCCTTTAAAAAGCGGTTGGTCTCGAGAAACTACAACACTAGATTTTAACGTCTGAAAATACAATAAAAAAAACAGCAGTTACAGATGTGAGGAAATGACTGATGAACTCTGGGTAATGGAGTCCTGAGTGGGATTCTGACATCGAACATACAACTATTAATTATTATTATTATTTTGGAGCTTCGAGCTGAAATTCTCTTTTCAAATCAAGAAATAGTTTTTGCCATAAATGTTGTTTTTTGCAAATTTATCTTTTTAATTTCTTTGTTGTTTGACGTCTGTTGTAAAAGCTTGTTGATGTGCAGATTCTATTATTATTATGATTATTAATTCTGACTGTTGCCGTGGAGATTGTTTAAATATCTTTGCTTCCTTCCTGCATGGTTTACTGTAATCTTTGTTTTTATATGTTTTGTAAAAGTTTGTGAGAGTTTGTTTTGCTTCTTGTAACCATAGGGATAAGGGACGGGCATTTTTGATTTAAAGAAATGTCCTTGATAGATCACCGGGAAAGTTCAAAGAATAATTATTGAATCTAAAGTCGCTACGAGGAACTTTTAAAATACTTCTGAAACAGTCTCATTTTTCCTCTGATGATCATGAATGACATGTAACAGCAAACGAGACCATCAGTGCTAAAGAATGCTATTTTTATATAGTTTTTCTTAATGCCTTTGTCATGGGTATACGCTCACCCAGGAACAACAGCTGGCGTGGTAAAAACACTACCGCCTTTGTCCAAAGGGGGCGCTAGAATGAACACACACTGAAAGTTCCTCAGAGCACCTTTAATGAATCATGCCCATCCCTAATACCAACGAAATGCTTCTGTGTGTGTGTGTCTGTTTTTTGCACTTTACTGTTTTGACTAGTTAACATAATTTACTTCTTGCCCCCCCCCCACACCCCCCTGTCAGTGAAAAGACACCCCCCCCCCCCTGTCAGTGAAAAGACACCCCCCCACCCCCCCCCCCCTGTCAGTGAAAAGCACCTTCTACATTATAACGTTTGTGAGTTTTGATTTGTTTGTTGTGACGAGAAACGGAACGAAGAAATAAGTTTAATGTGAATCTATTTTCCTACGATGATCGACCCAAATAAAGGAAGTGACGTTCACGCGCTGAAAATGTTTATTTTTTATTTAATTTTTTTGGGCACTTTTATGCTTTATTGATAGTGTAGAGACAGAGGTGAAATGGGGCAGAGAGGGGAGTGACATGCAGAGAACGACCGCGGGTGGGAATCGAACCCGTGTCTGCTGCTGGGCCCGGCCCGGGAGGGGGACGCCCTACCAACTGAGCTAAAGGCGCCCCCATATTTTATTTATTTTAAATCAAGATCTTTTTATTCGTTTTTTTGTACAACAAAGTGAAACAGTTGTTCATTTGTTACAGACAGGTAGTGTGAAAGAATAAATAAAAAACAACTTCTGCCACTTACATCGAGACAAACAGTAAAATTCAATAAATAAACATCAAAATACCCAAAAATAATCCCTCACAAGTCACTGCCAGATTACAGAGCCTGAAATGAGCCCAAAAAAAGGTCCCCTTGCTTTCTGAAAGCCTGCACTGGACTGCCGAAGCAAGTACCTCATTTTCTCTAGCTTAAGGCAGGACTATTTATTTATTTTTTAACTTTATTTTAATGTTAAAATTGACCAACCAATCAATCAATCAATAACCTTTGTTTTCACTTGAAAGACACTGGTATACTGATACTCGTATTATTAGAATATCATGGAAAATTACTTGGAATTGAGGCAAGAATTCATTCAAAAGGGGCCCAAACCAAGTACTGAGTACATATGGATGATTATACTTCATAGAGGGCCGACATTTCTGTATTTAAAATCCCTTTTTTATTGATTTCATGTAATATTCAAATTTTCTGAGATTTTGAATTTGGGGTTTTCATAAGCTGTTAGCTATAATAATCAAAATTATAACAAATAAAGGCTTGAGATGTATCTCACTTTGCATGTAATGAGTCTATATATTATATTATTTTCACCTTTTAAGTTGAATTACTGAAATAAATGAACTTTTGCACGATATTCTAATTTTTATGAGTTTCAGCAGTGACGAGGAGCAAACACAATAAACACAATCACAAGGATAACGTATAATACACAGAGAAAAAATAAATAAAATAGGAAAATTATTAATATATATTAAACATTTAATTTGAAACATTTTTGAAATAATTCCCCGTGTTCCAAATCTCGTTAAATTTGACTTTTCTACATACATCAGCCTTTAGACATAATGCAGTAAGGCAAGGCAAGGCAAGTTTATTTCTATAGCACACTTCAGACACAAGGCCACTCAAAGTGCTTTACAGGGGCAAGATTAGAATACATAAACCACATTATAAAACATTTAAAAGCGAATAAAAGAAGCAAATAAAATAGAAATTGCAGGTTAAAATGGAAACAAAAAAGTCTTCAGACTCGATTTAAAAGAAGTGAGAGTTGCAGCAGACCTCAAGTTTTCTGGGAGTTTGTTCCAGATTTTTGGTGCATAATAACTAAAAGCTGCTTCTCCTCGTTTAGTCCTAACTCTGGGGACTGTAAGTAGACCTGTCCCAGACGACCTAAGGGCTCTGGACGGTTCATAACGTATCAGCATATCAGTAATGTATTTTGGCCCTAAACCATTTAGTGCTTTATAACAGTTTATAACAGCAGGCCTTTACTGTGGCCTTTAGACATAATGCAGTAGTAGGGCTATAATAGGCCTATATGCTACACTTGGGAGACACTTTCACCTTTTTATTTCGTCACTGTTATTTATATATACAATGAATTATGATTAAAAAATGCTTTTGAAAACGGTTTTGTGAAACAATTCCTAATATTCAGTTCTAATGGGGCTTTTATTGTGCAGACACTTTTTAACGAGGCTTTTATTGTGTAAATACTGCGGCCTTCGCGGATGTGACGTCACTGCTGCTGCTGTAAACTCGAGCCGAGCCGAGCCGAGCTAAACCCAGACCAGATGGACCGTCTCCGAGCCTGAGAACCAGGCCGCAGCCCCGCACTGAGCTACCCGCATCACACGCACCAAACCCTGGATTAAGAACCTCCTGAAACCCGCCCTGGAGGTTTAACGGGACGCCGTGGATTTACAGGCCGATCTTTGGGGCCTCTGAGGCGGACTGAAGAAGCTCCGTGCCCCGGTAAGGTCCACTCTCCTCTGGTTCTTTTTCCTCGGTGTTATTGTTTGATGTTTACGGGTCCTGTTGAGCCGCGATCCGCCCTGTAATGCCTGGATGTTCTGGAGGTCCACACCGGGCCTCGGGGCCTGCTGTAGCCCGGCCATCGGCACCCTTCGCTGGGTTGTTTTCATCAGGAGGGAGCGGCTCTCTGGAGGATGTGTTTTTATACATTTTAACATCTGGGGTTTAACCTGCACGTGTCCACCTCTTCGCTGGATGCCCCTAAACCTCCATCCCATAATACTGCGGGACAACAGCCTTTATTTATATATTTATTTATTAAGTAGAAGCTTCACTTTCCAGCTGCGACTGTGTTTATCACCAGCACTGCAGCATTTTACTTTAGTAGTAGTTGGCGACTTCTACAAATGTAAATACTCTCTGAAAAGTAGGACTATACTCAAGACTAAAACCACATTAATTCTGCTTTAAATATTGCTATGAACACACCTACTGTCTCATATAAATAACAATATATTCTAGTGTAAATATGTAGCCTATCCATAAAATAGTCCTTTGAACATTTAGAAATCCTACTAAACATAGGCTACACATGCAAAGTAGCCTACTCAAGACTCATTACAACTTATATAATAATCACATTAATGCTGCTATACATACTAAGGAATACTTCTATAAGCACACTGAATGCTCTGGTTTAAATAACAATATATTCTTCTAGTGTATATATATATCCATGAAATAGTGCTAAACATACTCATGCAAATGCTCAAAAATAAACCTGTTACTGATGTGATACAATAATCTCACAATAAAACTAGTGCTATGTAAATACTCCTACAGATATATTGTATGAATAGGCCTACTGCTAGCGTGTGTGTTTCAGTGAGTGAGTGAGTGTGTGTGTGTGTGTGTGTGTGTGTTGTGTCTCAGTGTGTGTGTGTGTGTGTGTGTGTGTGTGTGTGTGTGTGTGTGTGTGTGTGTGTGTGTGTGTGTGTGTGTGTGTGTGTGTGTGTGTGTGTGTGTGTGTGTGTGTGTGTGTGTGTGTGTCTGTGTCTGTCCCTCCCTCTGTCTGTGTGTGTGTGTGTGTCTCAGTGTGTGTGTGTCTCTGTGTGTGTGTGTGTCTCAGTGTGTGTGTGTATGTGTGTCTGTGTGTCTCAGTGTGTGTGCGTGTTGTGTGTGTGTCTCAGTGTGTGTGCGTGTTGTGTGTGTGTGTCTCAGTGTGTGTGTGTGTCTCAGTGTGTGTGTGTGTGTGTGTGTGTGTTGTCCTGTTGATAAACTTCACTCTTTGCCCCTGAACTGCACACGTCACACTCTGACGGTGCGTTCACTGACACACTGACTCACCTCACACTGAGATAACATTTTGGTTGCGTTCCGAATCGCATACTCTTTCTTTTTTCTATTCTACATACTACATCCGACGATAAAAAGAATCTAGTTAGGATGCAGTAGGCATACTATTGGGACATACTTTACTCTCTTATTTCATCATAACATTGCTCCTTGATCTTGCCTCTTGCTCTTATATCCGTCTCATCCCCGTTTGTTTTCATATGGAGGCTTCGTCGATGTGACGTCACTTCACGTGCGCACTGGATTGTGGGTCAGAATCGCCCAAATAGGATGCACTTTTCAACACTCAGGGCCCACTCACACTAGTGCCACGGCCCCGTGCCAAAGCTCATTAGCATACTAAAGTCTAGAACGTTTGGCTAGTGTGACCACGCCAACTGTATTCCAGCACGGAACAGCCCCTTGGCCACGGCACACCTGGGAGAGGTGTGCCGTGGCCAAAGTACAGATGCTAATGAGATGACACGCGCACAAGCAAGCGCACAGGCGGCGTTCCTGACGTGAATTTATTAAGGATGCATTGTCCGTTAACGTCCGCTGCCTTACTAGTCGGCACCAGAATTGCCCACCACTTGGACTTGTAGCTATAATGTGTGAGAATTAACGTGTGTGTAGGCCTAGGTGTGGGCTAATAAAAGAGGGAGAGAGCTAATTAGGTCGGCTCAGAAAGCAAAGCAAAAATGTTTTCGTGTTTACTCACGTTCGTCAGATGATTTTTTTTCTTTTTCCTCCCGTCAGCTGTCATAACTGCATTTACGCATGGCGGTGGAGACGCACCCAAAACAACACACCGCGGCCCGGTGATAAGGAAACAGTAGCCTACGCTAAGGTTTAACAAGAAACTTTATAAAGACACTTAAAAAAACGATCTCTGCCCATACAAAAAGTTCTGACTTGGATTTGATGGAGCGATCGATGTGTACAAAACCTTCCGGATACATATGGTCTGATGACGGGCCGTTATATTAATAATAAACAGCGTGCTGCACAAATATGAGACTGTCCACCGCGACCTATTACGTCAAGGCTACATTAAAAAAAACAATAGCTTAAGGATTCTCGTTGCTGTTATGTGGAAGTGGAATATTTGATGCAAATTTGGCCGGATGAAAATATTCACAAACAGTCGTATAGCCTACAAGTAGACTACGCTCCAAATCCTAAACGCGCACGGTGCAAGTATGCCCAGGCCACGAGCAGTGTGAGCACGGGCCTGTGGGGAGAGGGGGGAATCGTGCTGAATCGTGCTGAGCACGGAACAGGCAAACGGCACTAGTGTGAGTGCGCCCTAACAATCTTGGCCGCATGAAGTAGGACATCCGGGTACTTCTAACCATCCTAAATCTGGCCACAAGAATCAGGACATCCTAAATCTTTTTTCTACATACTATATAGTAGAAAGTATGCGATTCGGAACGCAACCTCAGTTTTATGGAATAATTCAAACATTTCTAAACGTTTTAACGATGAAAAAATCAGAGAAGGAAGATTTTTTTTTTCCATTATGTCAAGAATAAAGACGAATACTTCAAAATGCTATTGGAGTTAGTGGGGCCTTTTATATATTTTCAGCATACTACAATTGACGTGCATGCATGGGGACATCCTAAATATTTTCCTGGCATACTAAGTAGTATGGAAGTATGGGGATTGGAACGCAGGGCGAGTTTATTCCATTATTTGCCATTTACACACACACACACACACACACACACACACACACACACACACACACACACACACACACACACACACACACACACACACACACACACACACACACAGTACAGACAGTTAGCAGATCATGAGGAGGTATTCACTGATTTTGACAAGAAGCGTGACTGAGTGATTGTAAACTAGGTCAAAAGCCAAACACAGTAGTCTGACCTCACACAGTCAGTCGTTGTAATGTTCACAAGTCACATTACAGGAGATACGAGGAACTTTTGAAATATTTCTGAAACAGTCTCATTTTTCCTCTGATGATCATAAATCACATGTACCAGCAAACGAGACCATCAGTGCTAAAGAATGCTATTTTTATATAGTTCTTCTTAATGCCTTTGTCACGGGTATACTATGCTCACCCAGGAACAACAGCTGGCGTGGTAAAAACACTACCTGCTTTTGTCCAAAGGGGGGCGCTAGATTTAACACACACTGAAAGTTCCTCAGAGCAGCTTTTAATATTTGTCTCTTCTCCCCTCTCAAGCGTTTCACTTCGGAGCGGGTCCTCACACAGGGTCAGCCATAGCACACAACAGATTGGGGGGGGGAAAGGAAGAATTTGGTTATTCTGTCACTAGGATTTATAGTCAAAAATCTCACACACACACACACACACACACACACACACACACACACACACACACACACACAGGTTTACAGGTGACGTAATGTGAGCTCAGCATAAAGTTTAGCTTATTGTATGCACGGCTAAGACGGGAGAAAGTGTGTTTTCAGGTTTAACCAGTTTTTTATGAACATTGTGTGTGTGTGTGTGTGTGTGTGTGTGTGTGTGTGTGTGTGTGTGTGTGTGTGTGAAGCCGCCCACGCGTCACATCTGGATTCCATCTCTCTCTCACACACACACACACACACACACACTCACACACTCTCTAATGACATCATTCTCTCTCCCCTTCACATTTTTTCTTCATATGAACGATTCACACACATCAGCAGTTGCAATTTCCTCACAACATTCACTCACTTTTCAGAACTTTAAAGGTGCAGTCAGTGATTCTGGAGAACGCTTGTTGTCAAAATCAGTGAATATCTCCTCATGATCCGCCACCTGTCTGTACTGTGTGTGTGTGCTGACAAAAATACAGTGCTTAATACACAGCCTAGGCTCTGTAAACTGGTATGTAAACTAAAGGGAACCACTGTATCTAGCAACATGCCCTTTTACAGAGCCTAGGCTGTGTATTAACACTGGATTTCATTTCAGAGCACACACACACAGTACAGACAGGTAGCAGATCATGAGGAGATATGTGTGTGATGGTGATGATAGGTTGGTGAACAGAAGGACATTACATAACACACACACACACAGACACACACACACATAGAGACACACATAGACACACACACACACACACATAGACACACGCACACACACACACACAGACACACACACACACACAGAGACACACACACACACACACACACACACACACACACACACACGTACACTGCTATGTGGGTGGAGTCACATGAACAAACACAACAGACTCAGATGCTGCAGATTATGTTTTAGACTTTAACCGTTTCCTGACCAGATGTGTGTGTGTGTGTGTGTGTGTGTGTGTGTGTGTGTGTGT
>NC_137221.1:1140492-1150492 GCF_949987685.1 Ammodytes marinus | reverse complement strand
ATATGCAGAAATATGGACATATATGAGACCCTTTCTAAGGAAAAAAAAAAAAAAAAAAATCAGCTATTATGCACTAAACTAAATGTACTTATGGATATTATAATTATTTTCTACAAAATCTGCTAGGAAATAAAACCCAAAATTCTACACACTGCAGGTTTAAGATCGTCAACTTAACATAAAAAAGATTGTTAAAGAAAATGTTTCATCTGAGTTATTGGTAATGAAATTAACATTGG
This sequence comes from Ammodytes marinus, assembly GCF_949987685.1. Lineage (NCBI taxonomy): Eukaryota > Metazoa > Chordata > Actinopteri > Uranoscopiformes > Ammodytidae > Ammodytes > Ammodytes marinus. The sequence continues at coordinate 1,150,253 of NC_137221.1, read as the reverse complement.
ATTATTTATGTCTGCAAGTAAAAGATGAATTGCAGTTTAAGATTACAGTGAAACTGATTGTATGTTTAACTGTGTTTGTGTGTTTGTGTGTGTGTGTGTCTCTCTCTCTCTCTGCCTGTCTCTCCCTCTCTCTCTCTCTCTCTGTCGCTCCCTCCCTCCCTCCCTCCCTCCCTCCCCCCTCCCTCTCCCCTCCCCCTCTCCCTCCCTCTCTCTCCCTCCCTCCCTCCCTCCCTCCCTCCCTCCCCCCCTCTCTCCCCCTCTCCCTCCCTCCCTCTCCCTCCCTCCCTCTCTCCCTCTCCCCCCCAGGTGATGGGCGGTTTGGATGGAGACATGTTCATCTACTATAAGATGCTGATGCTGCAGGGAATCATCGCCGCTCGCAAACACATGGAGAAAGTTCTGCAGATAGTGGAGATAATGCAGCAAGGTGCACACACACACACACTCTCACTCACTCACTCACTCACTCACTCACTCACTCACTCACTCACTCACTCACTCACTCACTCACTCACTCACTCACACACACACACACACACACACTGTCTGTCTGTCTGTCTGTCTGTCTGTCTGTCTGTCCTCTTCACAGCAGACCCGGGTCGGCCAAAATAACTTCTATATTTAAAAAAAAAAAAGAAAAGAAAAAAAAGCTCTAGAATAATATTTTTTTTCTGTTCTCTGTATTGCCCTCCCCCGCCCCTCCCCCCCCCCAGGCTCCCACCTGGCCTGTTTCCATGGCAGCAGCACCATCAGAGGGCTGAAGGAGCGTTTCCACATGTCTCTGACCGAGGAGCAGCTGCAGGTTCTGGTGGAGACGATGGTGGACGGCTCGGTGCGCTCCCTGACCACCAAGCTCTACGACTCCTTCCAGTACGTCACCAACGGCATCATGTGACCTGTGACGTCACCAACGGGATCATGTGACCAACTAAACCAATGACAACGATGACATCAGATCTTTTACTACAAGCCGATTGGTTGGAAGGTTATAACTTGATACACCACCAAGCTGTACCACTCATTCCAGTACGTCACCAACGGCACCATGTGACCTGTGATGTCACCAACGGCACCACGTGATCGATGAGGTCGCTCACCAATGGCATCATGTGACCTGACCCTGACCATGTGACCTGTGACGTCACCGTGTTCCAATATATCAGATCTTTTACCAGCAGCCGATTGGTTGGAAGGTTATAACGTGATACACATGAGGTCGCTCATTCCAGTACGGGATCATGTGACCAACTAAACCAATGACAACGATGACATCTTTTACTTTACTAGCAGCCGATTGGTTGGAAGGTTATAACCACCAAGCCGTACGGAATCATGAGACGTCACCGCATTCCAAACGGAATCAACCGTCCTTTTTACTAACAGCTGATTACTGGATGGTATTTTTACAGGATTTAATTTGCAGGTCGCCATTTTAAGGTTTATAACTTTATAACAAGATGGCGGACGCTCACCATCAAACTCTCTGCGACTCGATTCAATATGTGACATCACCGTGACATCACCGCATTCCAACGACATCATGTGACCAACTACGCCGATGCCATCACACCCTTTTACTAACAGCTGATTGGTTGGTTGCGATTCAGCGGCCATTTTGGAATCTACTGGCTTAAACTTTGAATTCAGTTTTGTTTTGCTGCGTTCAAAGGCAGCTGGGAAGAATTAGACTTTTCCACGTCAGTTTATACATCCTGAAAAATACATTTTACGATGGAATATTATATAGGGTCCGCTTTTGAGGGGAACAAAAAAATTAAATAGCTCGATTTAAAATATGATGATAGAAAGAGGTGTTGTTTGGCGGGAATAGAGTCTTAGTTTTAAAGTTATAACCGATTCAAGATCATGTGAAAAGTCATAAAAAGCACAAAATTCTAAATGTTTCTCTCTGGATTTTCCGAGAGAAAAATAAACTCGTAAAGAAACGACTGAAATATTCAAGATGGCGTCTGAGAGCAGTTTACACTTCCAGCAGAATTCCTTTGTGTGTTGACGTTTGTGTCAACAAAATAACCGATTTTAAAAAAAAAACGTTAATTCATCAGTTAGTTTAATGTGCCTGTTTGTCTGTGATTAACTTACATGTTCTCTACCGTCTAACTGAAGGTCCGCGTGCAATTTCAGAACGAGATTTTTTTTTGCTGAAACTTGAAAGGTGCAGTCAGTGATTCTGGAGAACGCTTGTTGTCAAAATCAGTGAATATCTCCTCATGATCCACTACCTGTCAAGCTAGCAACATACCAGTTTACAGAGCCTAGGCCGTGTATTAACACTTTTCAGCGCACACACACAGTACAGACAGGTAGCGGATCATGAGGAGATATTTACTGATTTTGACAAAAAAAAAAAATAGTAACAAGCGTTCTCCAGAATCACTGGCTGCACCTTTAACACTTAAATATGCTAACAATAACAAACTCTACAGTGTTGACGCCATGTTCCTCTAACTGTGTCTGCTATCGTTTATATATTTACATTTAAAGCTGCAGTGTGTAACTTTGTGTGTGTCAGAGAAGTGAAACATTTTCTAAGGTATATTCTCCATAACTGAATAAACAAACTTTCCTCACAGGAAAAATGTAGATCCCTGGAACACTGTTGGAAGTTAGAAAGCTTCCTGAAAAGTTACTGTTTCACTGTTGTTGTTGTTTACAGCAGCAGGGCCCACAGTTTGGTTTACAAACATATTCTAGTCTTACGTTTGGTTCCAGGTTCCTCAAGATAACTTGATTTATGATGATAGAATTATTCAATACTAAGAATTACATGTAGAGTAAATATGTTTAGAAAACTCACTGCAGGCTCTGTGGATGTAAACAAACCCCCCTCCTCTCCTCTGAAACTACACAGTGTGACTTTAAATCGTTGCCCTGGAGACAGACATTCCTGAGATTAAACTGCGGAATTATTTCTGGCTGACAGAAAGTTTTCCTAAATATGTGAATGCTTTTTTTCCCACTAAAAACAGACATATTTGTTATCGTCTGAATTTAACACTTAAAACACTTTCACGGCTTAATTCCAGTGATCTTAAAGTCTCTACGAGGAACTTTAAATATTTCTGAAACAGTCTCATTTTTCCTCTGATGATCATAAATTACATGTAACAGCAAACGAGACCATCAGTGCTAAAGAATGCTATTTTTATATAGTTTTTCTTAATGCCTTTGTCATGGGGTATACGCTCACCCAGGAACAACAGCTGGCGTGGTAAAAACACTACCGCTTTTGTCCAAAGGGGGGCGCTAGAATTAACACACACTGAAAGTTCCTCAGAGCAGCTTTTAACATGAGTATAAACATATTGTTTAAGTTAAAGAAAATACTGCGTTTTCGCCTGAGAGACATTAAAAGAGATTAAAATACTAAGAACACAACAAATAATCGAAATCATTTTATTTTAAAATTTCGGAAAATGAGCCTGTAAACTGGTCAGAACGGCCGCCATCTTTGACGGCTATCTACGGCTACACCACTGGGACAAACTACATAAAATACGCGAAAAAAAAGAAGTCCGCTGGCAGAAATTGTACGGGAGAAATGCCGACTTTTCACTACAAAATTGACTGTAACTCGGTTGATTCTGAACCTATTTATATGAAATCTGGTTTACAATGAACTTGCTATTTAGCTTCAAGTTAGCACAATGTTTTTGCAGTTTAACTACCAATTTTTCTACTATTAAATTCAGTTAAAGCTGGGGTATATGATTTCTGATTGGTCAAAGTTAACATGAGCTGTACACTTTGACCAATCAGAGCAAGGCTCCGATTCTCTGTTCTTATTGGTTGTTGGGACTGTCAATTCACTTTGGCACGATTTTGTTGGTGTAGAGCGTGTCAGGGAGGGACCATAGGGGAGGGACCAAAGAGAACAAGTGGAGCGGTTGAGGTATTTGGATTCAAATCTCTATCCCAACTGCCATTTTCTCCCCAAATCCTCCACCCCAGTTTTAAAACGTTTGTTAATCCTAATCCCAGTTCTAGTTTGTATGCTTGTGCGTAGCCTACAGTTAGTTGCTTGTTTCGTTAGCTTTTCTTAGCGACTTTGTAAATGTAAAAATTATTCTTCAAGCTTCTCACTGGAATACAGCCAATATATATTATGTTATTTTCGTGTGACTAACAGTTGGACGTTCATCTGTTCTAATGTTTATTTTGTGTGTGTGTGTCTATTGAACCACTGCTATTGAAGGAGAAAGCACATTGTTTGTGTGTGTGTGTTATTAATGTCATGCTAACCGTTAGCTCCGATGCTACTTTCTCTCGCTCGAGCTGCGACTAAAAGTTTACCAGAATCGCAACTTAAATCGCAAAAATACTCACACACACACACACACACACACACACAGACACAGACTGATACACACACACACACACACACACACACACACAGACTGACACTGATATACACACACACACATGCACACACACACACACACACACAGAAAGACTGATTTATACAGACAGACAGACAGACATATACACACACAGAGACTCACACACACACACACACACACACACACACACTGATATACACACACACACACACAGAAAGACTGATATACACACGCACACACACACACACACACACACACACACACACACACACACACACACACAGAAAGACTGATATACACACACACACACTCTTCTGTATGACTTGTGAATATGTACATTGTGTGTAAATGAACTGTAGTGTTCCTGTGCGATGACTCGATGCCTTGTGACGTACAGAAGGTACGAAACTCTTTATCAATGCAACGGAGGGAGGGGGACGAAAAAGTGCTTTTACATATAAAACCATTTGATTTACTTAAGTATGGAAGCCTCAGAGGGACATGGGACGATGCATTTTATTATCTGTGGTTTTTCAGGTAGAACAAGGTCATTTGAGTTGTTTCGTAGAGAACACTGATAGCCAACAGTTTGACGTTATCTTGAAATTACAATTTTTTTGTTTTACCGAGAAATTTGGATACATTTTTTTCTAAGGCGATTTTGAATTAACATAGTCGACTTACCGTTGAATCTTGGGGGTTTTTCTGATACATTTTTCATTCATTCTCCTTCAATTTTGTTTTGTTTTACCGAAATAAATTTGTCATTGTCACTAGGAAAAACTGTTGTTTTGCCAAGATTATGGGTTACATTTTTTTTTTTGGTATCTTGAAATTTTTTGCTTTTGTATTTGTGTGGCTTGGAAAAAAAATTATTTGTACAGACATACATCACAAACTTTTTATTTTGCTAAAATCATGGCATTCATTTTGTTAAATTAATAATAAAGCACAAAAGAATGCAAAAATTACACTTTTTTTTACACCGTTTATAGGAGTGTCGAAGTCCTCTGTCAGTTATAAAAAGACCAAAACATTAAGTTATCTTTGTTATCTCTGCGAAACAACTCAAATTAACTTTTCATATTGTGAAAACAGAAGAAATCAAATGTATGATTTTTGTCCGTTTGGGGCTTCCATACTTCAGGGCGAGTTTCAATAGCCTACTAAATGTTTTCCTCTCTTACATCATACCAAAATAATAATGATTACTCAAATTGACGAATTATTTTATAGTTCAATTTTTGGGATGAAAATCAATATTTTGGGCTAAAATCTAAAGTGGAATTTAAATACCTAAAACCACTGCTATTGTCTATGTATCTTTATTTTATTTTAGATACATTTCTTAACACAAAATCTGCTTAAATAGTCCCTGCGTTCCAATCCCCATACTTCCATACTATTTAGTACTCCAGAAAAAGATTTAGGATGTCCCCAATACGTGCACGTCAATTGTAGTATGCTGAAAATACATAAATGCCCCACTAACTCCAATAGCATTTTGGAGTATTTGTCTTTATTCTTGACATTTCTCGACATAATGAAAAAAAATCTTCCTTATCTGATTTTTTTTCTCTCTCCTGTCTGTGGCCCTAAAACTCTTCTGTACTTTAGTATGTAGTGTAGTAAAAAGACTAAAACTCTTCTGTACTTTAGTATGTAGTGTAGTAAAAAGAAAGAGTAAGGGGATTGGAACGCAGGGAGTGTTTTTTTCCGAGTGGATTTTGGAGAGGAAAACGACATTATTGAAACGCGTCCCTGTGTCTTTAAGAGAACCCGTCATTGCCTTGGTTCATTCCTCCGACACATTCTACGTTCCAATGTGAAAATCTCTCTGAACTTAAAGTGCATTTATCCTGAAAACAAAATGGTGTCCTGTCGTTTGTTCAAGATTCTTCTGTGTGTTTAACCTTTAGAATTTCATCAGAATCTGATAAAGAAATTATGAATGAGTTATTAATGATTTTATTATTTATTTATTTTTTTAACCTTTATTTATACAGGTAAATCCCATTGAGACCGAAGACTCATTTACAAGGGAGACCTGTTTTCCTTTCCCACGTTACCATTCACACACACATTCATACACCGATAGCAGGCTAACTATCGACATTCACACGAGGCAAGGTGGGTGAAGTGTCTTGCCCAAGGACACAACAACCATGACACAGGTGGCAGAGCGGGGATCAAACCTCCAACCCTTTGATCATCAGCCGACCCGCTCTACCAACTGAGCCACAGTCGCCCCCTTATTATTTAATACAACAATTTGTAAGTCAGTTTTAACGATTTTAACTTATAAAATATCATCATTAAAACTTTGCCAATGTTTATTACAGAATAGATTTTGGATACAGCCTTTTTACATTTTATTAATCAAAAAATACCATAGCAGGTCCTAAAAAAATGCATTTTCATCATGTTTAAAAGAGGAACATGTCTCATAAATCAGACAGTGAACAACACATGAACAAATCCTTCTGTAATAACCTTCAGAATAGTGCTGAGAATGATTATGGAAAGTTTAGTTGATGTAAGTGCTTTAAATAAGACAGTTAACAACATATGAACAACAAAACACTTGAGCATTTTGCTAAGGAAACTTGGTGTCACTTGAAAACCTTGTAAAAATACAAATAATCAAAACAAACAATTATTATTTTTTTTAGCTTTTATTGACAATTTAACATCATGACATTAAATATGAAGCTTGACCAGAGCAGCGCAGTAGAAACATCGTAGATTTTATAATTCATTTTTAAGACGTTAACGGAATAAACTGTTTTCCACCGTGGCTTTGAAACCAGAAACCATATTTAAAAAGTTATTTAAAGTCGCTACGAGGAACTTTTAAATATTTCTGAAACAGTCTCACCTTTCCTCTGATGATCATGAATTACATGTAACAGCAAACGAGACCATCAGTGCAAAGAATGCTATTTTTTTTTATATAGTTTTTCTTAATGCCTTTGTCATGGGTATACGCTCACCCAGGAACAACAGCTGGCGTGGTAAAAACACTACTGCTTTTGTCCAAAGGGGGAGCTAGAATTAACACACACTGAAAGTTCCTCAGAGCACCTTTAACTAGAGGAAACATCCAACCAAACATCTCGGTTACAACTTGGGGTTTAGTCAAAAATTAGCTTTAATTTAAGGTTGCATTCCGAATCTCCTCCTCTTTCTTTTTTCTATTCTACATACTACATCCGACGATAAAAAGAATCTAGTTAGGATGCAGTAGGCATACTATTGGGACATACTTTTACTCTCTTATTTCATCATAACATTGCGCCTTGATCTTGCCTCTTGCTTTTATATCCGTCTCATCCCCGTTTGTTTTCATACGGAGGCTTCGTCGATGTGGCGTCACTTCACGTGCGCACCGGATTGTGGGTCAGAATCGCCCAAATAGGATGCCGTTTTCATCACTAACAATCTTGGCCGCATGAAGTAGGACATCCGGGTACTTCTAACCATCCTAAATCTGGCCACAAGAATCGGGACATCCTAATCTTTTTTCTACCATACTATATAGTAGAAAGTATGCGATTCGGAACGCAACCTCAGTTTTATTTCAGGTTAAAGAAGTTATGTGATCCATGATTTATTGAACATAATTAAATGATTTATTGATCAGAAGAAGTTTCACATTCTGAACCTTCACAACTCGGACTCCTTCCAGACTTTACCGTCATTTCTTACAAATTTACAAACCGTTAAACAAAGCACTGGGGTTTGGCATCGAGCTGTGTGTGTGTGTGTGTGTGTGTGTGTGTGTGTGTGTGTGTGTGTGTGTGTGTGTGTGTGTGTGTGTGTGTGTGTGTGTCTGTGTGTATCTGTCTCTGTAGGTGTGTGTATGTTTGTATGTTACTCTGTGTGTGTGCGTGCTCGTGCGTGCATGTATGTTACTGTCTGTCTTTGTGTGCGTGCATATATCAGTGTGTGCGAGCGTATCTTTGTTACAGTGTTCGTATGTTACTGTGTGTGTGTGTGTGTGTGTGTATGTGTGCTTACATTGGTGCATTTATCACTGTGTGTCTGTTTGCCTGTCTGTCTGTCTGTCTGTCTGTCTGTGTGTCAGTGTGTGTGTGTGTGTATTAGTGTGTCTGTCTGTCTGTCTGTCTGTGTGTGTATGTTACTGATTGTGTGTGTGTGTGTATCAGTGTGTGCGTTACTGTGTGTGTGTATATATCAGTGTATCTTTCTGTCAGTGTGTGTATGTTACTGTGTGTGTATCCGTGTCTGTCTGCCTGGCTGTCTGTGTATCTGTGTATCAGTGTGTGTCTCTGTGTGTGTATCAGAGTGTGTGTGTGTGTATCAGTGTGTCTGTCTGTGTGTGTGTGTGTGTATCAGAGTGTGTGTGTGTGTGTATCAGTGTGTGTCTCTGTGTGTGTATCAGAGTGTGTGTATCAGTGTGTGTATCAGAGTGTGTGTATCAGAGTGTGTCTGTGTATCAGTGTGTGTGTATCAGTGTGTCTGTGTGTGTGTGTGTGTGTATCAGAGTGTGTGTATCAGAGTGTGTCTCTGTGTGTGTATCAGAGTGTGTGTATCAGAGTGTGTATCAGAGTGTGTATCAGAGTGTGTGTGTGTATCAGTGTGTGTCTCTGTGTGTGTATCAGAGTGTGTGTATCAGTGTGTGTCTGTGTGTCTGTCTGTGTGTGTGTGTATCAGAGTGTGTGTATCAGAGTGTGTGTATCTGTGTATCAGTGTGTGTGTGTGTCTCTGTGTGTGTATCAGAGTGTGTGTGTATCAGTGTGTGTCTCTGTGTGTGTATCAGAGTGTGTGTGTATCAGTGTGTGTGTGTGTCTCTGTGTGTGTATCAGAGTGTGTGTGTATCAGTGTGTGTATCAGAGTGTGTGTATCAGAGTGTGTGTTTAGGGGAGTTGTTGTTGTGTCTATAGAATGACACAGTCTGAGTCCTTGTCTCTCCTCCTGGCTCCGCCCTGTGACCCCTGAGCTCTGGCCTGTGGAACACAACGACATCACAATGACATCACAATGACATCACAACGACATCACAATGACATCACAACGACATCACAACGACATCACAAGGTCCATGGATCATTTGTTTTCATGTAATAATGCAAAGTAAACAAGATGTTAAAAGAACACAGATATAAACATGCAGAGGTGGGATTACTATTGATCATGAAAAGCTGAAAAAGTGTGTAAGTACGCTTCCAAATGAAAAGCTTGTGGCCTCATGAATCAGATCGTCGGCCTTTATTCTTATACATTCTTATTCTATACTTTATATCCTTTATGAATCGTGGAGTGTTGAGCCCAGTTCAGACCAAAGATTTGTCTCGCAACGACTTGCATTGAGACGGTTTTAGAACGTCGCGGGGGGAGAAGGGGCAGAAGTGTGAATGCAAGGGGGCGCCCTTAGCT
>NC_137221.1:1127992-1130492 GCF_949987685.1 Ammodytes marinus | reverse complement strand
CACCACCGGAGCGCATAGAATTATTCAATACTAAGAATTACATGTAGAAAATATGTTTAGTAAACTAACTGCAGGCTCTGTGAATGTAAACAAACCCCCCTCCTCCTCTGAAACTACACACTGACCCTTTAATGTCTTTAATGTAGAGGTGGGCATAGATTAATTTTTTTAATCTAGATGAATCTAGATTAAAATGTCTCATTTGAATTCATTCATAATATGTGTGTGCTCCTAAATAATGACTCAAAGTAAGTCTTTGAGAACGTGTTTCTCAAGCCAGGTGGCGCATCAGACCAGGGGCTCATCTCCTGTTTCCAACATGCATCACAAACTGCTTGAGGAAGCTGTTCTACTATGATAATTGGTGATGAAAATAAATAATGTTCAACAAGATGTACTTGTGTTTACAAACTGTTTATTCCGTTAAACATGAACTTTGAACTGTAGGCCATAAGAGGTAACGATGAATTGTTTAGGGCTGCAACTAACGATTATTTCAATAATCGATTAACTCGGTCGATTATTTTTTTCGATTAATCGATGAATCGGATAAAAAAAAATAAACATTTGTAAATGCTGCATCTTTATTCAAAAACCTGAACATTACTTCAAATTCACAGTGCACACTGAAGTGTCAAAACACCAGGTTATTGCTCCAACGTCCCGGAACTATTAAAAGTAATATTAAATGATAAAAAATTAATAATAAACTTAACCTGGGATAACACAAAAAAAAACATACAATGTATGATATACATTTATACAGTATAAGGGATGTCCATTGGTAAACCAGTCAACCGATAATATTTTTAACCGGTAAATACTAACGGTTAAAAAAATTAAATCATCTTAATTTCTCTCAGATGACAGGAGAGTTAATTTGTATTGATATTGATACCATTTTCAAGACTCCTTAACGATCCCAAGTCTTTATTGATATCAAAATTGATAATTTCTATTATTTTGTTGAAATAGAACTTGTATTATTGCTTTAATTGCTGATATGATCATAGCTCTAGATAGGACATTAAACAGGTCATAATTCCATTCCATCTTTACTATCTATTTTATCTTGCTGGGAAAACAAGTTTCGCCAAAATCTCAAATTTCTTTTTTTTTGTGTTGCATTTGAACACATCAATCATATTACTGAGCCGGCCTGAACACATCACAGTTGACATGTTTGCTACTTTTTTTAAGCTAACTAGCTTTAATATCCTTCCGATTTTAACATGGATTTAAATCTGGATCACTATTTTTAACTGACGGGACTTTCTACACCGTTCGGTTGTATGATACTGCCGCTGCATTGAATGACTGTTGATGCGCCGATGCGATTCTCCGAGCACGTCTGCACACCGTCTGCAGCAGCAGCTGACAGAGTTTTTTTGGACTAGACGGATACTGAGTTGATGGAGTTTTTTTTAACCCAAAGAAAGCAAAGGTACAACACTTTTATATAGGCCTGCAGTCCAGTGTTAGATATGACCAAAATACAAGCTGTGGCCGCTCACACTATAGCTTTCCCGCACGTGAAGCGAGCCTTCACGTGCGGAAGGGGGTTCACCCCGACGGCGAACAGCATCTCCCCTGAGCCGAACAGGAGGTGGAATTAAGAGATTAACGGCGATATTTTTTTTATCGCCCGATAGAGTTTGGCAGTTAACGCAGCCGTTAACGCCGTTATCGGCCCCACCACTACTTTAATGTCATCTTTTCACTTTAGTAACACAAGCCCTACCCGTCAGAGAGCTCCGGACAGGCCTCCACATCCAGGGAGTTTCCTGAGAGCGTGACCCCTCAGAGAGCTCCAGACTGGGGATAGAAAAGGAGGCCGAGTCGCTGGAGCCTCGCTGGTCGTCCCGAACCGCCCCAACGTCAACACAGAGGAACTCTCCTCAAAGTCCAGGTCCAGAACTGAAGAAAAACACGAGATAAGATTTACTGTGTGTGTGTGTGTGTGTCTGTCGCTCTGTCTGTCTGTCTGTCTGTCTATCTGTCTGTCTGTCTGTCTGTCTCTCTCACCTTTATCTCCTTCAGTCTTGATGTGTTTCAACAGAGCGGACAGGTTTTCTTCTTCTGTGGTTGCTGTGGTGACGGCCGGCTGGCGGTGATGATGATGTCAGCAATGTGGGCGTGGCCCTCTTCGTTCACTTCCTGTTTCAGAACTTTGTCGTTGTCGTCGTCGGTAACTGTCGCCACGTTGTTGCTAGGGACCTCCGACATCTCCGCCGCCGTGGTTACGATCAGGTCCTTGGAGACGGTTTCCACGGGGACAGACGATGACTCCGCCATGGTGAAGAAACAGAGAGGATTCTGGGTATATAAAAAAAATGTTTTAATTAAAAATCTCTTTTAGGCAAGGCAGGTTTATTTCTATAGCACAGTTCAGACACAAGGCCTTTCAAAGAGCTTTACAGGGGCATGATTAAAATACATCAAGATTAAAATACATCAAGCATAGAATAAACATTAGGGGCCGGTTTCGCAGACATGGATT
>NC_137221.1:1111181-1123681 GCF_949987685.1 Ammodytes marinus | reverse complement strand
TTCTGACTTGGATTTGATGGAGCGATGTGTGTGTGTATAAAACCATCCGGTACGTATGGTCTGATGACGGGCCGTTATATTAATAATAAACAGCGTGCTGCACAAATATGAGACTGTCCACCGCAACCTATTACGTCAAGGCTACATTTAAAAAAAAAACAATAGCTTAAGGATTCTCGTTGCTCTAATGAGGAAGTGGAATATATGATTTGGCCGGATGAAAATATTCACAAACAGTCGTATAGCGTACAAGACTACGCTCCAAATCCTAAACGCGCACGGTGACGAAGGCAAGGTGCAAACGTGCCCAGGCCACGAGCAGTGTGAGCACAGGCCAGTGGGGGGGAGTGGGGAGGGGGGGGGGGGGGATCGTGCTGAATCTTCCTGCAGCACGGAACAGGCAAACGGCCATAGTGTGAGTGGGCCCTAAGGGTTAGGATTAACAGGACAGCTGGGCCAAGGGAAGACTGAGGGAAGAAAAACCTCATTCATTATATTATAATAGTGATTTTATTAATGATAGAACGCTGGTTCAGTATGGGTGAAGTATTCCTTTAAGTGTATTTCATTGGGAACAATATTCGTGCACAAAATTCTTACATAATTTTATGTTTTTAATTTCAAAAACAAAAGCAAAACAGACCAACCCAGATGTTCAGATGATTAACTATCATTCAACTAACTCCCCAGATGACATAGCTAAAAGGAGTTAGTGGATTTGTGCTCACAGGGACTTTTCATCATAGTTTTTTACTATCAAACATTTATTTTAAGATCGTCAACTTAACTTAAAAAAGATTGTTAAAGAAAATGTTTCATCTGAGTTATTGGTAATGAAATTAACATTGGATTATTTATGTCCGCAAGTAAAAGCTGAATTGCAGTTTAAGATTACAGTGAAACTGATTGTATGTTTAACTGTGTTTGTTTGTGTGTGTGTGTGTGTGTCTCTCTCTCTCTCTCCCTCCCTCTCTCTCTCTCCCCCCATCCCGCCCTCTCTCTATCTCCCTCCCTCCCCCCCTCTCTCTCCCCCTCCCCTCCCTCCCTCCCTCCCCCCCCCCAGGTGATGGGCGGTTTGGATGGAGACATGTTCATCTACTATAAGATGCTGATGCTGCAGGGAATCATCGCCGCTCGCAAACACATGGAGAAAGTTCTGCAGATAGTCGAGATAATGCAGCAAGGTGCGCACACACACACACACACACACACACACACACACACACACACACTCACTCACTCACTCACTCACTCACTCACTCACTCACTCACTCACTCACTCACTCACTCACTCACTCACTCACTCACTCACTCACTCACTCACTCACTCACTCACTCACTCACTCACTCACTCACTCACTCACTCACTCACTCACTCACTCACTCACTCACTCACTCACTCACTCACTCACTCACTCACTCACACACACACACACACACACACACACACACACACACTGTCTGTCTGTCTGTCTGTCTGTCCTCTTCACAGCAGACCCGGGTTAGAATCCAGCCCGGGTCGTTCTCTGTCTGTCTTTTCTGTCTGTCTGTCTTGTCTGTCTGTCTGTATGTCTGTCTGTCTGTCTGTCTGTCCTCTTCACAGCAGACCCGGTTTAGAATCCAGCCCGGGTCGTTCTCTGTCTGTCTGTCTGTCTGTCTGTCTGTCTGTCTGTCTGTCTGTCTGTCTGTCTGTCTGTCTGTCTGTCTGTCTGTCTGTCCTCTTCACAGCAGACCCGGGTTAGAATCCAGCCCGGGTCGTTCTCTGCATGTCATTCCCCTCTCTGACACATTTCATCTCTGTCTCTACACTCTGTCTAAAAGGGGGAAAAGGCCCCAAAATAATAATTTAAAAAAAGCTCTAGAATAATATTTTTTTTCTGTTCTCTGTATTGCCCTCCCCCGCCCCCCCCCCCCCCGCCCCCCCCCGCCCCCCCAGGCTCCCATCTGGCCTGTTTCCATGGCAGCAGCACCATCAGAGGGCTGAAGGAGCGTTTCCACATGTCTCTGACCGAGGAGCAGCTGCAGGTTCTGGTGGAGACGATGGTGGACGGCTCGGTGCGCTCCCTGACCACCAAGCTCTACGACTCCTTCCAGTACGTCACCAACGGGATCATGTGACCTGTGACGTCACCAACGGGATCATGTGACCTGTGACGTCACCAACGGGATCATGTGACCTGTGACATCACCAACGGCGTCATGTGACCTGTGACGTCACCAACGGCATCGTGTGACCAACTAAACCAATGACAACGATGACATCAGATCTTTTACTACAAGCCGATTGGTTGGAAGGTTATAACTTGATACACCACCAAGCTGTACGTCACCAACGGCGTCATGTGACCTGTGATGTCACCAACGGCATCATGTGATCGATGAGGTCGCTCACCAATGGCATCATGTGACCTGACCCTGACCATGTGACCTGTGACGTCACCGTGTTCCAATACATCAGATCTTTTTACTAGCAGCCGATTGGTTGGAAGGTTATAACGTGATTACACATGAGGTCGCTCATTCCAGTACGGGATCATGTGACCAACTAAACCAATGACAACGATGACATCTTTTACTTTACTAGCAGCCGATTGGTTGGAAGGTTATAATCACCAAGCCGTACGGAATCATGAGACGTCACCGCATTCCAAACGGAATCACCCGTCCTTTTTACTAACAGCTGATTACTGGTTGGTATTTTTACAGGATTTCATTTGCAGGTCGCCATTTTAAGGTTTATAACTTTATAACAAGATGGCGGACGCTCACCATCAAACTCTCTGCGACTCGATTCAATATGTGACATCACCGTGACATCACCGCATTCCAACGACATCATGTGACCAACTGCGCCGATGCCATCACACCCTTTTACTAACAGCTGATTGGTTGGTTGCGATTCAGCGGCCATTTTGGAATCTACTGGCTTAAACTTTGAATTCAGTTTTGTTTTGCTGCGTTCAAAGGCAGCTGGGAAGAATTAGACTTTTCCACGTCAGTTTATACATCCTGAAAAATACATTTTACGATGGAATATTATATAGGGTCCGCTTTTGAGGGGGAACAAAAAATGAAATTGAGATTTAAAATATGATGATAGAAAGAGGTGTTGTTTAGCGGGAATAGAGTCTTAGTTTTAAGGTTATAACCGACGGAATCATGTGAAAAATTCATAAAAAGCACAAAATTCTAAATGTTTCTCTCTGTATTTTCCGAGAGAAAATAAACTCGACTGAAATATTCAAGATGGCGTCTGAGAGCAGTTTACACTTCCAGCAGAATTCCTTTGTGTGTTGACGTTTCTGTCAACAAAATAACCGATTTTAAAAACCCGTTAATTCATCAGTTAGTTTAATGTGCCTGTTTGTCTGTGATTAACTTACATGTTCTCTACCGTCTAACTGAAGGTCCGCGTGCAATTTCAGAACGAGATTTTTTTTTGCTGAAACTTGAAAGGTGCAGTCAGTGATTCTGGAGAACGCTTGTTGTCAAAATCAGTGAATATCTCCTCATGATCCACTACCTGTCTAGCTAGCAACATACCAGTTTACAGAGCCTAGGCCGTGTATTAACACTTTTCAGCGCACACACACACAGTACAGACAGGTAGCGGATCATGAGGAGATATTTACTGATTTTGACAAAAAAAAAATTAGTAACAAGCGTTCTCCAGAATCACTGGCTCCACCTTTAACACTTAAATACGCTAACAATAACAAACTCTACAGTGTTGACGCCATGGTCCTCTAACTGTGTCTGCTATCGTTTATATATTTACATTTAAAGCTGCAGTGTGTAACTTTGTGTGTGTGAGAGAAGTGAAACATTTTCTAAGGTATATTCTCATAACTGAATAAACAAACTTTCCTCACAGGAAAATGTGATCCCTGGAACACTGTTGGAAGTTAGAAAGCTTCCTGAAAAGTTACTGTTTCACTGTTGTTGTTTACAGCAGCAGGGCCCACAGTTTGGTTTACAAACATATTCTAGTCTTACGTTTGGTTCCAGGTTCCTCAAAATAATTCGATTTATGATGATAGAATTATTCAATACTAAGAATTACATGTAGAGTAAATATGTTTAGAAAACTCACTGCAGGCTCTGTGGATGTAAACAAACCCCCCTCCTCTCCTCTGAAACTACACAGTGTGACTTTAAATTGTTGCCCTGGAGACAGACATTCCTGAGATTAAACTGCGGAATTATTTCTGGCTGACAGAAAGTTTTCCTAAATATGTGAATGCTTTTTTTCCCACTAAAAACAGACATATTTGTAATCGTCTGAATTTAACACTTAAAACACTTTCACGGCTTAATTCCAGTGATCTTAAAGTCTCTACGAGGAACTTTTAAATATTTCTGAAACAGTCTCATTTTTCCTCTGATGATCATAAATTACATGTAACAGCAAACGAGACCATCAGTGCTAAAGAATGCTATTTTTATATAGTTTTTCTTAATGCCTTTGTCATGGGTATATACGCTCACCCAGGAACAACAGCTGGCGTGGTAAAAACACTACCGCTTTTGTCCCAAAGGGGGCGCTAGAATTAACACACACTGAAAGTTCCTCAGAGCAGCTTTTAACATGAGTATAAACATATTGTTTAGGTTAAAGAAAATACTGCGTTTTCGCCGATGAGACATTAAAAGAGATTAAAATACTAAGAACACAACAAATAATCGAAATAATTTTATTTAAAAATTTCGGAAAATGAGCCTGTAAACTGGTCAGAACGGCCGCCATCTTTGACGGCTATCTACGGCTACACCACTGGGACAAACTTCATAAAATATGCGGAAAAAAAAAAAAAAAGTCCTCTGGTAGAAATCGTACGGGAGAAATGCCGACTTTTCACTACAAAATTGACTGTAACTCTGTTGATTCTGAACCTATTTATATGAAATCCGGTTTACAATGAACTTGCTATTTAGCTTCAAGTTAGCACAATGTTTTTGCAGTTTAACTACCAATTTTTCTACTATTAAATTCAGTTAAAGCTGGGGTATATGATTTCTGATTGGTCAAAGTTAACATGAGCTGTACACTTTGACCAATCAGAGCAAGGCTCCGATTCTCTGTTCTTATTGGTTGTTGGGACTGTCCATTCACTTTGGCACGATTTTGTTGGTGTGTAGAGCGTGTCAGGGAGCGACCATAGGGGAGGGACCAAAGAGAACAAGTGGAGCGGTTGAGGTATTTGGATTCAAATCTCTATCCCAACTGCCATTTTCTCCCCAAATCCTCCACCCCAGCTTTAAACGTTTGTTAATCCTAATCCCAGTTCTAGTTTTTATGCTTGTGCGTAGCCTACAGTTAGTTGCTTGTTTCGTTAGCTTTTCTTAGCGACTTTGTAAATGTAAAAATTATTCTTCAAGCTTCTCACTGGAATACAGCCAATATATATTATGTTATTTTCGTGTGACTAACAGTTGGACGTTCATCTGTTCTAATGTTTATTTTGTGTGTGTGTGTCTATTGAACCCCTGCTATTGAAGGAGAAAGCACATTGTTTGTGTGTGTGTGTTATTAATGTCATGCTAACCGTTAGCTCCGATGCTACTTTCTCTCGCTCGAGCTGCGACTAAAAGTTTACCAGAATCGCAACTTAAATCGCAAAAATACTCACACACACACACACACACACACACACACACACACACACACACACACACACATACACAGACTGATATACACACACACACACACACACACACACACACACACACACACACACACACAGAAAGACTGATACACACACACACACACACACACACACACACACACAGACTGACACTGATATATACACACACACATGCACACACACACACACACAGACTGATATATATACACACACACACAGACTGATTCACACATACACACACACACACACACACACACACACACACAGACTGATATATATACACACACACAGACTGATTCACACATACACACACACACACACATACACACACTGATATATATACACACACACACACACACACACACACACACACACACACACACACACACAGAAAGACTGATATACACACACACACACACTCTTCTGTATGACTTGTGAATATGTACATTGTATGTAAATGAACTGTAGTGTTCCTGTGACTCGATGCCTTGTGACGTACTACAGAAGGTACGAAACTCTTTATCAATGCAACGGAGGGAGGGAGACGAAAAAGTGCTTTTACATATAAAACCATTTGATTTACTGAAGTATGGAAGCCTCAGAGGGACATGGGACGATGCATTTTATTATCTGTGTTTTTTCAGTCAGAACAAGGTCATTTGAGTTGTTTCGTAGAGAACACTGATAGCCTACAGTTTGACGTTATCTTGAAATTACAATTTTTTTGTTTTACCGAGAAATTTGGATACATTTTTTTCTAAGGCGATTTTGAATTAACATAGTCGACTTATCGTTGAATCTTGGGGGTTTTTCTGATACATTTTTCATTCATTCTCCTTCAATTTTGTTTTGTTTTACCGAAATAAATTTGTCATTGTCACTCGGACAAACTGTTGTTTTGCCAAGATTATGGGTTACATTTTTTTTTTTGGTATCTTGAAATTTTTAACTTTTGTATTTGTGTGGCTTGGAAAAAAATTCTTTGTACAAACATACATCACAAACTTTTTATTTTGCTAAAATCATGGCATACATTTTGTTAAATTGATAATAAAGCACAAAAGAATGCAAAAAGTACACTTTTTTTGACCCGTTTAAAGGAGTGTCGAAGTCCTCTGTCAGTTATAAAATGACCAAAACATTAAGTTATCTTTGTTATCTCTGCGAAACAACTCAAATTAACTTTTCATATTGTGAAAACAGAAGAAATCAAATGTATGATTTTTGTCCGTTTGGGGCTTCCATACTTCAGGGGCGAGTTTCAATAGCCTACTAAATGTTTTCCTCTCTTACATCATACCAAAATAATAATTACTCAAATTGACGAATTATTTTATAGTTCAATTTTTTGGGATGAAAATCAATATTTTGGGCTAAAATCTAAAGTGGAATTTAAATACCTAAAACCGCTGCTATTGTCTATGTATCTTTATTTTATTTTAGATACATTTCTTAACATAAAATCTGCTTAAATAGTCCCTGCGTTCCAATCCCCATACTTCCCTACTATTTAGTATGCCAGAAAAAGATTTAGGACGTCCCAATTTGGAGTATTCGTCTTTATACTTGACATTTCTCGACATAATGAAAAGAATATCTTCCTTATCTGATTTTTTTTTTCTCTCTCCTGTCTGTGGCCCTAAAACTCTTCTGCACTTTAGTATGTAGTGTAGTAAAAAGACTAAAACTCTTCTGTACTTTAGTATGTAGTGTAGGAAAGAGACTAAAACTCTTCTGTACTTTAGTATGTAGTGTAGTAAAAAGAAAGAGTGAGGGGATTGGAACGCAGGGACTGTTTTTTCTGATTTTTGAAAGAGGAAAACGACATTATTGAAACGCGTCCCTGTGTCTTTAAGAGAAACCCGTCATGGCCTTGGTTCATTCCTCCGACACATTCTACGTTCCAATGTGAAAATCTCTCTGAACTTAAAGTGCATTTATCCTGAAAACAAAATGGTGTCCTGTCGTTTGTTCAAGATTCTTCTGTGTGTGTTTTTAACCTTTGAAATTTCATCAGAATCTGATAAAGAAATTATGAATGAGTTATTAATGATTATATTATTATTATTTTTTTTTTAAACCTTTATTTCTACAGGTAAATCCCATTGAGACCAAAGACTCTTTTACAAGGGAGACCTGTTTTCCTTTCCCACGTTACCATTCACACACACATTCATACACCGATAGCAGCAGGCTAACTATCGACATTCACACGAGGCAAGGTGGGTGAAGTGTCTTGCCCAAGGACACAACAACCATGACACAGGTGGCAGGGCGGAATCGAACCTCCAACCCTTTGATCATCAGCCGACCCGCTCTACCAACTGAGCCACAGTCGCCCCCTTATTATTTAATACAGCAATTTGTAAGTCAGTTTTAACGATTTTAACTTATAAAATATCATCATTAAACTTTGCCAATGTTTATTACAGAATAGATTTTGGATACAGCCTTTTTACATTTTATTAATCAAAAAATACCATAGCAGGTCCTAAAAAAATGCATTTTCATCATGTTTAAAAGAGGAACATGTCTCATAAATCAGAAAAACAACACATGAACAAATCCTTCTGTAATAACCTTCAGAATAGTGCTGAGAATGATTATGGAAAGTTTAGTTGATGTAAGTGCTTTAAATAAGACAGTTAACAACATATGAACAACAAAACACTTGAGCATTTTGCTAAGGAAACTTGGTGTCACTTAATACAAATAATCAAAACAAACAATTATTTTTTTTTTTTAGCTTTTATTGACAATTTAACATCATGACATTAAATATGAAGCTTGACCAGAGCAGCGCAGTAGAAACATCGTAGATTTTATAATTCATTTTTAAGACGTTAACGGAATAAACAGTTTTCCACCGTGGCTTTGAAACCAGAAACCATCTTTAAAAAGTTATTTAAAGTCTCTACGAGGAACTTTTAAATATTTCTGAAACAGTCTCATTGTTCCTCTGATGATCATGAATTACATGTAACAGCAAACGAGACCATCAGTGCAAAGAATGCTATTTTTTTTTATATAGTTTTTCTTAATGCCTTTGTCATGGGTATACGCTCACCCAGGAACAACAGCTGGCGTGGTAAAAACACTACTGCTTTTGTCCAAAGGGGGGCGCTAGAATGAACACACACTGAAAGTTCCTCAGAGCACCTTTAACTAGAGGAAACATCCAACCAAACATCTCGGTTACAACTTGGGGTTTAGTCAAAAATTAGCTTTAATTCAAGGTTGCGTTCCGAATCGCATACTCTTTCTTTTTTCTATTCTACATACTACATCCGACGATAAAAAGAATCTAGTTAGGATGCAGTAGGCATACTATTGGGACATACTTTTACTCTCTTATTTCATCATAACATTGCGCCTTGATCTTGCCTCTTGCTTTTATATCCGTCGCATCCCCGTTTGTTTTCATACGGAGGCTTCGTCGATGTTGCGTCACTTCACGTGCGCACTGGATTGTGGGTCAGAATCGCCCAAATAGGATGCACTTTTCAACGCTAACAATCTTGGCCGCATGAAGTAGGACATCCGGGTACTTCTAACCATCCTAAATCTGACCACAAGAATCGGGACATCCTAATCTTTTTTCTACCATACTATATAGTAGAAAGTATGCGATTCGGAACGCAACCTTAGTTTTATTTCAGGTTAAAGAAGTTATGTGATCCATGATTTATTGATCAGAAGAAGTTTCACATTCTGAACCTTCACTACTCTGAATCCTTCCAGACTTTACCGTCATTTCTTACAAATTTACAAACCGTTAAACAAAGCACTGGGGTTTGGCATCGAGCTGTGTGTGTGTGTGTGTGTGTGTGTGTGTGTGTGTGTGTATCTGTCTCTGTAGGTGTGTGTATGTTTGTATGTTACTCTGTGTGTGTGCGTGCTTGTGCATGCATGTATGTTACTGTCTGTCTGTCTGTCTTTGTGAGTGTGCGTGCATATATCAGTGTGTGCGAGCGTATCTTTGTTACAGTGTTCGTATGTTACTGTGTGTGTGTGTATGTGTGCTTACATAGGTGCATTTATCACTGTGTGTCTGTTTGCCTGGCTGTCTGTGTATCAGTGTGTCTGTCTGTGTGTCTGTGTATCAGTGTGTGTGTGTGTGTGTATTAGTGTGTCTGTCTGTCTGTGTTCGTGTGTGCGTGCCTGTGTTACAGTGTGTGTGTCTGCCTGTCCGTCTGTCTGTCTGTCTGTCTGTCTGTCTGTCTGTCTGTCTGTCTGTCTGTCTGTCTGTCTGCCTGCCTGCCTGCCTGTCTGTCTGTGTATCAGTGTATCAGTGTATCAGTGTGTGTCTCTGTGTGTGTATCAGAGTGTGTGTGTGTGTCTGCCTGGCTGTGTGTGTATCAGTGTGTGTCTCTGTGTGTGTATCAGAGTGTGTGTGTGTATCAGTGTGTGTATCACAGTGTGTGTGTATCAGTGTGTGTGTATCAGAGTGTGTGTATCAGAGTGTGTGTGTATCAGAGTGTGTGTGTATCAGAGTGTGTGTGTGTGTCTGCCTGGCTGTGTGTGTATCAGTGTGTGTCTCTGTGTGTGTATCAGAGTGTGTGTGTGTATCAGTGTGTGTATCAGTGTGTGTGTATCAGAGTGTGTGTATCAGAGTGTGTGTGTATCAGAGTGTGTGTATCAGAGTGTGTGTGTATCAGAGTGTGTGTGTATCAGTGTGTGTGTATCAGAGTGTGTGTATCAGAGTGTGTGTTTCGGGGAGTTGTTGTCGTGTCTATAGAATGACACAGTCTGAGTCCTTGTCTCTCCTCCTGGCTCCGCCCTGTGACCCCTGAGCTCTGGCCTGTGGAACACAACGACATCACAATGACATCACAATGACATCACAACGACATCACAACGACATCACATTGACATCACAATGACATCACAACGACATCACAACGACATCACAGTGACATCATAAGGTCCATGGATCATTTGGGTTGCGTTCCGAATCGCATACTCTTTCTTTTTTCTATTCTACATACTACATCCGACGATAAAAAGAATCTAGTTAGGATGCAGTAGGCATACTATTGGGACATACTTTACTCTCTTATTTCATCATAACATTGCGCCTTGATCTTGCCTCTTGCTTTTATATCCGTCGCATCCCCGTTTGTTTTCATAACATGGACCTATAGGCTTCGTCGATGTTACGTCACTTCACGTGCGCACTGGATTGTGGGTCAGAATCGCCCAAATAGGATGCACTTTTCAACACTAACAATCTTGGCCGCATGAAGTCGACCATCCGGGTATTCTAACCATCCTAAATCTGGCCACAAGAATCGGGACATCCTAAATCTTTTTTCTACATACTATATAGTAGAAAGTATGCGATTCGGAACGCAACCTTGTTTTCATGTAATAATGCAAAGTAAACAAGATGTTAAAAGAACACAGAAATAAACACACACAGGTGGGATTACTATTGATCAAGAAAAGCTGAAAAGGTGTCTAAGTACGTTTCCAAATGAAAAGCTTGTGGCCTCATGAATCAGATCGTCGGCCTATTCGTATACATTCTTATTCTATACTTTATATCCTGGGCGTGGAGTGTTGAGCCCAGTTCAGACCAAAGATTTGTCTCGCAACGACTTGCATTGAGACGGTTTTAGAACGGCGCGGGGGGAGAAGGGGCAGAAGTGTGAATGCAAGGGGGCGCCCTTAGCTCAGTTGGTAGGGCGTCCCCCCCCCCGGGCCGGGCCCAGCAGCAGAACCGGGTTCGATTCCAGCCCGCGGTCGTTCTCTGCATGTCACTCCCCTCTCTGCCCCATTTCAACTCTGTCTCTACACTATCAATAAAGCATAAAAACGCCCAAAAAATATCTTTAAAAAAATTAAAAAATAAGTGTGAACTGATCGTTGTAGAAGATTCAACATGTCAAACCACCAGGTCCAGTTTTAAAAGGCCAGAGCGTTGTGAGCGGTTGCAGTTGCGTCTCGTTGCGAGGCGAGTCTTTGGTCTGAACTGGGCTTTAGGGGCTTTAGGGGCTTTAGGGGCTTTAGGGGCTCAGATCGTAGACTGTGGTGTAGTATTTACCTGCGCTGCCCCCGGTGGAGGCTGCTGGCTCTGCCCTGGTTGCTGGCTCTGCCCTGGTTGCCCTGGTTGCCCTGGTTGCTGTTGCTGTAGCTGCTGTTGCTGGTATTCCTCCTCCTGCAGCTGTTGAGCTAACTCCAGATCAGACAGCGCTGCAGCCCCGCCCTGCTGCTGGAGGGACACCGCCACCAGGTAATCCTGCCACAGGGCAAAATAATAAATACATCGCCTTTTGTCTGTCTGTACAGTGTGTGTGGCCGCTGACAAAAAAAATCCAGTGTTAATGTAGGGGAGACCGGGGTAAGTAGGCACACTTTTTACTCTAGTGAGAATTGCTCATCACCTAAACATCTTTCAATAGTCATTCCTACATTAAATTGAAGCTTAAGGTGTTGGCTTGAAATGTGTACCCCTCACTTTTTCTATCGTATTGTAATAAAGAAGAAATGTACCATCAAAGACACTCTAACACATTGTGACAACCAACCCCATCAAGGGGTCGGTTGTCACACACTATGGGGTTGTTTGTCACAATGTAATCTTAATGGGAAAAATCTTAAAAAGAAGGCAAGAAAGCAGAACTATAAATAGGCCTACATAACTTTATGCATCTTAACACAAAATGAGCAAGGAATTAACAAAAAGGAAATCCATATTAAGACCAACCTACTGTATGTAACAACATAAAGAACAAAACAAATAGGTCTAACAATAATAACCTACTCAACCACAATACACACATTCACTATCTGAGTTACAGTGACGGCAAATGTAGGGTCTGCTCACTAACTAAGCAGAGATTGTGTGCCCAC
>NC_137221.1:1076181-1103681 GCF_949987685.1 Ammodytes marinus | reverse complement strand
CATTCAAAGTGCTTTACAGGGACAAGAGTAAAATACATCAAGCATAGAATAAAATTTTGAAATTTTAGCCAAAAGTTATAAAGCAGGAATATTCTAAACATTAATAGACTTGTACGTTAACATCCTGTGTGTTCTAGAGCTGTGTGTGTGGGCGTGGGGGGGAGGGGGTTTGTGTGACAGAGAAAATGGCGGAATTCAAACCTTGACTTTTTCATATATACATTATAAATATAACTTGAAACCGGTTATTGTCCCTTGCGCCTACTGCTAACTGTTAGTTTAATAACTTAAACACACACTTCCCAGGCATATTGTGGATAAGCAAACTAATAACGGTTAGTTTGTAGTGTGTAATATGACATCATCAAGAAAGTTCTAGAAAGTTCTAGAATGCAACGCTCCCTGGGTAACCCCACCCCTTTAGAATAATAACAGAAGCTACAGTGGCCTTCAAGGACAAGAACAATTCTAAATTCTAAACAATGCACCTGATGACATTCCAACTATGACACTTTCAAGATGGCGGCACTAGGCCTTGGTCCAAAATATGCAGAAATATGGACATATATGAGACCCTTTCTAAGGGAAAAATAATCATTCAAAACATTTTTTTCAGCTATTATGCACTAAATTAAATGTACTTATGGATATTATAATTACTTTCTACAAAATCTGCTAGGAAATAAAACCCAAAATTCTACACACTGCAGGTTTAACACACACACACAACACTCAGAAAAACTTACTGTAAGAGTAGAAGGTAAATGAATCCTCAGACTCCAGCAAGTGTGATGGCTCTATGTGGTGAAAGCAGAGAGCTGAAGCCGCAGCATGGCTCACTGGTCCGATCAGCTGGACTCTGTGTGTCTGATGGTTAGCATCACACGCAGCCCCTCACAGCCAGAATCAGATCAATAGTAATATAAATATAAATATATATATAGAAATATCAGGACGCGATCCAAACTCTTCTTCTGTGAAAACGTGTTGAGGACTGTGTCGTTGTCAGACCTGAAGAGAAACAAACAAGAAGGAGAATATATCAAAGATGGCGTCCGTCTATCTGTCAGGAAAAACCTCCAAAAGTTTGGTTCCTCATCAATAGTTCAAAAGTACAATCTGTTAGAATGCACTGATTGTGAAAATTATTCTTTTTCTTTAGATAACTTATTTGGGGGATTTTTTTTTTCAAAGAACACAAACACACAACTGAAAAAGTGAACACAAAAAAAATAAACAGCTAACATGGCGTACTCTACTTTACAGGTTTCTAAGGACATTGTTTAAACTAAAGGTAAATGTTAAGCAGAAAATAAAAAGTCAATAAGTCAACGAGGTGTCATGTAGGTCCCTTCAGCGCTGTTATATAGTCCAGGAAAGGCTGACTTCTCTGTTTACATTGTTATTATGAGAAATTTAGTTTAGTTTAGTTTAGTTTATTTGTTTATAGTTTTGTGGACAGTCCCCTTTGAGAAGGAGCAGCTTTAGCCTGTTTGGCTAATTTCCAGCTGTAGTCCCCGGCCAGTTGTCAGTAGGCAACCTACAATACATAACAGTAAAAAAAAAAAAAAAAATACATTACATTTATAATTACAGCAGGCCTGAGCAAGAAGGGGAAAAAGACAAACAAACATATTGCACAGAGTTGGAGCAAGAACAAACAGATGATGGCAAAGATATCAAGGCAGTTCATGCAACAACAACACAAACACACAGGAGACAAGGGAAAATAGGCAACAAAGATCACATTGAAAGTACATAGGGCAGAACATGCAGGCAGGTAGCAGAGATGGAGCGGCAGCAACAATGACACATCAAACACACACATCACGTCTGACAGAAATTAATGTGTGCAGTTATAGTTGTCGGACAGCCATGTTTTAAGATGTGTTGTAATTATTTTATTCTAAAAAGGGAAAACCCCTCCGTTCAGTTCCTTTATTATTCTAACCTTTATTCAACCAGGTCAGTCTCATTGAGATCAGAGACCAGGCCGAGATGGACTGAAGTACAAAGGAATCGTCTTGTATCACCTTGTTTACAACTTTCAATATTAAATAAAGTTATGAAATAAAATAAATAAAGGGGGCGCCCTTAGCTCAGTTGGTAGGGCGTCGTCCCCCCCTATGGGCCTCGGCCAGTAGCGGACCCGGGTTCGATTCCAGCCCGCGGTCGTTCTCTGCATGTCACTCCCCTCTCTGCCCCATTTCACCTCTGTCTCTACACTATCAATAAAGCATAAAAAGGCCAAAAATATATCTTAAAAAAATAAAAGGCTTTTCCTGTTCTTAATAGCATGAGGTAAAGGATGAGGACTGAATCGCTATGATGCTGCTGTCAGGTGAAGTCACCTTATCCCCCTCTGGGCTGACACACACACACACACACACACACACACACACACACACACATACACACTGAGCTGCAGCTTAATGTACAAAATACTGAGGAAGTGTGTGAAAGGTCGAGAGAGAGAGAGGGAGAGAGAGATGGACAGAGAGAGACAGATAGAGGGAGAGAGAGGGAGAGTGAGAGAGGGAGAGGGAGAGGGAGAGAGAAGGGATGTTCCTGTAAAAATATTTACAGTACAAACCTGTCTACCATCTACCAGACTGAATCTCAAAACCTGTATGGTAATAACTTGACATTACAGGTGATCATAGTCAGTGACACCTCGAATTAAACAGAATTGAAATAATCACCTGATCTAATAGCCTAAATGGACTTAATTACAATCCACCTCTGCATATGTTAGTCTCAGTTAATCCAAAATAAGTACAGATATTAAAAGTAACAATGTGTGTGCGTGTGTGTGTGTGTCATCAAATTAAACACACACTATTATTGGTCGGTACCACACACACACACACACACACACACACACACACACACACACACACACACAATAATAAATAATCACCTGATCTAATAGCCTAAATGGACTTAATTACAAAGCACCTCTGCATATGTTAGTAGTAGTTCATCCAAAATAAGTACAGATATCAAAAGTAAACAAACACTGCATGGAAATTGTCAGCTGACCTACGAAGGAACGGGTGTTACTACATGTTATTACACATTGTGCATTTTGAACGAGTCGCAGTTATGAGATTAGCCGTTGATTTAACAGTCAAATAGCTTGATGTTACACGTCATCACAGCCAGTGACTCCGTGAGTAGGAAGTTGACAGGAATCAGGTTTTTATAACAGTAGCTTGTAGCTCGGGTTTCGCCTGCTGTGCCGTTGACACATTAGCAACTACACATGAAGTTTCATGGCAGATCTGAACCAGGTTTCTGTCTAAATTTAACATATTTCTCTCTCTCTCTCACGCGCACACACACGCACACACACACACACACACACACACACACACACACACACACACACACACACACACACACACACACACACACACACACACACACACACACACACACACACACACACACACTTCCATCTAACAACATCAGCCTGAATACAGCCCATAAACACCCACCGCTTAGTAAGAAACTTGACACGTAAAAAAACCTGCTGACTCTCTGAGCTAACCTAACACACACACACACTGCTAGCTCACTTTTAGCATAAGTTAGCTGTTGTTCCCCAAAGAGACCCAGTCATCAGCGGGAAGCAAGATCCCAAGAATCAAGCCTCAAACCCGGATGACTTCACAACAAACAGTCGGTTGAATAACACACATCTTACCGGCTCCAACTCTAACTCCGAGTCTGTAATATGCGCTGATGCTAACTGTTAGCTGCTGTGTTAGCTGTTTACATCTCTGTACGATACCAACAAGCCACGCCCATAGGAACATCCAGGCCACGCCCGGCATCATGCAACGTCACACCCGGTCAACTTTTGCTGACTACGGTTAGCAGTTTCAGCTATCAAGTTAGCTTATTTAAGACCTTTTTATGTTCAATAGAAACAACCTAGCTGATAAAATACAACTGCGATGCATCACATACAGTAAACTGAAGCATACATACTATACAAAGCGCTGGTGTTGACACTGTGGTAAATGAAAGGACAGTTTGATAGTGATACGTTTGCTCGGTAGAAGCTAAGCTAACTAGGCTAACCCCGGCCCCGTCCGCTAACGACCACACAGAACTCAGTTACTGATATAGAAAATTATTAAATAATTTACATAAAATTGGAATTTAACGTACTTTTTTAGCACGTTTTTATACATTTCACATCGTTATGTTATATTGATTAACCCGGTGGGCATTTGACATCCAAGAAAAATATATTTAAAGAAAAAATACACCCCCCCTAAAAAAAACGTCTGTTCAGCACATGACATTATCATATCTAGTTAAAATAAGCTTTAACAGCAAAACTACTTGTTAGTTTCGTTAAAATAATGAGCCGAATTGACATATTGGGCTCAAGGGTTAAGAATATTGAGTTTGTTTCGCCGTTATTCATGTGAAAATACATCAATAATCAAATTAACATGAATTAGTAGGATTTTGAGTGGAATTTTTTGGCAGTGGTGTGACGTCAACTGCAGCACCGATTTTGTTTTATATTAATGTATTATATTATATCTACATGTTACCAGCTTTATTAAAGTAGTATAATGTCATACAGTAGCTTTGTACTAATCGCTGATCATTTTATTTTGAAGGCGTGTAAAGGAACTGGCGTATTTTATTGCCGTGGTTTTGTCGCTTGTGTGTCATGTGTTTGTAGCCTGTTAGCAACTCTTACTAGCACCAACCGTTATTGAAATAAAACTCATTAATTTTTCATTTTTTTGTCTCACCACCAAAATAGAATGTTGTTGGACGTTCCGGCGGGAAAACATGAAACACAAACAACACGGCGTAGATAGAACAAACCGAACAAAACTCAAGGTAAGACATAAAACGACAAACGGCCCTTTATACCTTCATTTAAACACACACCTAACTCATAATTAACATAGATGTAGTTCACACAAATTAGCACACATTCAAGCAACTGATTCGAGTTTAAAACAGTTCAATGAATTAATATAGAGCGTTTAAAATGTGTAAAATATAAACGGCTCGTCTACAGTAGGCTAACGGGTCTCAATCATCGGCTTCTTGTTTTTTACAGGCTTGGTTGTAATAGATAACTTGCTCACACATGGTAAAGAAGTAGACTTAATTAGACATATTATCTTTAATCTGCCCGAACTCTAGGCCTACCTGTAACTGTTTTAATTAGGCTATATTGTAGGCTACTTCCTCTCAGTGCATTTTAATTGCAGCCATTCTACATCTCTATCTAAATGGTTAAATTGTTTTGTCTCTTTATCAGCTTGTATTGGATCTATTTGCGTTGTATAGTGTGTAGGGGAAAACGGGGTAATTTGAGACGTCGGGTAATGTGAGACACCCCCTGTAGCTACGCAACAGACCACATTTTTGGTAATGTGAGCATTATGTTTTCAAGTCCCTCCCATTTCCCCTTGTCCATGAAGGAGAGGACCTCATTGTGCTGTGGTAAGCATGTTTAAAAGTACATTTTCTTGCTGTTAGCTTAATCAATTGTTGCAAATAGATTCAGGTAGAAAAACTTTAATCATACATGTTGATGAACTACCAACATATGAAACCATGTGATGATGCTAGCTGAAGATTAGCCTGAATTGCTGAAAGAGGTTGTTTTTTCTCAAATTGTGGCGGTGGGGGAAAGTGAGACGAATGCTATGGAGTAAACTGAGACAGTGTCTGTGCCCTTGTTTAATGAATCCAGTAGCAAGGAGACTAGTTTGAAAAGAGACAATGCGGGCGGAGGTGGGGGTTGGACGGTTGAAGAGTTGTCAGCAAGGGCATGGTGTGTAGGAGAGAATTAGGTAATGTGAGACATCCGGTAATGTGAGACACCCCCTGTATCTAGGCAACGGACCACATTTTTGGTAATGTGAGATATATGTTTTCAAGCCCCTCTCATTGCCCCATGGCCCTGAAAGAGAGGACCTCATGGTGCTGTTGCAAGCATGTTTTTTCACACATTTGTTTTGCATGTAAAAGTACATTTTATTACTGTCAACTTAATCAACTGTTGTGCCAAAGCAAATTGATTCAGGTAGAAAAACTTCTCTCATACAGTATGTTGACGAACTACCAACATATGAAACCATGTGATGACGCTAACTGAAGATTAGCCTGAATTTCTAAGAGAGGTATTTTTTCTCAAATTGTGGCGGTGCTGTGTGTGTGTGTGTGCTGAAAATAAAATTCCACGCGTTAATACACAGCCTAGGCTCTCTAAACGGGTATGTAAACAAACGGTGTGTAAAGAAAGGGTGTTGGCCCACCGTAGCTAGCAACATGTCAGTTTACAGAGCCTAGGCTGTTCATGTGTTTTTTTCACCGTAAACAGCTGTGTGTGCACTGGAAACATCTCTGACCCTCTGGACAAAGAAAATAAATAAGAATAATAATTAATTTTGTTCATTTTTTAAAGTGTCATTGTTCGAGTATGATAACAACAATATGTTTCCTTTTTATTTCCCCTCAGATGCAGAGACCAGATTACCCAGAAGCCTTTGGGGCCTTTGAGCAGCACGTCAGTGAAGTCGAGGTTAAACTGGAAGAAGATGAAAAGGATCCAGAAATCAATAATAATGACAAAAATATTGTGATCAAAAGTGAACCACAGTCCTCACCAAACGCCAGCGAGGACGAGCCGCAAGTCACAAAGGTTTTACACACACAGACACAGACAGACAGACACACACACAGACACAGACACACACAGACAGACAGACGGAGTCTATGAATCCTGGATTTATCTGTCTCTTGCATGCGCAGTTCGAGTACCTTTACCAACAAAGTCACCTGTGACCCCACATGACACCGTAAGGTTACATGTCCCGGTGTCGACAGAGGATCTGATCCCTTTCATCTTCTGGCAGATGCAGGTACCACCTTGCAAGCCTGTGAATCCTTCGGCTGCTCTCAGCCTCGTTCTTATCCAGCGAGAGACGATGGCCTACTTAGGTCTGGAGGCCTGACCAACTTTGCCCCTGCCCCTCAGGCCTCAGAACCCCCCCCCCCCCCTCAGAGCCCAGTGCATTTGCAATTCAGGGTACTTCCCTTTGGACTCTCCCTCTCCCGAGGGCGTTGAGCTGGGTTGACACGGCTCGCCTGCTGTCACACGTTGCCCGGCTGGTCTTGATGGAGGAACATGTAAAGAGTTGCCTGGACCCTTCCCAACGGGTAACCTATCTGGGGTTGGTCCTGGACTCAGTCGCCATGAGGGCCGACCTTTCACCTCGGCACATGGAAGATATCCTCCACCTCCTTCCCCTCTTCAGGGCCGGCAGGATGCTGCTTTTCTTTCAACTTCTCCAGCTCTTGGGCTGCCTCAGCTGTTGTGCCTCTGGGCTTACTGTCCCTGCACCACCTCCAAATAAGCTGAACAGTCTCCACTTGGCACAGGCAGAGGAGGGTCAGGGGGATTCAGTAGTGTCTCCTCTCTCTGTCTCCATGGAGATTCAGTGCATATCTGTCGGCAGGTGTTCCCATGGGCGCCATTCCATTCCGCCAAGAGCTGGTCACAGACGCTTGTCTCTCAGGATGGGCGCGGTGTGGCAAGGTTCAGGGTCTGCCCAAGACGTTGCACGCCATATCAACGTGCTGGAGCTTCAGGCTGTGCGGCTGGGTTTACTGTGCCACGGTGGGATGCCACAGGTTAGTGTCCCTCTTCCATTGAGGCTGCGTCCCCCCACAGGGAGCTGAGGCCTTATCACCGCCTCCCTTTGAGCCTTTGGGCCTTTGAGCCAGAGGGGAGTCGAAGTGGCTGTCCATGAAGACTGCCTTTTTACTCGCAATAACCTCTGCAAAGCTTTGCCCCCCCCCCCCCCCCCATCTGAGGAGGGCAGGTCTGAGCTTCTGTCCACGGTGTGGGCTCTTAGGGCACGGAGGCCCTAACAGGGCAGAGGCAGTCCCACTGGATTGTTGATACCATAACACATGCCTGTGGGACCAGTGGACGCCGTCCGGGGTAAGGTGTCACTCAACCAGGAGCGTCTCAGCATCATGAGCTGCTGCCCCTGGGGACTATCTGTGCCGCGGCATCGTGGCCGTCGCCGAGCACGTTCTCCAGGTTTTCAACGTCGCCACTCCCCATCCAATGGTCCTGATGCCAAGCTAACGCTAACCAGTGAGGTGGGGGCTTGGATTCTCGGTGACCTTGTGGTATAGGTCATCCAGTGCGTAAGGCCTCTGGCGGTCAGTTAGGATTCATAGAAGGTAAAGTTACATACGTAACTCTATGAATCCTGGATGACCGCCAGAGTTCCAGGTCACTCGGAATCCCTGTGTTTTCGCGAGAAGATTTTGGGAAACGTTTCTCTGTTGACACCTGAGCCTTCCACGTGTCGCGTGGTGTCACAGGTGACTTTGTTGGTATAGGTACTCGAACTGCTCAAGCTAGACCGATATATCATGGAACCCAGTTTTCACTGTGAGGTTCAGTCCATGTAATGTAACTTCTGCTGCAGTGGATTGTGGGTCAGAACCTCCATAAAGCTATTGATTTCAACCCTAAAAATCACCACCGGATGTAGTAGGATATCTGGGTATTTTTCCAGCATGCTGCATCTGACATGTATTGGGACAAACTAAATCTCTTTCTACAAAACTCAATAGCAGAAAACATGGGTACTAGCAGGATTATCATCATGAAACGTTGCCAGTAATTTACATAAAAAATAGTTTTTCAATTTTATTTTTATTTTTATAACCCATTTTCCCCGTTCCCTCCTCTCTAGTCCAAAGGGTTGAAGCAGCATCCGCATCAGTGTGACGTGTGTCTGAAGACATTCTCCCGGCCCAGTCTCCTGCGTACCCATGTGATGAACCACACAGGAGAGAAACCCTTCCAGTGCCCCCACTGTGAGAAAACCTTCAAGAGCAAACAGCTGTTAAACGCTCATCTACAGAGGCACGGGGCAGAGAAGACCTTCTGTTGTGACCAGTGTGGGAAGCGTTTCCTGCTACGCCAGGAACTGTTAACACACAACAGGACTCACACAGGAGAAAGACCGTTTACCTGTCAGATCTGCAGCCTCAGCTTCAAGGTTTCAAGCCACCTGCGGCGCCACGTGCTGTCACACACAGGTGAGTGTAAGGGAGTGGGATATAAACTGTGGGATATTTCTCGAGTTTGATGTTTGCATGATCATTATCATCATCATTAAGTACCTTGCTCCTGCCCCTGGATTCCCCCGGGATAACATGTCCCAGAATCACTCCTTCAGTCAGACGGCTTCCCTGACCACCGGGGTCTGACACGGTGTTCCAGGGTTACCGCCCCTTGAGGCCACAGCTGCGGCTTCAGCAATGTAAGTTTTCAACATCGACCACTCGGGTTCAATGCCCGCAACTTTCCACAGGGATGCCAGACAAGCGCCGTAGGTGTGAGTTGAAGATCTCTCGAACAGGGGCCCCGTCCAGACGTTTCCAGTTCACCCAAACTACCTGTTTGGGCCACAGGGCACCGACGAAGAGTCTTCCCCCCCTTTGACCAAACTGACCACAAGATGGTGATCTTTTGACAGCTCCGCCCCTCTCTTCACCCGAGTGTGCAAAACATGCGGCCTCAGATCAGATGATATGATCACGAAATCGATCATCGACCTTCGGCCTAGGGTGCTCTGGTACCATGTACACTTATGAGCATCCTTATGTTGGAACATGGTGTTCGTTATAGACAAACCATGACCAGCACAGAAGTCTAACGACCACTTGGGTTCAGATCGGGGGGCCGTTTCTCCATCTCTGCCCAGGACACGTCGGAGTCTCCCAGCAGAACTATGGAGTCCCGTTCCGGAGCCCCATGACTCCATTCAGTTTGTAAACGCTGCCATACTGAGAAATACAGTTTTTTTCTGATTTTATTTGATATTTATATTATATTTATAATTTTAATTTTTGTCTATATGTTGTGAGTGTATTATTGTGAGTGAACATGTAACTTGTTGCTGCCTCTTGGCCAGGACTCCCTTGAAAAAGAGGTTTTTAATCTCAATGGGACTTTCCTGGTTAAATAAAGGTTAAATAAAAAATAAATAAAATAAAAAATACAGAGAGAGTTTTGTGGAGCTGATAATAGGCTTAATCAACTTTGTGTCAACCCGTTTGGCGATGGCTTGAATGTAACTGACATTAATTTATATGGAAAAAGTTACGCACTATAGCTTTAAAGGTCAAATCCTTCTGATATTGGTGTTTTCTCAGATGAGCGGCGCTACCGGTGTTTTGAATGTGGTAAAACCTTCAAGAGGAGTGAGCACCTGACCAGCCACATGCGCGTACACAGAAGAGGGCGCTGTAAGGTCAGTCTGGTGAATAGATACATTTCATTGATTTTATTTTGTATTCTAGCTTATACAGTATAGTTCCTTCTTTTACAACAATATATCCTCACTGAGATATTCACTGATTTGATTTTTTTACAAGTGATTCTTATACAAGAAACGTTCTCCAGAAACAGTCCACCTTTAACATTTTATTTATTTATTTATTTATTTTAAAGTGTTATTAGCCCCTTTTACACAGAGATTGCGGCATATTGACGGAACAACAGCACGCCAATATGCCGGCGTTGCTTGCTTCTGTGTTATTTACACAGAACCAAGCAACGCCGGCATGATGCCGCATCATTGTGCTATTTTACACAGCGTTCCGGAATGAAAGAGGTGCTCGTAAACAGCGTTGGGTGTGACGTAAACATTTAGCGCCGCGCCGGTCAGCTGTTTACAACAACACTGGCCGGTGAATTGAGAGCAGAAGTGCTGGGGCTTGCAGTAAGAGGGCTGTATTTTACTGTCCCCGTGATCTGCCAGTTGAGTCCAACATCTCTGGGACTGTTAATCAAACTGACAAAATCACTCCGATCACTGCTTCACCTGTGTGTGTCTGTGTTTGTGTGACAGGTTGGCTGTGAGCGAGTCTCTTTTTGACGGCAGCGCTCTGCTATTCAGACATACACATACACATACACACAGTTTGTGAAGTCACGTTACTGTAGACAGAAATAAAGTGTGGATATACGCTCAGACTTAGGATAATAATAGCGGCGGCGATCCGGTCGCAGCCTAGCTTAGCCTAGCCTAGCTTTCCCACTTCATTGTACAACTACCCCCGGGCAGAAATAGACTCATACACTCTGCAAAATGAAGCGTGGGGGGTTTGGATTGAGCAGCGGACCTTATGACCAGTTAGATTATACGCCGTTCCTTTTTATTTGGTGATTTTTACGGGACATCAGGCTGCCGTGGTTAATGTTAAACACACGTCCTTCAACTGCTAACATGGTCGCATGTTTAGAACGTAGGCTATGGAACGTCAAACGCCCCCCTGTTCCGCAACAACAAGCTGGCCGCATTTATACGGAGAGGCGGAACAGATTGTGTCGGCAATCTAACTACCCCCCGAGGTAGTAAAATTCCCGGAACAAACTGTTGCGCCTCTCGGCTCCCGTTCCGCAACGGTCGCATTTATACAGAAGGGTGGAGGGCCAAAATTCCGGTATATTCCCGGCTTTCACTGGCTGTGTAAAAGGGGCTATTGTTAGATTATAACCACAATATTTTAACATTTTGTTTCCACTGGGATGCAGAGACCAGATTACCCAGAATCCTTTGAGCAGCAGCCGGTCAGTGAGGAAGAGGAAGAGGAGGTTGAGGTTAAACTGGAAGGAGATGATGTTGATGAAAAATCTCAACAGAATCCAGAAATCAGTGATAACGACAAAGAGAAAAGTGAACCACAGTCCTCACCGAAAGCGAGAGAGGACGAGCAGCAAGTTACAGAGGTTTTACACACACACACACACACTAACACACACACATAGACACACACACGTACTAAGTTATAAACAGATTTTTTTTAACGTATGTAGCCTTATGTAGTTACCATGCAGAATTCTACAATCGGGACATACTTTAACTTATTTATTTCATCCTAAAATTGCGCCTTGAACACTCACCAGCCACTTTCTATTTCATCCTTACTGACCGCCAGAGGCGGTGCATTAAGCACTGGATATATCCGTCTAGCGCATGCGCAGTTCGAGTACCTATATCAAACAAGTCACCTGTGACCCTCGTGACACCGGAAGGGCTATATAGCCCGGTGTCTACAGAGGATCTGTTCCTTTCATCTTCTCGCGACGCAGTAGAGTACCGCGTGCGGACAATCGTTCGTGTTTTTGGAAGGACCGTGCTGACGGTGTGCAGCCTCGCGACCAAAGAGGTCGGAGTAACGGGTGAGCTCGTCCTCCAGGGGCTGTTTAGCTGTGACGTGCGGAAGGAACTATCGCCGCTACTTTGATGGTGGGTAAGCTTAATTGGCTTTCCCCTACTGTGTTTAGCCGCAAAAATATAGCTTCCCTTGTGATTTCCTTTGATAGAGACAGCTCAGCTGTTTTCTGAATTGCCACATTTTTTGTCTGGTAAACTTTTTAGTTTTGAAAAGAAAAAAAAGAGTATCTCTTTTCAGTTGCTTTCCAGTAAAGGCAGCGCCCACGCGTCCGCTCCTGGTAACACTGCTGTGTATCTCTTTTCAGTCACTTATCGGTGAAGACTGCGCTCTCGCTTCTTCTCCTGGTAAAACTGCTGTATATTTGAGCTCAGTCACTTACTGATGAAGGCTGCGCTCTCGCGTCCGCTCCTGGTAACACTGTTGTGTGTTTCTTTTTCAGTCACTTACAGGTGAAGACTGCGCTCTCGCGTCCTCTCCCGGTAACACTGTCTTGTGTTTTTTGAGTAAGTACCTTACTGGTGAAGGCAGTGCTTTCGCTCCCTCTCCCAGTATTCTGCTGATGGCTCATGTGTGTGGTGCCTGTGTGGCCCTCCTTGAGCCCGACGATGGCCATGATCGCTGCCCCTCGTGTCTGGGCTTTGAGCATTTGCGGGAGGGCCTTACTGAGAGGGCCTGTATGAACTGCGGCTCCATGCCCTTGGCACTCAGGGTGGCTAGACAGGCAGCGGCGGAGCGTCCGACGGCTGTCGACCTTCCCTCAATGACACCACTTCCTTCGGCTCAGCCCGGCTGTTCTTGGCGTCGAGGTAGAGCAGTGCCCCCCCCAGGAAAAGGGCTAGGAACGAACTAGCATCCAAGGTGGATTGCTTGTCGTCCGACATGGAGAGAATACAGGAGCTCCTCCTGACCCTGCAACCAGGGGCGGTAGCTGGCGACCAGCCTGACCCTTCCGTGGGGGACGCGCCCGACATGGATGATGTCCTGTCGCTGGCGGCTTCGGGGAACCTCTTTAGTGGGGAGGGAGCCTCGAACACTTTTGAGGAGGCCTCCCGCTCCTCTGCTCAGAGCTCTGAGCGCAGTGCAGAGGGTAACCCCATGGGGGCCGTCATCCGTGCGGCTCTGGCTCGCCTGGGGCTCGATGCTCCTCAGGCAGAAGTGGCTCAGCCTAGCGCCTTTTTCAGGTGCAGCCCTGCCACAGCCTCTTTCTCTGTCCCTCCTTCGGAGGAGTACTTAGAGGAGCTACACGTGTGCTGGAAGGATGCCAAGGCTCTCTCCCGTCCTAGTCCCAGTGCTCGGGCCTTGGCTGCCATGCGGGATCCAGCGCAATATGGGCTGGGTCGCATGCCACCCGTTGAGCCCGCCATTGCCTCCCTCATTTTGGCTCCCGCTCAGGCTTTGCTGCCGGATGCCAGGTGTCCTCGGCCCCAGTGCAGGGTCACAGACGACCTGCTTTCAAAAGCCTACGACGCAGCAGCCCGTATGGGTCGGATAGGCAACTCCCTCTCCCACCTAATGCTGGCGCTCTCAACCTCTCTGCAACAAGCTGCAGTTGAGCCATCTCTGCAGAGGCGTAGCGATGCGTCACTGCAGGCCTTTGCCCTCATGTCCAGGGACTTAGGGCACGTTATGTTCACCCTTGTCCAGACTTGCCGCCAGGTTTGGCTGGCTAAGTCGCCTCTGACGGAGACGTGCAGGAGAGCCCTCCGCTGGGCCTGTGACGCCGGGGGAGCTGTTTAGATAGAGCGGACTGGTTTGTGTCATTAGACCTGAAAGATGCTTCTTTCACGTCCCTACTGCCCGGTGTGACAGGGGGTCCTCCCCCTTTGCATTTCGGGGCAAGGTGTACCAGTTCAGGTACACCTTGCAGGGCTCTTCCGTTCCCTCTAAGCCTTCAGTCCAGAGGAAGTTGAGGTGGCTGTCCATAAGGGATGCAATTTCACTCACCATAGCCCCTGCAAAGCGGGTCGCGGAGTTGCATGCCCTATCTGGGAATTTTACATGCCGGAGGTGTAACTCTGGCTCATGTATCACCCTGTGGCCGAAGGCTGCGTTCCCGCCAAGTCGCTTCCATGCAGCCACCTTAGCCAGCACATCCAGCTGGCACGCTTGCCCTCCGCCCCACCCCCCCAGCTGAGGAGGGCAGGTCTGAGCTACTGTGCCCGATGCGGGCTCTTTGGGCTTATATTTTTGCTACCACCTGTATTCGTCAGTTGGAGCAGCTTTTTGTTTGCTTTTGTGGCCCTAACAAGGGTCAGGCTCTAAACAAAGCAGGGGCTGTCCCACTGGATTGTTCATACCATTGCACATGTCCATGGGACCAGTGGACGCCCCCCGACATCCATTCAACCAGGAGTGTCTCGGCATCATGGGCTGCCCTGAGAGGGCTGCCCCTGAGGACCATCTGTGCCAAGGCATCGCCTAGCACATTTTCCAGGTTTTCAACGTCGCCATTCCCCATCCAATGGGGGTGGTCCTATGCCAAGCTCTGCTGTCTCCAACCAGTGAGCTGATTGCTTGGATTCTTCGTGACGTTGTTGGTATTGGCCATCCAGTGCTTAATGCACCGCCTCTGGCGGTCAGTAAGGATGAAATAGAATGCAGAGTTACATACGTAACTCTGCATTCTATGAATCCTGGATGACCGCCAGAGTAACAGCTCACTCAGAAGTCTCGTGGTTCGCGAGAAGATTCTGGGAACAGATCCTCTGTAGGGCTATATAGCCCTTCCGGTGTCACGAGGGTCACAGGTGACTTGTTTGATATAGGTACTCGAACTGCGCATGCGCTAGATGGATATATCCAGTGCTTAATGCACCGCCTCTGGCGGTCATCCAGGATTCATAGAACCGGAGTTATATACGTAACTCTGCGTTTTATTGGGTACCCCAGTTAAATTTCTTGTTAACACTTATGACTAATCAGCCATTCTCATGGCAACAACTCAATGCATTTTGGCGCAGAAAACATGGGGACCTCAACGCAGGATTATCATCATGAAACTTTGCCTTTCAATTATTATTTTTTTTAACCCATTTTCCCCGTTCCCTCCTCTCTAGTCCAAAGGGTTGAAGCAGCATCAGTGTGACGTGTGTCTGAAGACATTCTCCCGGCCCAGTCTCCTTCGTACCCATGTGATGAACCACACAGGAGAGAAACCCTTCCAGTGCTCCCTCTGTGAGAAAACCTTCAAGAGCAAACAGCTGCTAAACGCTCATCTACGGAGGCACGGGGCAGAGAAGAACTTCTGTTGTGACCAGTGTGGGAAGTGTTTCCTGCTACGCCAGGAACTGTTACTACACAATAGGACTCACACAGGAGAAAGACCGTTTACCTGTCAGATCTGCAGCTTCAGCTTTAAGAATCCAAGCCACCTGCACCGCCACCGGCTGTTACACACAGGTAAGTGTAAGGGAGTGGGATACAAACAAAGTAAGGCAGTCTGTGTTTGGTGGAGTATTTCTTTGTTACAATGCTTCTTGTGGGATATTTCTCGTGTTGGCAGTTTGCATGATCATCATCATCTTTAACTTCTTATCCGAAGTCGGGTCGCGGGGGCAGCAGCTCGAGCAGGGGACCCCAAACTTCTCTTTCCCTTCCCAACATCAACCAGCTCTGTCTGGGGGATTCCGAGGCGTTCCCAGTGTGGATACATAATCTCTCCACCTAGTCCTGGGTCTTCCTCCTTCCAGCTCCTGAAACACCTCCCTAGGGAGGCGCCCCGGAGACATCCTTACCAGATGCCCGAACCACCTCAACTGGCTCCTTTCTACCAAAGGAGCAGCGGCTCTCCCCCGAGTTCCTTATGAATGACTGAGCTTCTCACGCGCCAGCCACTCTCCAGAGAAAACCCATTTTGGCCGCTTGTACCCGCGATCTTGTTCTTTCGGTCATGACCCAGCCTTTAAGACCATTGGTGAGGGTAGGACCAAAGATTGCCCGGTAGATTGAAAGCTTTTCCTTCAGACACAGCTCTCTTTTCGTCACTACAGTGCAGTAAAGCGAGTGCAAAACCGCCCCTGCTGCTCCGATTTTCCGGCAAATCTCACGCTCCATTGTTCCCTCACTCATGAACAAGACCCCGAGGTACTTGAATTCCTTCAGTTAAGGACTCATTCCCTACCTGTAGTAGACAATCCATCGGTTTCCTGCTGAGCACCATGGCCTCAGTTTACACTGGGCTGCGAACTGATCCAGTGAGAGCTGAAGGTCACAGACCGATGATGTCTCTCTCAAACCACATCAAACAGCAGAGATGAGATCCTCGGCCCACCGAGCTGCAGCCCCTCCCCACCACGACTACGCCTTGATATCCTGACCATGAATATCACAAACAGGATTGGTGATAAAGCTCAGCCCCGGCGGAGGCCAATGACCGACTTTCAACCGAGAACCCGGACACAGCTCTCGCTCTGAGCGTACAGGATGGCCCTGAGAAGGGACCCCCTCCCCCCATACTCCCCTCTCCCCCCATACTCCCCCCTCCCCCCATACTCCCCTCTCCCCCCATACTCCCGCAGCACCCCCCACAGTATCTCTCGGGGAACCCGGTCATACGCCTTCTCCAGATCCACTAAACACATGTAGAGATGAGCAAACTCCCAAGCCCCCTCTGGGATCTTTGCGAGAGTGAAAGCTGGTCCGTGGTTCCACGGCCAGGACGGAATCGGCATTGTTCCTCTTCAATCCGAGGTTCTACTATCGGCCGAACCCTCCTTTCCAGACATAAATTTTTATGGAAAAAGTTATGCACTATAGCTTTAAAGGTCAAATCCTTCTAATATTGAGATATTGTGTTTGTCAGGTGAGCGGCGCCATTGGTGTGTGGAATGTGGTAAAACCTTCAAAAGGAGTGAGCACCTGACCAGCCACATGCGCGTACACAGCGGAGAGCGCTGTAAGGTCAGTCTGGTGAATAAATACATTTCATTGATTTTTCATTGATTTTATTTTGTATTCTAGCTGATCTATACAGTAAAGTTCCTTGTAGCACATTTTTTTTAATACAAATCTTTTACAACAATACATCCTCTCTGAGATATTCACCGATTTGATTTTTTTCACAAGTGATTTTGACAAGAAACGTTCTCCAGAAACAGTCCACCTTTTAACAAACCTAAAAATAGAAGTGTAAAGTTACATTTAATGTATTTATTTATTTATTTTAAGTGTCATTGTTCGATTATAATCACAATATTTAACTTTTTGTTTCCACTCCAGCCGGTCAGTGAGGAAGAGGAGGTGGAGGTGGAGGTTAAACTGGATGAAGATGATGAAGAATCTCAACAGGATCCAGAAATCAGTGATAACGACACAGACAGCGACACAGAGAAAAGTGAACCACAGTCCTCACCGAAAGCCAGAGAGGACGAGCAGCAAGTTACAGAGGTTTTACACACACACGGACACACACACACACACATGCACTAAGTTATAAACAGATTTTTGCGCCTTCTCTCTGCCCGCTCGCCTCTCTTTTGAGAATGCATTACCAGGGGCGACTTACGCCTCCCGTGTTAAACGGCCTTAACTGATCGCCAGAAGTGGTGCTTTAAGCACTGGATGTATCCGTCTCGCGGAGTTGGAATACCTGGGGACCTTCTGTGCCGCGGCACATTCTCCAGGTTTTCAACGTCGCCACTCCCCGTCCAATGGTCCTGATGCCAAGCTCTGCTAATGCTAACCATTGACATTGTGGTATAGGTCATCCAGTGCTTAAGGCCTCTGGCGGTCGGTTAGGATTCATAGAAGGTAGAGTTACGTAAGTAACTCTGCGTTTTCACTGGGAGGCTCAGTCCATGTGATGTAACTTCTTCTGCAGTGGATTGTGGGTCAGAACCTCCATAAAGCTGCTTGTTTCAACCCTCAAAATCACCACCGGATGTAGTTGGACATCTGGGTATTTTTCAGCATGCTGCATCTGACATCATGTATTGGGACAAACTAAATCTGTTTCTACCAAACTCAATAGCAGAATAGGGACCTCACTGCAGGATTTTCATCATGAAACTTTGCCGGT
The DNA here is from genome assembly GCF_949987685.1 of Ammodytes marinus. Taxonomy (NCBI): domain Eukaryota; kingdom Metazoa; phylum Chordata; class Actinopteri; order Uranoscopiformes; family Ammodytidae; genus Ammodytes; species Ammodytes marinus. The sequence goes on along the minus strand of NC_137221.1, from coordinate 1,085,404 downwards.
AGCTTACATAGAATGCTTTTAATTTTAATTTTTATAACCCATTTTCCCCGTTCCCTCCTCTCTAGTCCAAAGGGTTGAAGCAGCATCAGTGTGACGTGTGTCTGAAGACATTCTCCCGGCCCGGTCTCCTGCGTACCCATGTGATGAACCACACAGGAGAGAAACCCTTCCAGTGCCCCCACTGTGAGAAAACCTTCAAGAGCAAACAGCTGCTAAACGCTCATCTACCGAGGCACGGGGCAGAGAAGACCTTCTGTTGTGACCAGTGTGGGAAGCGTTTCCTGTTACGCCAGGAACTGTTACAACACAATAGGACTCACACAGGAGAAAGACCGTTTACCTGTCAGATCTGCAGCTTCAGCTTTAAGAGTCCAAGCCACCTGCACCGCCACCGGCTGTTACACACAGGTAAGTGTAAGGGAGTGGGATACAAACAAAGTAAGGCAGTTTGTGTTTGGTGGAGTATTTCTTTGTTACAATGCTTCTTGTGGGATATTTCTCGTGTTGGCAGTTTGCATGATCATCATCATCTTTAACTTCTTATCCGAAGTCGGGTCGCGGGGGCAGCAGCTCGAGCAGGGGACCCCAAACTTCTCTTTCCCTTCCCAACATCAACCAGCTCTGACTGGGGGATTCCGAGGCGTTCCCAGTGTGGAGACATAATCTCTCCACCTAGTCCTGGGTCTTCCTCCTTCCAGCTCCTGAAACACCTCCCTAGGGAGGCGCCCCGGAGACATCCTTACCAGATGCCCGAACCACCTCAACTGGCTCCTTTCTACCAAAGGAGCAGCGGCTCTGCCCTGAGTTCCTCATGAATGACGGAGCTTCTCACCTTATCTCTAAGGGCGCGCCAGCCACCCTCCTGAGATAGCCCATTTTGGCCGCTTGTACCCGCTATCTTGTTCTTTCTGTCATTACCCAGCCTTCATGACCATAGATGAGGGTAGGACCAAAGATCGACCGGTAGATCGAAAGCTTTGCCTTCAGACACAGCTCTCTTTTCGTCACAACAGGGCAGTAAAGTGAGTGCAAAACCGCCCCTGCTGCTCCGATTCTCCGGCCAATCTCACGCTCCATTGTTCCCTCACTCACGAACAAGACCCCGAGGTACTTGAACTCCTTCACTTAAGGACTCATTCCCTATCTGGAGTAGACAATCCATAGGTTTCTACTGAGAACCATTGCCTCAGATTTAGAGGTGCTGATCCTCATGCCAACTGCTTCTCAGTCGGCTGTGAACCGATCCAGTGAGAGCTGACGGTCACAGACCGATGATGTCATCAGAACCACATCAAACAGCAGAGATGAGATCCTCAGCCCACCGAGCTGCAGCCCCTCCCCACCACGACTACGCCTTGATATCCTGACCATGAATATCACAAACAGGATTGGTGATAAAGCTCAGCCCTGGCGGAGGCCAACCCCCAGCAGAAACGAGTCAGACTTACTACAGAGAACCTGGATACACCTCTGACTTTGAGCGTACAGGATGGCCCTTTTAGAAGGGACCCCCTCACCCCATACTCCCACAGTACCCCCCACAGTATATCCAGATCATATGCCTTCTCTTGATCCACAACACCAATGTAGACTGGATGAGCATACTTCCAAGCCCCTCTAGGATCCTTGTGAGGGTGAAAAGCTGGTCTGTTCCATGGCCAGGATGGAATTTGCATTGTTCCTCTTCAATCCGATGTTCGGCCTAATCCTGCTTTGCCTCTGACACGGCAGGGGCTGCAGCCCTTTGGGCCTGTCGGTACCTTGCTCCTGCCCCTGGATTCCCCCGGGATAACATATCCCTGACCACCGAGGTCAGATAAGTCAGAGTCTTCCAACCCTCAACCCAGATGTGTAGGGAGACGACCCTCTCGTCCGCCGGGGTAAACTCCAACCAAGTAGCACTCAGCCGGGGACTCATGAGTAACCCACAGCGGCCCAGCGCCTCACACCTTGGGCAACTCCAGAGAAGAATAGAGTCCAGCCCCTGTCCACGAGCACGGTTCCAGAGCCGAGACTGTGCGTGGAGGTAAGCTACCTGTATGGCAGCCCACCTGACTCCAAAGGCTTAAGCCCCACCAGAGCGCTGCACCTCCTGCACCAGCTCCTTCCCACACAGCGAGGTGACGTGTCCCCAAAGCCTCTGCCGCCCCTTTCTGGTCTGTCCCCGCCCTTCACTGCCCCGTGAGGCAGCACACCGACCCCAGCGGTTCCTCTGACGAGTGGTGGGCCCATCAGTGGTAGAGGAGCCACGGAGCTTCTTTGGGCCCCATGGCAGACCAGGCTCTCTTTCTGGGCCTGGAATTGCTATGCGCTATATTTAATATGTCAAAAGATAATGTTTAAATCGATAAATGATCGTTAATTTTCCCGATCATGCATCAACGACATTTCTAAAACTGCCCATCTCTAATTGGGATATTGTGTTTGTCAGGTGAGCGGCGCCATCGGTGTGTGGAGTGTGATAAAACCTTCAAGAGGAGTGAGCAGCTGAGCAGCCACATGCGCGTACACAGAGGAGAGCGCTCTAAGGTCAGTCTGGTGATACAGTTTCTCTAAACAAGTGATTTTGACAACAAGAAACGTTCCTCAGAAACGGAGTCCACCTTTTTACAAACCTATAATAGAAAATGTAAAGTTGCATCTATCTATCTATCTATCTATCTATCTATCTATCTATCTATCTATCTATCTATCTATCTATCTATTTTTTAATTCATATTTTTTTATTATTATTATATACACTCACCGGCCACTTTATTAGGTACAGCGGTTAATTTTCTTGTTAACACATATTACTAATTAGCCAATCACATGTCAGCAACTCAATGCATTTAGGCATGTAGACCTGGACAGGACAACTTATTGAGGTTGAAACCGAGCAACAGAATGGGGAAGAAAGGGGTTTTAAGTGACTTTGAACATGGCAATGTTGAGGGTGCCAAGAGGGCTGGTATGAGTATTTCAGAAACTGCTGATCTACTGGGATTTTCACTCCAAACCATCTCTAGGGTTTACAGAGAATGATCCGAAAAATAAAAAATATCCAGTGAGCGGAATTTGTGTGGACGTAAAATGCCTTGTTGAAGTCAGAGAAAGGCAACAGTTACTCAAATAACCACTCGTTACAACCAGGGTATGCAGAATACCATCTCTGAACGCAAAACACGACCAACCTTGAAGCAGATGGGCTACAGCAACAGAAGACCCCACCGGGTGCCACTCCTGTCAGCTAAAAACAGGAAAATGAGGCTACAATTCTTACAGCATCACCAATATTGGACAATAGAAGATTGAAAAATCATGCCTGGTCTGATGAGTCAGACCAGGCATGATTTTTCAGTTGCGGCATTAAGATGGCAGGTTCAGAATTTGGCGTAAACAACATGAAAGTATGGATCCATCCTGCCGTGCACCTCAACCATGCCATGTTAAAAGTCGCTTAAATCCCCTTTATTCTCCATTCTGATGCTCTGTTTTAACTTCAGTATGTTGTCTTGACCACGTCTAAATGCCTAAATGCATTGAGTTGCTGCCATGTGATTGGAAGATTAACTTTTTGTTTCTATAGGCCTTTGAACAGGTGTACCTAATAAAGTGGCCGGTGAGTGTATATTTTTTGAATTGTCATTGTTATTTTTTTTTTAAATAATATCTTTCCTTCTCTCTAGACTCCGATGCAGAGACCAGATCACCCAGAATCCTTTGGGGCCTCTGAGCAGCAGCCGGTCAGTGAGAAAGAGAAAGAGGAAGAGGAGGTTAAACTGGATGAAGATGAATCTCAACAGGATCCAGAAATCAGTGATAACGACACAGACAGCGACACAGAGAAAAGTGAACCACAGTCCTCACCGAAAGCCAGAGAGGACGAGCAGCAAGTTACAGAGGTTTTACTCACACTAGGGGTGGGTAAAAATATCGATTCTCCGATGCATTGCGATTCTCCCTCGAATCGATTCCAAATCGATTCATAAAAGTTAATAATCGATTCATTAAAAAAAAAAAAAAAAAAAAAACGTTTTTTTTTTTTTTTTTTTTTTTTTCAACTATTATTTAATATTAGTATTTCCTGCGCCACTGCGCATGCACACCACACAAGTGCGAGTTGTTAAAAGTGGCGACAAAAGGGCAGAGAGCAGCAAACCCATATGACCTGCACTGGCTTTGTGTCTGTTTACGTTTTTTTTTCCAATACAGCACTTTTTTTTCACTTTTGTACACCTTATACTGGTATTGTGCTAATGTTTTATTTGTTACCAGAAATGAAGGCACCTGGTTCTTATGTGTTATTATTGTTCAAAGATGTCATGTGAGAAAGAAAGAAATACTATACATGATTTACATTTAATACAGCACTGTCAATTGTGCTGATGTTATGTTACAATTTCCAAGAGGAGAGAGTTATACCATGGCTGTTTGTTCACAAGGCATAAAATGAAATAGATAATTATTTAAATTAAATTTTAATTATTTTACTCTTTCTTGTGTATTTCTACTTGATACTGAATCGATATCGAAGCATTTCAATCAATATCGAATCGAATCGAATCGAATCGAATCGTGACTTAATGAATCGAAATCGAATCGAATCGTGAGATTCTTGACAATACCCAGCCCTAACTCTCACACACACACACACACACACACACACACACACACACACACACACACACACACACTCACATACACACACATACACACATACACACACCTTACCTCTCCCGTGTGAAACGGCCTTAACTGACCAAGTCAGGTGACTTTGTTGGTTCAGGTACTCGAACTGCGCATGCGCCAGACGGATATATCCAGCGCTTCATGCTGTCAGTAAGGATGAAATAGAAGTATTTTTTATATTTTTGATAATTTTCTATTTAACATATTTTTTGATCCATTCCCTCCTCTCTAGCCCAAACGTCGCAAACGGCATCAGTGTGACGTGTGTCTGAAGCCGGCCCTCTCTCCTGCGTACCCACGTGATGAACCACACAGGAGAGAAACCCTTCCAGTGCTCCCTCTGTGAGAAAACCTTCAAGAGCAAACAGCTTGTAAACGCTCATCAACGGAGTCACGGGGCAGAGAAGAAGTTCTGTTGTGACGAGTGTGGGAAGTTTTTCCTGCTACGCCAGCAGCTGTTAATTCACAGTCGGACTCACTCGGAGGAGAGGCCGTTTCCCTGTCAGCTCTGCGGCCTCCGCTTCAAGGTGAAGAACCACCTGCAGCGCCACCTAGGGACACACACCGGTAAGACGAGGGGAGGGGGATATATCTCTAAAAAACTAACTTTTCATTGGTATACTATTTTTTGAGATGCACCTGCATATGTCTGATGCACTTGTCCTTTACTTGAATTTTTCCTCTTCACGATGCCTTGAATATAACCAACATTAATTTATATGGAGAAGTTTACGCACTGCGTCTTTAAAGCTGAAATCCTTGTGATACTGAGATATTGTGTTTCTCAGATGAGCGGAGCCATCAGTGTGTGGAATGTGGTAAAAGCTTCAAGAGGAGCACGCACCTGACCAGCCACATGCGCGTGCACAGCGGGGAGCGTCCCTTCGTCTGCAAGGTCAGTCTGGGCAACAGATTGAATTGAATTGAAAACCTTTATTTATACAAACTCGAAAGGCATTGAGGTTCCCCTCATTTACAACGCCGACGAGCGTCTGGTGTTTACTCCGCGTCTGGTGTTTACTCCGCCTCATTTCCTCTAACCGAAAAAGGGCGTTGATGTGACGTCGGGGGGAGGGAGATACGCCCATCTAGCTGACGTATACCTCCGAGGCGAAGTGAGGGCCAGGGGGCGGCTAGCTGTCACTCAAGAGATCGCGCCTCTAATTATTCCTAAATTTAACCTCCAATACTTGCTAGAAAAAAATGCACCCCCCTCAGTGTTTTCATGGAGATATGACCTAAACATACATGTTGTCCTACTGTGAAATGTGATCACCATTTACAGGAAGTGAATGTTATCATTTGAATTTGATACAGTTGTTGGTGTCTTATGATCCCGAAGGATGTCCTTGTTTGGACATGACACAATAATAAAAATTCATTCATTCATTCATTCATTCATTCATACAGAGTAGAATGTTTTTTGGACCAGGCCGTAAATAGGTTTAATGATGTTGTGGAAACGGGCCCGGCCTGTTTAACATGGGAGTCGATGAGGAATTGCTCTGTTGTGGTTCCACCCCCTAGTGGCCACTCTGTGAACTGCATTTTTTGTCACTTCCACATTAGATGCTGGTAGAACTCGCTGTGGTTGGGGCTTCGGTGCACCTTATTTAAAAAATAGATAAAATGTCCGGTCAGAACTCTAGCGGTTGCAAAAAAGTAACTTCACCCATTGTAATTGTTAAACGTCCTCCGAGGAACTTTCAGGTTTTGTTCATTCTTGCGGCCCCTTTGGACAAAAGTGGTAGTGTTTTACCACGCCAGCAATATAAGTATGATTTAAGATCATTTGTCATATGCACATTAAAGGTGCTACGAGGAACTTTTAAATATTTCTGAAACAGTCTCATTTTTCCTCTGATGATCATAAATTACATGTCATAGCAAACGAGACCATCAGTGCAAAATAATGCCATCTTAAGATAGTTTTTCTTAAAGGTGCACTGTGTAATATGACATCATCAAGAAAGTTCTAGAAAGTTCTATAATGCAACGCTCCCTGGGTAACCCCAACCCTTTTGAATAATAACAGAAGCTACTGTGGCCTTCAAGGACAAGAACAATTCTAAATTCTAAACAATGCACCTGATGACATTCCAACCAACATGGATGCCTCCATAAGACTTGCCTGCTCAATGTACAAAATGTAATATTAATATTTGTAATTCTCTGCTCAGGAGGATAATTCAGATTATTGGCAGAGGTGATTTTACACCAATGAGGACATATTTATGAATGAGGATATTGATTTTAGCTAATAAATTACTTAAAATGTTACACAGTGTCCCTTTTAATGTCTTTGTCATGGGTATACACTTACCCAGGAACAACAGCTGGCTTGGTGAAAACACTACCGCTTTTGTCCAAAGGCGGTAGTAGAATTAACACACACTGAAAATTCCTCGGAGCAGCTTTAATATGCGTACGGAAAGCAAAAAAATCTTTAAAATATTTATTTTTATTTTTTTCTTGTAGGTGTGCGGTATTAGCTACGGCGAAAAATCCCACTTACGTCGCCACACGAAAACTCACACGGGCGAGAGTAAGTGCCACAGCTGTTCAGTGTGCGGCCTCAACCTGGTGTCAGCCGACCACCTGGACAGGCACATGTTAATTCACTCCGGAGAGACACCACACCAATGCCCCGACTGTGGGAAAGGCTTCGGCAGGAAGGACAAGATGTTGGAGCACATGAGGATCCACACGGGAGAGAAACCGTACGAGTGTGCCACGTGCCAGCTCCGCTTCAGATGGAGGGCCGCTCTCAACACACACATGCAAACACACACACACACCGATATGTACACACACTCACTCATTGACACACACACACTGGAACACACAGACTGATATACACACACAGAGACACACACACACACACACACTGATACACACACACACACACACTGATATAGACTCACACACACACACACACACACACCGATATGTTCACACACTCACTCATTGACACACACACACTGGAACACAGACTGATACACAGAGACACACACACACACGCACGCACACATACACGCACGCACGCACGCACACACACACACACACACACACACACACTGATATAGACTCACACTCACACTCACACACACTGATATAGACACACACACACACACACACACACACACACACACACACACACACACACACTGATATAGACACACACACACACACACACACACACTAGGCATGGTTTTGTATGATATTCTGACAGTATTATAACCCGAAGCTAAAATACCACGATATACGACTGTATCACTGTGTTGTGATCGCAGCTCTCTTAAGTCTTATTATGAAATTGTCTGGTTTAAAGAATATATATATACATTTTCTTTTTACTGAGTGACTGTAATCACTAGTTTTATTTCTAAACAACATATAGAATATTCTGAAGATTATTATTACATCTGTATTTTGGGCGGTTGGTTCAGTTAAAGCTGGGGTGGAGGATTTTGGGAGAAAATGGCAGTTGGGATAGAGATTCGAATCCAAATACCTCAACCGCTCCACTTGTTCTCTTTGGTCCCTCCCCTATGGTCCCTCCCTGACACGCTCTACACCAACAACGTCGTGCCAAAGTGAATGGACAGTCCCAACAGCCAATAAGAACAGAGAATCGGAGCCTCGCTCTGATTGGTCAAAGTGTACAGCTCATGTTAACTTTGACCAATCAGAAATCATGTACCCCAGCTTTAATAGCAATAACTGCTCGTAATGTCTGCAGAAGAATTGGCTCTCTGCCCTCTGTATGCGATATTCTAAAGATAAGTTGTATGATAACAAAATACAATAAATAAATTAAATTATTCTCTACAAAATGGAAGTAAAAGTAGTAAAAAAAGCTTAACTGCCCCTGTGTGAAAAAACCTCAGAATTCATGAGAAAGGAAATTGTCAAATTGTCACTATAATGCATTGTATGGATGATGTAATGAGATTAAATATGAATGAATTACCCTTTCAAAGTAAAGCGACTTTCCTTGGACGTTCCTTGGATAGAAAAAAAAATATCAAATTCATTTTTTCTTATAAATGTACAGCTTTTGTTGTTGTTTGTTAAAGGTGCAGTGTGTAACTCTGTGTGTGTCAGAGAAGTGAACATTACATAACTGAATAAACAAACTTTCCTCCCTGGAACACTGTTTGAGGTGGCTTCGTAATTATTTAAAGGTGCTCCGAAGAACTGTCCGTTTGTTAATTCTAGCGCCCCCCTTTGGACAAAAGCGGTAGTGCTTTTACCACGCCAGCTGTTGTTCCTGGGTGAGCATATACCCATGACAAAGGCATTAAGAAAAACTATATAAAAATATCATTCTTTGCACTGATGGTCTCGTTTGCTGTAATTCATGATCATCAGAGGAAAACTGAGACTGTTTCAGAAATATTAAAAAGTTCCTCGTAGCTACTTTAAATGTTTCTATATCTCCTCTGGATGACCTGTAGTAACCCCTCTCTTCTCTAGCGCCATCCTGTGGTTGATATGAGGAACTGTTTACATCACATCAGCTGTTTGTCTGAAGAGTTTGGTGAAAAAC
>NC_137221.1:1068681-1071181 GCF_949987685.1 Ammodytes marinus | reverse complement strand
GTCTGTCTGTCCGTCCGTCCGCCCGCCTGTCTGTTCGTCAGTCTGTCCGCCCGCCCGCCCGCCTGCCTGTCCACCCGCCCGCCCGCCTGCCTGTCTGTCTGTCTGTCTGTCTGTCTGCCTGTCTGTCTGTCTGTCTGCCCACCCGCCTGTCTGTCTGTCTGTCTGTCTCACTCTCATGTCTTTCTCTTATGACCCGCACAGATGGAGAGACAGAAGGAGAGGAAGAGAAGGGTGAGTGTTTCTCCGTCGACATTTATTTAATAAAAATTAATTTAATTAAAAAAAAAAGTTTGCCATGTTTGTTATTAGTATTAAATAGTTTCAGGCTATTTTTAAAAATGCAAAAAAATAAAAAAAATATGTGATTTCTGCATTATACAGCATGTCGGCCATTGGAGAAAAAACATATTGTGACCACTGGCTTCAACTAATTGGTGTGAATGCTGAAAGATGACATCACAAGAGTTTAGAGGTCAAAGTTAAAATTTCAAGGTCACTGTGACATTGCCTTTTGTGACTTTATTATCTCATGAACGCTTCCACGGTTTTTCTTCAAATTTTGTACACATGTTGATTCTGACTCAAAGATGAACTGATTACATTTTGGAGGTCATAGTTCAAGGTCATAATTCATTCCTCAATTCAGCTAGAAAGTCCATTCAAACTTCCAAATATTCCACATTTCTCAAACATTCTATTTTTCAACCATTCTGTTCATTCAGATATATTCATCCTTCGTTCTTCATCAACATTCAGCAGTGAAGTTTATTCAGCATCAGCTTCAGTTCAGCAGCGCAGCATTCACACCGCAATTTCTTCAGGAATTGCATTTCTAATTATTATTATTATTTTCATTTTGTACTTTGTAAGTTTATTTAAAATGTTCACTTTCATTTACATTTTCAATTTTTTTTTATTTTATTTTTTTTTATTATTATTTGATTATTATTATTATTTTTTTGTTCCAATAGTTTCAACCTATTGTTATTATTATTATTATTTTGCCTTCAGGAGCCGGTGATGAAGTTTTTGTCTTGACGCCGACCAACGAAACATCAGGTACAAACCAACGTTTATCCAGGAAACTTAGATAACAATCAGTTTAAAAGAAAACGTCTAAAAGTAAAGTAATAAGAAATGTTGTATTTACAGAACTTAAAAATATCTTTATGAATGAATAGAATTTTTATTTTATTAAATCAACCATTAATGAGTTTAACTAAAGCTAAAATGTTAATTCAAGGGGGTACGCTCGTGGTACCCCATAGAGTCTCAGTCCTCTTCACAGCAGACCCGGGTTAGAATCCAGCCCGGGTCGTTCTCTGCATGTCATTCCCCTCTCTGACACATTTCATCTCTGTCTCTTCAAATCTGTCTAAAATCTAAAAAGTCAGAAATGCCCAAGAAAATATCTTTAAAAAACTAAAATGTGAATGTAATAAATAATCTACTGTTTGAAATAGAAACATGTTTGTGAAACGTTTAGATTTTTCATTATTTTATTATTTTTTGTCTTCAGGAGACGGAGAAGACATCTTTGTTTTCGAGCAGAAATCATCGTCCTGTTTATATATTCTTTGACTTCAGCCAGGAAACCTATAAAATTTCGGGAAACTTTTGTGAATTTGCATTTATGTATAAATTGACCATCTCTCTTGGTAAAGTGTCTGACGCTGTGTAAAGGGGTTTTTTACTGGGATTTTTTTCTCAGCCGAGCTCAGGGTCTAAGGGCATAGGGATGGATGGATGGATGGATGGACGGACGGACGGATGGATAGATAGATAGATAGATAGATAGATAGATAGATAGATAGATAGATAGATAGATAGATAGATAGATAGATAGATAGATAGATAGATAGATAGATAGATAGATAGATAGATAGATAGATAGATAGATAGATAGCGGGCGGGTGTTATACTGTATGGAATGTAAAGCCCACTGAGGAAAATGTCTATTTGTGATATTGGGCTGTAGAAATAAAACTGATTTGATTTTGATTTGACCTCACTCCCTGTAGCTCCTCCCTCCAGTCTGGATCTGGATCTGACATCACTTCCTGTCTCCGCTCCAAAACCACCGAAGAAGAAAGTCCTGCTGGCTCCGGCCATCAGTCTGTCGCTAGGTAACCACAGCAACATCAACAGAACTCTGATAATGAGAATGTTTCAACAACAGTCAGCGGCAGGACTTCTTAAGGCCGAGGGAAATGAGAGGAGGAATGAAATGAGAGGAGGAATGAAATGAGAGGAGGAATGAAATGAGAGGAGGAAAGCTTCATTTGTTCTTCACTTTTATTCACAAATGTCAAACTTGAGCAGACGAAAAAAATTCAACAAAAAAAGTTGAAAAAAAAACAAATATTTTTTTGTGTAAAAAGTAGAAATAAAATAAAGAGGAACGTAAGAAAACGGTCAAAATGTAAAACAAATGTTCCTATTTATCTCCAGACCGCAGAGAGTCCATTCTGTCAGCCGACTAATCTATCTATCTATCTAT
>NC_137221.1:1046181-1048681 GCF_949987685.1 Ammodytes marinus | reverse complement strand
CAGGTTCTGTTTGTGCGTACTGTAGTTTTCACTAAATGATAAAACATCTCATCCATCAACTAAACGGACTCGTCTCTCACATCAAGGGCCGGGAAGTACGCAGGGGAACAAGTCAAACCTTCGCCGATTTACGCTACTATTTAGCTTTCAAAATAAAAGACAGCACGCACTGTTCTGTAGGAAATCTAACTGAAGGCACCTCCATAAACCCCAAAATAGTTTCTGACTCACCAATCGGACTCCCTGGCTGTAGAAAGAAGCAAGCTGATAGTTATCATCCAGTGTGACTGACAGCACAGCTAGCTAGCATCCTTCCGTTCATGTAGGCTACCTGCCCGTTTGAAACGCTCGTACATTGTTGGTCCTTTTCGCTGTTGTAAACCGTCCAAGGCTGGCGCAGGCCTTTCTCTTGCTATTAATTCTTTTCCTTTTTAAAATATAATCCAACTTGTTAAATTTCCTCCAGTCTGAAATATCTGCGGGCACTGACAGCTGCTGCAATGTTGACTTTAAAATCCGCGGGGGTAACGACGTGAATGAGAGCAGCCAGCGTAATCACGTATCGCTGTTGCATGTGGCCCAGGCACATCGTTTGGCCATTTTTGCGTCTTTAACAATTAATAAAGCCAAGAAAACAACAAAAGTGTCGCAGGCTCCAATGGTTCTCTATGGAGATAGATGCGGAGAATGTCCGAGTCTGGATCCTGGGTCGTTAGTAGTTAAACGCTATTGGTTCATTTGCATTCGGGGGCGGGGCTTAGCCAAAGGTCAATTGTAGTATGCTGAAAATACATAAATGCCCCACTGACTCCAGTAGCATTTTGAAGTATTCGTCTTTATTCTTGACATAATGGAGAAAAAAAATCTCCCTTCTCTGATTTTCTTTCTCTCCTGTGGCTCTAAAACTCTTCTGTACTTTAGTATGTAGTGTAGTAAAAAGACTAAAACTCTTCTGTACTTTAGTATGTAGTGTAGTAAAAAGACTAAAACTCTTCTGTACTTTAGTATGTAGTGTAGGAAAAAGACTAAAACTCTTCTGTACTTTAGTATGTAGTGTAGTAAAAAGACTAAAACTCTTCTGTACTTTAGTATGTAGTGTAGTAAAAAGACTAAAACTCTTCTGTACTTTAGTATGTAGTGTAGGAAAAAGACTAAAACTCTTCTGTACTTTAGTATGTAGTGTAGTAAAAAGACTAAAACTCTTCTGTACTTTAGTATGTAGTGTAGTAAAAAGACTAAAACTCTTCTATACTTTAGTATGTAGTGTAGTAAAAAGACTAAAACTCTTCTATACTTTAGTATGTAGTGTAGTAAAAAGACTAAAACTCTTCTGTACTTTAGTATGTAGTGTAGTAAAAAGACTAAAACTCTTCTGTACTTTAGTATGTAGTGTAGTAAAAAGACTAAAACTCTTCTGTACTTTAGTATGTAGTGTAGTAAAAAGACAAAAACTCTTCTGTACTTTAGTATGTAGTGTAGTAAAAAGACTAAAACTCTTCTGTACTTTAGTATGTAGTGTAGTAAAAAAGACTAAAACTCTTCTGTACTTTAGTATGTAGTGTAGTAAAAAGACTAAAACTCTTCTGTACTTTAGTATGTAGTGTAGTAAAAAGACTAAAACTCTTCTGTACTTTAGTATGTAGTGTAGTAAAAAGACTAAAACTCTTCTGTATTTTAGTATGTAGTGTAGTAAAAAGACTAAAACTCTTCTGTACTTTAGTATGTAGTGTAGTAAAAAGACTAAAACTCTTCTGTACTTTAGTATGTAGTGTAGTAAAAAGACTAAAACTCTTCTGTACTTTAGTATGTAGTGTAGTAAAAAGACTAAAACTCTTCTGTACTTTAGTATGTAGTGTATTAAAAAAGAAAAAGTATGTGATTTGGAACGCAGGGTTAGTTTTAGGTTTTCCAAAAAATGACAAACGAAGACTGTGAAATAAAATGTGTGAAACGTTCCGATAAACTTTAATACTCAAAGCAGGTGTGGTTTAGACAAGAGTGTCTTTCTTCTAAGTTTGGACATTGTGATGTGAACTTTTTCCCTGTGTGTGTGTGTGTGTGTGTGTGTGTGTGTGTGTGTGTGTGTGTGTGTGTGTGTGTGTGTGTGTGTGTGTGTGTTTGTGTGTGTGTGTGTGTGTGTAGTGAAATGGCAAATAATGGAATAAATTAAGTATTAGGTTTTCCAAAAATGACAAACGAAGGCTGTGAAATACCTAGACCTTGTCCTGAACCGTCCCTGACTGAAAACACACACACACACACACGCACACACACGCACGCGCACACACACACACACACACACACACACACACACACATACACACACACACACACACACACACACACACACACACACACACACAGGATAACGTTTTTACCTTCATCATCATGAAATAAAATGCGCGAAACGTTCCGATAAAGTTTAATACTCAAAGCAGGTGAACACTGAGACTTGATGCTCCCGCCAAACACAGCGGCAAACAAAACACTCAAACATTTC
>NC_137221.1:1033681-1038681 GCF_949987685.1 Ammodytes marinus | reverse complement strand
TCACTACATCCTAGCCTACAACATCAAATTAAAATAAATACACTCATAACTGTTAACCAATTTAAAGTTATTATTTTGAATCAGCCCCACTCCACTTGTAACTGTTTTAATTAGGCTATTGTTCTGTTTTATTCAATTGATCTGAATGTTTTAATTGTTGTTGTCTCTTTGTAAGCTTGTTGTGTATTCTCATTGTATATTGTGTATCTGTAATTGTCTCGACGTCATTGTAAAAGAGGGTAACCCTCAATTGATCTTTCGAGAATAAATAAAGGAAAATTAAAAAAATGAATGACACCACTTCACAATGTTGCACCACTTTGTGTCTATCACATGAAATCCCAATAAAATAAATGTACGTGTGTGGTTGTGACGTGACAAAATGTAGAACATTTCAAGGGGTATGAATACTTTTGCACGCCACTGTATGTGTGTCACCTTGTAGTTTGGTTTATCTGAAGCTATAGTACTGTGTGTGTGTGTGTGTGTGTGTGTGTGTGTGTGTGTGTGTGTGTGTGTGTGTGTGTGTGTGTGTGTGTGTGTGTGTGTGTGTGTGTGTGTGTGTGTGTGTTTGAAGCTATAGTACTGACGTGATTCCTGTTGTTCTGAGTTTGTACCTTCATGGTTGAATGCTCTTAATGGAGGTCTCTTTGGGTAAAAGCGTCAGCTAAATAAAATGTAATGTGATGCACAGACATCTGGGATGAAAAAATAAAACTAAAATATATCGAGAATAATCTAATCGAGAATTTGGAAAATCAGAACACCCCTCGTTTTTATTTCTCCCTTTCAGCTAACCGGCCGTAACTCTTTCACCATTCCTCCTGTCATCATCAAACTCGGAGCACATCTGTACAACACGTGTGGCAGCATGTCCCCCAAAGGGTGGCATGTCCCCCAAAGGGCAGCATGTCCCCCAAAGGGTAGCATGTCCCCCAAAGGGTAGCATGTCCCCCAAAGGGTAGCATGTCCCCCAAAGGGTAGCATGTCCCCCAAAGGGTAGCATGTCCTCCAAAGGGTAGCATGTCCCCCAAAGGGTAGCATGTCCCCCAAAGGGTAGCATGTCCCCCAAAGGGTGGCTTGTGTACTAAAGGGTTTTGATCCCAACCCACAAGGGGCACGACAAACGCAAAACTTCTAACTTTTGAGCAATTGATTGACCATTATAGGGAAATTCAGACATGTACACATATGTACAGTTCATACTAATGTCAGTCTGCACACACTCACTCTCTCTCACACACACACACACACACACACACACACACACACACACACACACACACACACACACACACACACACACAGATGGTGAAACAGGAAGAGGAAGTTGTGCCACCTGTTTCCTCTTTAAGTCTCATCAGAGCTGAGTCTGTTCATCTAAATAACAACATCAGATATTCACATTACGCTCCGGCAGCATAGCCTGGTCCCACCAGACCATAGCCTGGTCCCACCAGACCATAGCCTGGTCCCACCAGACCATAGCCTGGTCCCACCAGACCATAGCCTGGTGCTACCAGACCATAGCCTGGTCCCACCAGACCATAGCCTGGTGCTACCAGACCATAGCCTGGTGCTACCAGACCATAGCCTGGTCCCACCAGACCATAGCCTGGTCCTACCAGACCATAGCCTGGTCCTACCAGACCATCGTACTTCATTTAGCCTGGTCCTACCAGACCATCGTACTTCATTTAGCCTGGTCCTACCAGACCATCGTACTTCATTTCATTTGTACAGAAGGTCTGGAATTGCTCAAACGACAAACGTTAACTCACTTGAAGGTGGGTGTCTGTTGAAGTTTAAAACTATTGGATCTGCCCAGTGCCACTCTGGATCTGCCAACCAATCGCATAACGTTTGGTCGTGACGTATGTCATGCGCCGGCTTCTGACTACAACTGAAACTGGCGCACGACCTCAACGTCATTGTTCTCAGCCACTCCCTCTGTTCGCTGATTGGACCGGAAAAAATCTGGCTGAGGAAAACCTACTAATATACCGCAGACCCAGACTGACTACTGAAGGGAAATGAAAATTGAGCGTGAGTAGGTAGGCGGCGGTGCCAGGCTACCGGCAGAAGGCTGCGCTGTCTTTCCTCTCTCCATGTAGAATATTCCAAAACCTTCTTCCCCCGGTCAACACAGCGGCCGTGTGCGCTCTGTGTTCAGATTAATGTTGATGATAAAGTTTTGTTGCAAAAAATAAAAAAAAACTTCCGAATACTGACGTGAGCTTTGAGTACTAACCTGATGAACCAATGGCAGAATATCAATATTATTCGGGACAGTCCAAAAAAAAATGTTTTATGGGTTTGAGTCAAAAGAATATGTGTGTGTGTGTGTGTGTGTGTGTGTGTGTGTGTGTGTACGTTCATCTCTGTGTCTGTGTGTGTGTGTGTGTGTGTGTGTACGTTCATCTGTGTGTGTGTGTGTGTGTGTGTGTGTGTGTGTGTGTGTGTGTGTGTGTGTGTGTACGTTCATCTGTGTGTGTGTGTGTGTGTGTGTGTGTGTGTGTGTGTGTGTGTGTGTGTGTGTGTGTGTACGTTCATCTGTGTGTGTGTGTGTGTGTGTGTGTGTGTGTGTGTGTCTCTTACCGGTGGGGGTTTGGCCACCACACAGCAGCCGATCTTGTGCCAGAACTCACTCATCCCGTCAGTGTGTGTGTCGCGCTCTGCTGCCGCCCTGCAGGACGGGAGGGGAACTGCAGCCCGGGGGTAGGCCTGGGGCATTCAGACTCTCACACACACACACTCACACACTCCTTTAAACACTCACACACAATCACACACACACACACAAACACACACCTTTAAACACTCACACACACACACCTTCAGACTCACACACACAGAGCTACAGACAGACACACACACACACCTTTATAGACTCATACACATTCACACACTCACACACACTCCTTTAAACACTCACACACACACCTCCAGACACACACACTCACACACACACCTTCACACACTCACACACACTGCTTTAAAACACCCCAACACACACACGCAGGTGCAGGGCGAGGCTTGGAGAGAAACTGGAAGTCCAAAATAATCCACAGTGTTTTAAATCCTCCGAGTCTTTGATCTGTGGAAACAGAAAAGAAACATTGATTTATTTATTTTATTTTTTAAAGATTATTTTTGGGCATTTTCAAGCTTTATTAGACAGTACAGAGTTGAAATGGGGAGACAGAGAGAGAGAGAGAGAGAGAGAATGACCTGCAGTAAAGGTCCACGGGTCAGATTTGAACCCGCGACCACTGCAACGAAGGCCGGAGCCAATATGGTACACGCTCTATCCACTACGCCACCGGAGCGCCCCACATTGTTAGAGTTATACATCTGATTTTCATTCTCGGATTTAATTTTTTCCATTTGACAAACTTAGGTTGCGTTCCGAATCACATACTTTCTACTATATAGTATGGTAGAAAAAAGATTTAGGATGTCCCGATTCTTGTGGCCAGATTTAGGATGGTTAGAAGTACCCGGATGTCCTACTTCATGCGGCCAAGATTGTTAGTGTTGAAAAGTGCATCCTATTTGGGCGATTCTGACCCACAATCCATTGCACACGTGAAGCCTCCATATGAAAACAAACGGGGATGCGACGGATATAAAAGCAAGAGGCAAGATCAAGGCGCAATGTTATGATGAAATAAGAGAGTAAAGTATGTCCCAATAGTATGCCTACTGCATCCTAACTAGATTCTTTTTATCGTCGGATGTAGTATGTAGAATAGAAAAAAGAAAGAGTATGAGATTCGGAACGCAACCATTTTATCTATTTAATA
The DNA here is from genome assembly GCF_949987685.1 of Ammodytes marinus. Lineage (NCBI taxonomy): Eukaryota > Metazoa > Chordata > Actinopteri > Uranoscopiformes > Ammodytidae > Ammodytes > Ammodytes marinus. Next base: position 1,034,875 of record NC_137221.1, on the reverse strand, counting down.
TGAAACGCTGCAGGCAACCACTGCTCAGTTTATAGATGTCTGTCTATTTATCTTCCATAACATGTCTGTCTGTCTGTCTGTCTGTCTGTCTGTCTGTCTGTCTGTCTGTCTGTCTAATTTTGAGACTTTTGTCTATTTATCTTCCATAACATGTCTTCTTTCATACTAGTATCAAAGGTCCAACATGTACATTCAGGTGTTTATTTGACTAAACCTTGTCTGTTTGCGTCTGTATATTTCTCCTTTACAAACCATCTTTAACGGACATTATCTCAACATTAGTTTTTCATTCAATACTCTGAACCAAAAATCTACAACTTCTAAAGCACTTGCATCAACTAAACTTTCCATAATCATTCTCAGCACTATTCTGAAGGTTATTACAGAAGGATTTGTTCATATGTTGTTCATTGCCTGATTTATGAGACATTTACTTCATAAAAAACATGATGAAAACGCATTCTTAAGACCTGTACATAGTATGTTTTGATTTATGAATCAAATGATTGAACACCTAACTATTCTGTTGGAGGTTAATGTAACAGGTCGTTACAATATAAACCTCCACCCAAAACCGTCTCAACGTGAAACATAATCTCAACAACAAGTACAAGAACAAACACACACACACACACACACACACACACACACACACACACACACACACAACACACACACACACACACACACACACACACACACACTCTCTCTTTCTCTCTGCATGGGAACCAAACGTCACCGCAGTGAACACATTAAGGATGACTAAACACTGGGTGTGGTCCAAACACACACACACACACTCTCTCTCTCTCTCCTCTCCTCTCTTCTCTCTCCTTCTCTCTCTCTCTCTCTCCTCTCTCTCTCTCTCCTCTCTCTCTCTCTCTCTCTCTCTCTCTCTCTCTCTCTCTCTCTCTCTCTCTCTCTCTCTCTCTCTCTCTGTCATATTTAAATTACATAGTTTCTGGATGTTTTGTTCAAGTTGTTTCCAGAGGGAAAAAAACAGGAAACTTAACGTTAAATGTTGGAGTGGAAGTTTGTGTGCGTGTGTGTGTGTGTGTGTCTCGGTCTCTCTGCGCGTGCGTGTGTGTGTGTCTCGATCTCTCTGCGCGTGCGTGTGTGTGTGTCTCGATCTCTCTGCGTGTGTGTGTGTGTGTGTCTCTCTCTCTCTCCTTCTCTCTGTGTGTCTCTCTCTCT
>NC_137221.1:1010675-1028175 GCF_949987685.1 Ammodytes marinus | reverse complement strand
CCAAACACGTAAAAATACATTTGCAATATTTCACAACACTTCTGTCTATTTTGGTTGTAGGTCAGTCATCGAGTTACCTGCGTGTGCGTGCGTGCGTGCGTGCGTGTGTGTGTGTGTGTGTGTGTGTGTGTGTGTGTGTGTGTGCGTCTGTCTGTGTGTGCGTGCGTGTGTCTGTATTTTCAGCACAAAGCATACCGGAAACTCGGATTTCTTTCAAAATAAACGCCCGACAAATAACACGCTCTCAAATCACCATTGAGTTACAAAACAAAACGAACCCCAGCTTTTATTTTGACGTGCCCTAGGGGGAAGAAGCCGTGCTGTACATTCAGGTGAGCTTGACGCATGCGCAAAACTCATCTGTGATTTTCAACCTGCAGGAGCCGAGAAGCAGCAAGCAGCGTCTCAAGAACAAAGACGGAAAAATACTCTAACATATTTAACGCGTCACCGGGAAACCAACTAACGGTAAAAAAACTGATTCGATTTCATGTATTTAATTAGTTATTTGTTATTTAGCGACATATCTGTGGCCTATGCAGACACACACACACACACACACACACACACACACACACACACACACACACACACACACACACACACACACACACACACACACACACACACACACACACACACACACACGCAGCCTATGTACTGCGGAGAATAAGGCGGTTAGGGTGGTTTTAACCCTTTAAAAACGACCTGGCGACAAAAATACACGACAATTACTTAATATTTCTCTTTAAAACATCATATGAACGTGAATGACGTGATGGTTTCTTGGTGGAAGAGGTTTTTTTTATTCTGATGCTGCGTCATCACCGGCCAACGCCTCGCGCCCGAGCTGGTACGAGACGGAGGACCAATCAGAAGAGAGATAGAGAGAGAGAGATCTTAAATGATGCGATGAAACGATCAATGATTTGATTAGTGACAGACAGATAGACAGACAGACAGACACAGAGCGAGCGAGACAGACAGACAGACAGACAGACAGACAGACAGACAGACAGACAGACAGACAGACAGACAAGCATAGAGCGAGACAGACAGAAGCGCACGCACAATAGCTACAGACACAGACAAGCACACACAGAGGAAGAGAGAGACTCAGACAGACAGACATTCACAGTAACACAGACAGACAGACAGACAGACAGACAGACAGACAGACAGACAGACAGACATGAGACCCGAGTGTGTCATTGTGAATTAAAATCATCTGATTATAAAGACATGATCAATAGACCTGTGATGAGAATGACAGCTGTGTGTGTGTGTGTGTGTGTGTGTGTGTGTGTGTGTGTGTGTGTGTGTGTGTGTGTGTGTGTGTGTGTGTGTGTGTGTGTGTGTGTGTGTGTGTGTGTGTGTGTGTGTGTGTGTGTGTGTGTGTGTGTGTGTGTGTGTGTGTGTGTCTCTCTCTCTGTCTGTGTCTCTCTCTCCCTCTGTGTGTGTGTGTGTGTGTCTGTCTGTCTGAGTCTCTCTCTCCGTGTGTGTGTGTGTGTGTGTGTGTGTCTCTCTGTCTGTCTGAGTCTCTCTCTCCCTCTGTGTGTGTGTGTGTGTGTGTGTGTGTGTGTGTGTCTGGAAACCAGCTGAGTCATAGAGGAGAGGGGGGATGGTTATTTTGAGGAGATGACCCACATTAAGATCTACAGCCACAAAAATAACAAGTTTAAATATTTATAAATACTAATAAAAGCTGTTGATTTATTGATAGAGCTAAATATATTAATCTCAAAGTGCCTTACCTTATAAAACCCCCCCCCCCCACACACACACACACACACACACACACACACACACACACACACACAAACAACCTCAGCCTTTCTGTGTCTGAAAAGTTCTCTATGAATACATTTTTATTTTGTGTATGCAAAGAAGTTCTGTCTATGTGCTTCTAAATATAAATCTTCTTATAAATATTATTGTCTGTATAGAAATACTCTTAATTGCATATAAATATGTGCGATTAATATGTGGAATGGTAAATGGACTCCACTTATAAAGCTCTTTTCCCTGGTTTTTCACAGACCCAAAGCGCTTTACATTGTTTTGTACACATTCACCCATTCACACACACATTCACACACCGATAGCAGCAGCAGCTACCACGCAGGGTGCAAGCTAACTATCAGGAGACATTTAGGGTTCAGTGTCTCTTTGCCCAGGGACACTTGGACATGTGGCGGGGAGAGGGGGGATCGAACCACCGACCCTGTAACCCAGTGGACGACCGCCCTACATACTTCCACACACACACACACACACACACACACACACACACACACACACACACACACACACACACACACACACACACACACACACACACACACACACACACACACACAGTCTCTCCCCTTTAGTTCAAACCAGGTCAGACGCTTTAATGAGATGTTAAAGGAGCTGAGAGGAACCTGTGATTTATATGTTTTATAAATAACTAAATATTTTTGTCCTCTTTGCTGTCCTGAATGTCCCCAAGGGGTTGAATGAAGTATCTATCTGTCTATCTGTCTATCTGTCTATCTGTCTATCTGTCTATCTGTCTATCTGTCTGTCTGTCTGTCTGTCTGTCTGTATATGAATATAAATTACTTTGCAGATGTCAGAGATGACAATGTTATAGTTTTTTTTTTATATATATTTTTGGGGCATTTTTATGCTTTATTTGACAGTGTGTAGAGACAGAGGTGAAATGGGGCAGAGAGGGGAGTGACATGCAGAGAACGACCGCGGGCGGGAATCGAACCCGGGTCCGCTGCTGGGCCCGGCCCGGGGGGAGGGACGCCCTACCAACTGAGCTAAGGGCGCCTCTGAGATGACTATGAGAGTGATATATTGAGCAGCTGTTGAGATTAAAATAAGATCCAGTCACTTGTTTGGTGTTAGAGGCGGAGTCAGTAGATGTATAAACATTAGCAGACACTTAGATGAACAGCTAGTGGAACATGTCGTTGAGATGATTCATAAAAAGGAATTGTAAGAGTCAACACTGTAGAGTTTGGTTGCGTTCCGAATCTCATACTCTTTCTTTTTTCTATTCTACATACTACATCCGATGATAAAAATAATCTAGTTAGGATGCAGTAGGCATACTATTGGGACATACTTTACTCTCTTATTTCATCATAACATGGCTCCTTGATCTTGCCTCTTGCTTTTATATCCGTCGCATCCCCGTTTGTTTTCATATGGAGGCTTTGTCAATGTGACGTCACTTCACGTGCGCATTGGATTGTGGGTCAGAATCGCCCAAATAGGATGCAGTTTTCAACACTAACAATCTTGGCCGGATGAAGTAGGACACCCGGGTACTTCTAACCATCCTAAATCTGGCCACAAGAATCAGGACATCCTAAATCTTTTTTCTACATACTATATAGTAGAAAGTATGCGATTCGGAACGCAACCTTGGTTATTGTTAGCATATTTAAGTGTTAAAGGTGTAGCCAGTGATTCTGGAGAACGCTTGTTGTCAGAATCAGTGAATATCTCCTCATGATCCGCCACCTGTCTGTACTGTGTGTTTGCTGCTGAAAAAAATCCAGTGTTAATACACAGCCTAGGCTCTGTAAACGTCAGGGACCATCGTAACTAGCGAAATGCCCGTTTACAGAGCCTAGGCTGTGTATTAACACTGGATTTTTTTTCAGAGCACACACAGTAAGACATAACCTTTAGAATAAAAATGTAATTATGTTGTGTCTCTGTCCTCAGATCATAATGCAGAAGTCGAGCAGCCAGTACGATTCCTTCCTGTTCTGGAGGCAGCCAATCGCAGCGCCCGATCTGACGGAGCTCGATGACATCACGGTGACTCGCAGCCTGCCGGCCAATAGCAGCAAAGCAAAGGTCAAGATGCCGTCATCAGGCCGGGCTCAGGACGAGCAGGTGAGGGCTCGCCGCCACACCACGGTTTGTTCACTTATACTTACACTGTTACGTTTGTGTGTGTGTCGGTGTGTGTGTGTGTGTGTCGGTGTGTGTGTGTGTGTGTGTGTTTGTGTGTGTGTGTGTGTGTCGGTGTGTGTGTCCATGTTTGTGTGTGTGTGTGTGTGTGTGTTTGTGTCGGTTGGTCGGTGTGTGTGTGTGTGTGTGTCGGTGTGTCCATGTTTGTGTGTGTGTCGGTGTTTGTGTGTGTGTGTGTCGGTGTGTGTGTGTGTGTAAACAGTTTAACAATGGTGGAGTCACAAGGCATTGTGTGTTCTGGTTTTCCGTCAGAGCCTTTCCTGTGAAAAACGATATTATGCTTTGAGAGATTTTCGGCGCTAAATTTCCATGTCACACCTGACGCTGCTTAGTCACAGGCCCAACCCTCTTATATTCTGGGATGTGGAACATTGGTTGCGTTCCGAATCGCATACTTTCTACTATATAGTACGGTAGAAAAAAGATTTAGGATGTCCCGATTCTTGTGGCCAGATTTAGGATGGTTAGAAGTACCCGGATGTTCTACTTCATGCGGCCAAGATTGTTAGTGTTGAAAACTGCATCCTATTTGGGCGATTCTGACCCACAATCAAGTGCGCACGTGAAGTGACGTCACATCGACAAAGCCTCCATATGAAAACAAACGGGGATGTGGCGGATATAAAAGCAAGAGGCAAGATCAAGGCGCAATGTTATGATGAAATAAGAGAGTAAAGTACGTCCCAATAGTATGCCTACTGCATCCTAACTAGATTCTTTTTATCGTCGGATGTAGTATGTAGAATAGAAAAAAGAAAGAGGAGGAGATTCGGAACGCAACCATCGTCTAAGGCACAGTGATGCTCCAGCCTCTCTGCTTGGTCCTGTGTAAATAAACAAAGCCGACATATTGGCACAATGTTGTTCTGTCAATATGACGCAATCTCTGAGTGAAAGCGAAACATTTAGTTTTAATTTATTTACTTATGTATTCTACCTCAATGTGATGCTTTTGCACAGAACAAAGACTGCTCTTAATTTCTTTGTACGTGTTACAGTGACAAATAAACATAATCTATTCTATGTAAAACATGGGCGCTCCGGTGGCGTAGTGGATAGAGCGTGTACCATATCGGCTCCGGCCTTAGTTGCAGTGGTCGTGGGTTCAAATCTGACCCGTGGACCTTTACTGCAGGTCATCCCCCCCCTCTCTCTCTCTCTCTCTCTCTCTCTCTCTCTCTCCCCCTCCCTCCCTCTCTCTCTCTCTCTCTCTCTCTCTCTCCCCCTCCCTCTCTCTCTCTCTCTCTCTCTCTCCCTCTCCCTCCCTCCCTCTCTCTCTCTCTCTCTCTCTCTCCCCCTCCCTCCCTCCCTCCCTCCCTCCCTCCCTCTCTCTCTCTCTCTCTCTCCCCATTACAACTCTGTACTGTCTAATGAAGCTTGAAAATTACAAAAATTAAATGTAAACTCATATTGTGTGTCTCCCCAGGTGGTGCTCCCTGAGTTTTCCTCCTTCAACTACTGGAGAGCTCCGATCTGTGAAGTGGATTCTCTGCTCAAAGACCTCAACCTGCTGCTGTGAAAAGCCTCGAAACTGACCCAGGATCTGCCCGATACTGACCCCCAAAACAGCCCTATAACTGACCCCAGGATCTGCCCAATACTGACCACTACTGACCCCCAAAACAGCCCTATAACTGACCCAGGATCTGCCCGATACTGACCCCATAACAGCCCTATAACTGACCCCTATAACAACCCAATACACACCACTACTGATCCCCAAAACAGCCCTATAACTGACCCCAGGCCAGTCTAATACACACCACTACTGACCCCATAATATTTGGTTTGATATTCTGTTGGTATGATAATCTACAATGAATACCTTTATGATATACCGGCCCTGTGCCTAACATACCTCTGACCCAGAACCAGCCCAAAACACACCGTTACTGACCCGATAGAGTCTAACCATTACCATGATAACTGACCCCAGAACAGTTCCTGGTATTATCTAACTTTGTTTGCGTTCCGAATCGCATACTTTCTACTATATAGTATGTAGAAAAAAGATTTAGGATGTCCCGATTCTTGTGGCCAGATTTAGGATGGTTAGAAATATACCCGGATGTTCTACTTCATCCGGCCAAGATTGTTAGTGTTGAAAACTGCATCCTATTTGGGTGATTCTGACCCACAATCCATTGCGCACGTGAAGTGACGTCACATCGACGAAGCCTCCATGTGAAAACAAACAGGGATGCGACGGATATAAAAGCAAGAGGCAAGATCAAGGCGCAATGTTATGATGAAATAAGAGAGTAAAGTATGTCCCAATAGTATGCCTACTGCATCCTAACTGGATTATTTTTATCGTCGGATGTAGTATGCAGAATAGAAAAAAGAAAGAGGAGGAGATTCGGAACGCAACCAATATGTTTTCTGTGAGTTTTTGCTCAGTCCGTTTTTTTAGCTTTTTGCTATTTTCACTCGATCACAAACTAAACGGCTAAACTCTGACTTTAGCTGAGACACTGCAGGTGAATAGGGTATGTACAGGTCTTCAAAATGCATTTTCTGGGATGTTTTTAAGAAGAAAATGTCTCATAAATCAGACGGTGAACAACACATGAACAAATCCTTCTGTAATAACCTTCAGAATAGTGCTGAGAATGACTATGGAAAGTTTAGTTGATGTAAGTGCTTTAGAAAGTTGAGATTTTTTGGTTCGGAGTATTGAAGAAAAAGAATGTTGACGAATGATAATGTCCGTTAAAGATGGTTGTATAGGAGAAATACACAGACGCAAACAGACAAGAAGGTTTAGTCCAATAAACACCTGAATGTACATGTTAGACCTTTTGATTTATACTAGTATGAAAGAAGACATGTTATGGAAGATAAATAGACACAAACGTCAATCCCCCAGTTCTTGTAAGAGGCCGTTTTCTCCTGCAGTGTCTAGCTGACTAGTCTGTGTATCCAGTTTCTTTGTAAGCTGAAAATACAGCGGCATCACGTCTGTATTTATAATTCACCACGAGCTCCAAACATTTATAAAAAGATTCAAATATCTTTCCGACTCAAACCGGAAGTGGGATGTGATTGGTCGACAGTTTAAAAAGCTAAAATATGTCTTAAAGGTGTAGTCCGCAATTCTGGAGAACGCTTGTTGTTGTTCAAATCACTTTTTGTCAAAATCAGAATGTAAACAAAAGGGGGGCTGCACCATATAGCTAGAAACATGCCCGTTTTTACAGAGCCTAGGCTGTGTGTGTGTTAATGATTTTTTGTCCTAGCACACACACACAGGTAGCGGATCATGAGGAGATATTCACTGATTTTGACAACAAGCGTTCTCCAGAATCACTGACTCCACATTTTTTAAAGGGACACTGTGTAACATTTTAAGTAATGTATTAGCTCAAATCAATATCCTCATTCATAAACATGTCCTCATTGGTGTAAAATCACCTCTGCCAATAATCTGAATTATCCTCCTGAGCGGATAATTACAAATATTAATATTACATTTTGTACATTGAGCAGGCAGGTCTTAAGGAGGAATCCATGTTTTTTGGAATGTCATCAGGTGCATTGTTTAAAATTTTGAATTGTTCTTGTCCTTGAAGGCCACTGTAGCTTCTGTTATTATTCTAAAGGGTTGGGGTTACCCAGGGAGCGTTGCATTCTAGAACTTTGTAGAACTTTCTTGATGATGTCATATTACACACTGCCCCTTTAAAGATTTGAATATTTGCACGTGATTCAACATGTCTGGTTTGATGATTTAAAGTCAGTTACATTACATATTTATTTAGTGCACTAACTGATTGTGTTCAAATGGTTTGTTTTGTTTTCCATTTGTGCCCCTTTAGTTCGTTAAGAAGCTGCTTTTAAACCTGATTTATGTATTTTATTTTATTTATTTATTGTATCATTTCTTTCTCTCCGTGTTGACTGAGCCGGCCTCACAAACTGAAAAGGAAAAGTACAGATTCCCCACCATGTCTGAATGTATGTTAACAATAAAATGTCCCTTTTAAATCAACATCACTTCTTTTTCCTTTTCCTTATGGGGCGACTGTGGCTCAGGTGGTAGAGCGGGTCGGCTGATGATCAAAGGGTTGGAGGTTCGATCCCCGCCCTGCCACCTGTGCGATAGTTGTTGTGTCCTTGGGCAAGACACTTCACCCACCTTGCCTCGTGTGAATGTCGATAGTTAGCCTGCTATGTGTGTGTGAATGGTAACGTGGGAATGGGAACAGGTCTCCCTTGCAAAAGAGTCTTCGGTCTCAATGGGATTTACCTGTAGAAATGAAGGTAAAAAAAAAAAAAAAAAAAAAACGACACACAACTATCAAAGAGACTACATTTGTGATGGGAAAAAAAAGATTTAAAAATAAAAGTTCCATTACCTATTTGTTTCCTGCTTAAAGGTGAAGTAAGCGGTTTATTTATGTTAATATAAGTGTTAAATCGCTCTTTATTCGTACAGTGATCACTTATATAGTGTGCGCGTTTCATAAAGCCGATCTCTGTCACCCGCTCTGCATGTAATCGGCAAATAAACATTTCGGCGGATCCCACTACTGATAACCAATCAGAAGAGAGAACGCTACAAACCGGCACCCGTCTCACTGCCAGTGCACGCCAGAGCAACAGATGGGTGAATGTTTATGCGCCTACAATGGCAAAGCAGGTAAAAATTCTTCCCAATGTCTGTTTTGATGGTTTTTATCATGTTTTATCACACTTATGGATCTGAGATGATGCTAGATAACTCGCTGCTTGAAGACCGCAGTGCATTAATGTGGTGACGTGGGGACGAGGGAGGGGACTGCTAACTGCAGTAACTGACAGGAAGTTAGCTAAAAGAACCATTCTGCTTACAGCACCTTTAAGCCAACACATATTCTTTTGTTGAGATAACTTATCACTCCTGGGGCCGTATTCACAAAACATTTTATCTTAGCGCTAAGAGTACTCCTAAGGAGCACTAAAAGTTCTTAGTAAGGAGTAATTTCTTAAAACCTATTCACAAAGCTGATAAGACCAACTTTTACTAAGAAATGGGAGGGACTCCTTAGCTAAGACTAGAGGGCGGTGTTGACCCTGTTGCTATGGATGATGTCATGTTCATACCTTCTATGCCCACAGTGATTGGCTGAGAGGGAATGAGAGCTAAGAGTGAATTTATGATGGAAACACTGTGGGAGATATCCATATCGTGTCGCTGTATTAAAGTAAAGAGTTTTTATATACAATTAATGACAAGTGACACTGATTTAACATGAAACCAAGATACTGCAGGGTTTCCCACACATTTGTTCACAATTAACCTACAATAGCGCCACATAGGTCTATTCATTTTAAATTTTACAATGATTTGAATCGGAAAAATATCCTCATTGAACAGCTGCACGCCATGCACTGTCACTGTATTTCTATCAACGGCGGACTATGCAGCAATAGTCAGACAGCAACAAACCAGGAAATTCACAATTTAGAAACAACAGCCGGCGAAATCGTAAAGTGCATGCGGAAGGAAAAAGGCGAGACGCGCAACTATACAGTAGCGGATCTGTGGAACGGAGGAGATGCTGCGAAGCGCCACATATAGGCCTATAGTAGGAAATTAAACCCAAACGTGACACCAACAGTAACTTTCAGTGCATCATAAACCCAAAGCAACTGGAGGAAAATTAACTTAATAAATATTTTTTTATAACAATATAATAAATATAAATGTGTCTATACTTTCTAAATATAGCTTTACTAAGAACATTAAACCCTTACAGCTATTAAAGGTACCTTTTATAAAGCTCACTAGCATTAAATCTCTCCAAAACACCATCAAATGGTTGTCTGTGATTTACTCAGTGACTTAGGAGTCCTCTCGAGGACTCCTAGCTTTTCATAGATTTAGGAGCTAGTTTTAGCGCTAAAATGCTTTGTGAATTACACTTATCTTAAAAAGTTAGGAGTCCTAAAATTAGGAGTGAAACGCCCCTTATTTTTGAGAGTTACTCCTAAATCAGCACGTTAGGACCTACTCTTAGCCTTAAAATGTTTTGTGAATACGGCCCCTGAACACAATCTGAAGACCGGGGAGAAGGGCAAAGTATTTTCATTTTGCGTTGGTTGATCGTAACCAAGTTGTAAGAAGAGCTTCAGAATGCAAACAGGAGCAAGAGACAAAAAAACAAAGTAGGCAATTTATTGAAAACTGAATTTGAACTCAAACAGACGGTTCATTCCCCAGATCGAAAGTCTAAGACCATAATCTTAAAAAAATAAATAAACTCAAGGCGATGGCTTAAACCTGCAGTGTGTAGAATTTTGTGTTTTATTTCCTAGAAGATTTTGTAGAAAGTAATTATAATATCCATAAGTACATTTAATTTAGTGCATAATAGCTGATTTTTTTTTTTTTAATTATTATTTTTTCCCTTAGAAAGGGTCTCATATATGTCCATATTTCTGCATATTTTGGACCAAGACCTAGTGCAGCCACCTTGAAAGTGTCATAGTTGGAGTGTCATCAGGTGCATTGTTTAAAATTTAGAATTGTTCTTGTCCTTGAAGGCCACTGTAGCTTCTGTTATTATTCGAAAGGGTTGGGGTTACCCAGGGAGCGTTGCATTCTAGAACTTTGTAGAACTTTCTTGATGATGTCATATTACACACTGCACCTTTAAGACTGTGTTCAGGAGTGTATGTAATGTATAGGCTACTCAGGTTTTGAGTTCAATATACAAAGAATTCCAAAAAGTGCATTTTGAGCTAAGTTATTATTTGTTCAGAAAGTTTCTCAGACATTTTTAAATCTGTTTAATGTTTGAATCAACATTTTGACCGACTTGGTTTTGTTTGTTTATCTGCATGACAGAGAAGTATTGGGCACAGCTGTTATAAAACATATACATGAAACATATTCGCTCATCTGAGTCTCTGGAAACCTTCAAGTCCACTCTTAAAACTCACCTTTTTTCACAGGCTTTTACGTTTTAATGAATTGTTTTGTGTCATTGCTGTAAGTGTTTTTTAATGTGTGCTGTTGTATTTTAATTTATGTATTTTATGTAAAGCACTTTGGTGAATTTAGGTTCTTATAAGGTGCTATATAAATAAAAGTGACCTTGACCTTGACCTTGATAACAGAGAAGTATTGGGCACAGCTGTTATAAAACATATACATGATACATATTCATCACATATGAACGATAAGTTATCTCAACTAAAGATTATGACTCGGCTCAAATCTAGTTTGACAGTTTTCCTTCAAACTAAGAGTTTTAGTTTTAGCCTCAACTCAAAAATTCAAAGACAGTCGACTTGAAGATTGTAGCTTTTGCTTTTATTTTGAAGTTGAGAGTAAAAGAATTAGGAAAAAAATCTGTTTTTGCAGGTCAAAGAACCAGTAAATCTTGAGGTGACAGACAGATAATTACTTTATTGATCCCGAAGGAAATTCATACGTAACACCACACACACACGCACACGCACACGCACACGCACACGCACACGCACACACACACTACTCCTGTCAAGTTAAAACTGTAGAATGTGCTTAAAGTGTAGTGTTCTGCTGCCCCCTGCTGGTGTAATATAAGCAAGGTTTTGTTCATAGATCAAATTCTCTGCAGCCAAGGTGTGTGTGTGTGTGTGTGTGTGTGTGTGTGTGTGTGTGTGTGTGTGTGTGTGTGTGTGTGTGTGTGTGTGTGTGTGTGTGTGTGTGTGTGTGTCTCCAAAAAACAACTGGATATTTAAAATAATTTGACTTGATACATTTCCACATTTCAAATGTATTGAAACATTTCTGAACATATTGTAATACAATAAAAAACAATGTTGGAATGTTGTTCAGATGTTTAAATTCCAGTTGTAAAACAATTTGAAATGTTTGAACATAAATACAAAATTCATGATTATAAAAGCGTTGATTTCTGTGTGTGAAAACGGTCACTCTTACCCCCACACTCCCATGTTCTCTGTGTCGTGTGTGTGTGTGTGTGTGTGTGTGTGTGTGAATGTGCCGTTTGTCGTTGGATTTGAACTGTCAACTTAATTTTCCCCGATTTCATCTCTATCTCTCCAAAAAACTGTCGAATAAAGCATGAAAAAATACCCAAAAATATCTTAAACATTAATCTTTGCCCCACTCTCAGCTCTGTGTCGCTCTCTGTCTCGTGTGTGTGTGTGTGTGTGTGTGTGTGTGTGTGTGTGTGTGTGTGTGTGTGTGTGTGTGTGTGTGTGTGTGTGTGTGTGTGGCGAATGTGCCGTTTGTAGTTTGAGTTGAACTGTTGACTTAATTGTCTATGTTTTTAATTTATTCACAATATTCTATTTCAACTTAATTCTCTACATGTCATTTATACTCTTACATTCCCTGTGACCCTAACACTCTTCCATGTGACCCTAACACTCTTCCATACATGAAGGAGAATGCATTTTGAAATTGTTGAACATAAACAAAAAATCGTGACTGTGTGTCCCCCCCCCTCCCACTTCCATAGAGTCTCAGTTCTCTTCACAGCAGACCCGGGTTAGAATCCAGCCCGGGGACGTTCTCTGCATGTCATTCCCCTCTCTGTCTGTCTGTCTGTCTGTCTGTCTGTCTGTCTGTCTGTCTGTCTGTCTGTCTGTCTGTCTGTCTGTCTGTCAGTCTGTCTGTCTGTCAGTCAGTCTGTCTGTCTGTCCTCTTCACAGCAGACCCGGGTTAGAATCCAGCCCGGGGACGTTCTCTGCATGTCATTCCCCTCTCTGTCTGTCTGTCTGTCTGTCTGTCAGTCTGTCTGTCTGTCCTCTTCACAGCAGACCCGGGTTAGAATCCAGCTCGGGTCGTTCTCTGCATGTCATTCTCCTCTCTGACACATTTCATCTCTGTCTCTCCAAAAAAATTGTCAAATAAAGCATGGAAAAATACCCAAAAATATATCTTAAATATTCATCTTTGCCCCACGCTCTCAGCTCTGTGGCGTTCCCTGTGCCATGTGTGTGCGTATGTGCCGTTTGTAGTTTGAGTTGTCGCTAAATCTGCGGCCGCACGCGTCGCAGCTGTACGGTTTCTCCCCCGTGTGGATCCTCAGGTGCTTCAGGTAGCCGTCGAAGCGCGTCAGCCGTTTGCCACAGATGTCACACGTGAACGATTTGTCTCCGGCTACATCACTCGGACGTTTACGGTGAATCTAGAGCGAGGAGAGGAGCAGAGAAGTCACAATGAATAGAGGAAAAAATAATAATATATATAAATATATATATTAGGGCTGTTAAAAATAATCTAATTAATTACAGGCTCTGTGATTAATTAATCTAAATTAATCGCATACTTATATGACACTTTTATACCTGTTTATAAACAGCTGTATAGCCTACTACTGTTTGTCTCTCTCTCTCTCTCTCGCTCTCGCTCTCGCGCTCTCTCTCTCTCGCTCTCTCTCTCTCTCTCTCTCAAAAAAAAACAAGCAGGCTAAATGACGACTGTCTATCTCCCACAACCAGTGTTGGGAATAACGGAAAAAAGAACGGCGTTACCTAACGCCGTTATTTTAAACAGCGTTAGGTAACGCCGTTCTTTTTTCAGTAACGGCGTAATCTAACTAATTACTTTTTCCGTCGTTTTAACGCCGTTATCGTTACTGAACGTTAAATGCGGTGCGTTACTATGAATTGATTGAATAAACTGTGTAATCCGAAAGCACCCCTGGCTCCATACTACACAAACTGCTAGTGAGGAGACCGGTGGGTTAACAACGAGACAAGCGATTGTTATTTCTTATACTGTTTTAAGATGTGTTTTATTCAGTGTGGATGACATTATAACTGTCAATTAGCGCCGTCACGTCAGTCAGCCGGAGCGCCTGCTTAGTGAAGTTTCTTTTTCTTTCTCTCTCTGTTGTGTGAGTGCGTGTGCGTTGCCGCAGTAACCACCTATCAATCCACGGTTGAAACGTGCTCTCCCTGAGTTTGTTTGCATCGCCCTTGTGAGTAAGTGCATGGAGTTTCCCGATCTCTATAAATTATAATTTATGCACGTTATTAAACAGCCGCGATTCGCCGGTTGCAACAGCTGTTTAGCGTGTCATCATTAGCCGAATATTGCTATTGTTCTTTTCCTGGGATCTGTATGCTGCTGTGCATGTTAAAGAAGGAAATAAACATAGGATAAATCCTTACTCCTCCTCTCATCGTCTCATGCTTCATAGTCTGACGTTTTTGGCCTTCAGTGATAGCAGATCAGCACGGTACATTCAGCAGTTTCCTCTACTACTTTTGTTGAGAACGAAATAGGCTAGGCCTACTTGAAGTGCAGGATAAACCTCTTGCTGTCTGTTGATGTGCAATAAATATTGAAGGTTATGTAGCCTACAAGTAGGCCTACCTGTCTGTTCTACTCATTTCGACTTGTGAAAACTGCTCAGAAAAATCAAAATTTGTTGACATACAACTTTTTTTTTTTTTTTACAGTGGGCTAACGCAAATAGTTACTTTCCCTGGTAACTAGTTACTTCTATTATAAAATAATTCAGTTACTAACTCAGTTACTTTTTGGAAAAAGTAGTAAGTAACTATAACTAATTACTTTTTTAAAGTAACGTTCCCAACACTGCCCACAACAGAGAACGCTGCACTGCCACAGGTGCATAGCCTATGCTGATTCATTCACCGTCCTACTCATAGCCAAAAATATTGACACACACAGACACACACACAAAGGAGGAAAAAAGACAGGCATATGCTAGGAAGAGTGAGAGGGGGCGGGTGTCGAACGCAGCTAGCAAACAAAAGTGAGACACGGAGGAAGATTGAGAGATACTGTTTTGAACCTAGGCTACATTGTTAATTAGGCACCCACTAAATCAATAATGCACAGACACTGCGGAGAATAACATAAGACGTATTCCTACCTTTATGCTTATTTGCCCGGAGCATCCCATAAAACGTCCCTCTCTATGCTTCTTTCTTTACTCTTTAATCCCGTGCGGGCCGTGTCAGCAAACTACAGGTGCAGCTCCGCTATCGCCTCACCTCTTTTGCACCGGGTTAAAGGGCAATATAGAAGTGCGATTAATCTGCGTTAATTTTTTTAATCGCGTTAATTTTTCTGTGATTAATTAATCGAAATTAACGCGTTAATTTGACAGCCCTAATATATATATATATATATATATAAAGCCTAACATAGCAGTTTTTTTTAATACTTTCACAACACAGTATTAGTGGTGCTCCGGTGGCGTAGTGGATAGAACGCTTTCCATATTGGCTCCGGTTCAAATCCGGCCCGTGGACCTTTACTGCAGCTCCCCCCCCCCCCCCCCCCCCCCCCCCCCCATCTCTCTGTCTCCCCATTTCAACCTTTTACTGTCTAATAAAGCTTGAAAATGCCCCAAAAAAGACACAGTATTGGTATTTCACCTGGACGTGCTTGGCCCAGTGTCCACGCTGAGCAAAGGCCCGACCGCATATCGTACAGATGTAAGAGTCCACCACCTGGGAAGGGTCAGCTCCGTCCAGCCGTCTGTCCCCCGCCGCGTGCTCCCGTTCCCCCGCCGCGTGCTCCCGTTCTGGGCCGGTGTGCAGCAGCGACGGGCCTGGGTCACAATCCTCCGGGAGAGTTGACAGAGGTGAAATCATGAGGTCATCGATCGGCTCCTTGATTACATCACCAACGCCAGCTAGAGGTGAAGGGAATATCAACGTTATACGGTGCGAGGTTCAAGGTTGTTTATGGTCATTTTGTTTTATGTGTAGACCTAGGCTACAGGCACGCATTGTTAGAATCCAGCCCGGGTCGTCCTCTGCATGTCATTCCCCTCTCTGTCTGTCTGTCTGTCTGTCTGTCTGTCCTCTTCACAGCAGACCCGGGTTAGAATCCAGCCCGGGTCGTTCTCTGCATGTCATTCCCCTGTCTGTCTGTCTGTCTGTCTGTCTGTCTGTCCTCTTCACAGCAGACCCGGGTTAGAATCCAGCCCGGGTCGTTCTCTGCATGTCATTCCCCTCTCTGTCTGTCTGTCTGTCTGTCCTCTTCACAGCAGACCCGGGTTAGAATCCAGCCCGGGTCGTTCTCTGCATGTCATTCCCCTCTCTGTCTGTCTGTCTGTCTGTCTGTCTGTCTGTCTGTCTGTCCTCTTCACAGCAGACCCGGGTTAGAATCCAGCCCGGGTCGTTCTCTGCATGTCATTCCCCTCTCTGACACATTTCATCTCTGTCTCTTCACACTGTCTTATAAAGCATAAAAAAAAATTATCTTAAAAATATAAGATCAAAAAAGATTCACACCTGTACCTCCGCCATTGCTGCTCTGGAACAACAGGAAGTGGTTGTTATTCTGTTGTTGGTTGTGATGCGTTTCCTGTTGATTAGGCCACACCTCCTCTTGTTCTTCTTCTTCTTTTTTAATGTGTGTAGTTTTAATCTGGTCCAGATCCTGATCGAAACTCCAATCCTGTTCCTCGGACACAGCTGCCAATCACACATAGAGAGAATAACGTGTGTGTGTGTGTGTGTGTGTGTGTGTGTGTGTGTGTGAGTGTGTGTGTGTGCGTGAATGATGACAAAAAAATCAGGTGTTAATAATACACAGCCTAGGCTCTGTAAATGCCGGGTCATGTTGCTATAGCTACGATGGGCCCCTTCTTTGTTTACATTCCAGTTTACAGAGCCTAGGCTGTGTATTTAGATCAGAAACATGTCTGTCCCCTGGGGGGGGGGGGGGGGGGGGGGGGGGCATGACAGAAAATAATTGAGAACCACTGACATATCACCATGAAACTTTACCAGTTTATATTCACACACACACACACACACACACACACACACACACACACACACACACACACACACACACACACACACACACACACACACACACACACACACACACACACACACACACACACACACACACACACACACACACACACACACACACACACACACACACACAACTTTACTCTGTGTATCTCACCTGAACCCTGTTGTAGTCGCACACACACTTGTGGCTTCACCCGGAGCTGCAGCAGTCTGCGTTGGCGTCCGTCTCCAGCTTGTATCGGGAGATCTCGTCCTCTAACTCGGCCACAGTTCTCCCGAAAACACCGAAGATTTCCTCCGCGGCTTCCGTCAGACGCTGGTTGATGAGCCGCCGCAGCATCTCGATCTTAACGCTCATGTTGGAGAGAAGAGGGGTCGGTGTGTGTGTGTGTGTGTGTGCGTGTGTGTGTGTGTGCGTGTGTGTGTGTGTGTGTGTGTGTGTGTGTGTGTGTGTGTGTCTGAAGAATTGAAGAATTGAAGAGAACTTTACGGGAGCTCCGATTGTTGTTTACTACCAGAAAACAGACTCACGTGACGTCCAGTCGAGGCTGCACGCATGCGCACTGAGGTTCCACTGGTGAACTTTTGGGACGAGGCACGTGGAGTCACTGCCACCAACTGGATAGGAGTGACAAGGCAAGTTTTTTTTTTTTTTTTGACAAGGCAAGTGTATTTACATTAAAACGAGCTATACAAAAACATATATATAATAGATATGTGATAGAATATAACAAATTAAAATATTAATTTCCAAAATTTCCAA
>NC_137221.1:945493-952993 GCF_949987685.1 Ammodytes marinus | reverse complement strand
CAGTACAGAGGTGAAATGGGGAGAGAGAGAGAGAGAGAGAGAGAGAGAGAGAGAGGGGGGATGACCTGCAGTAAAGGTCCACGGGTCGGATTTGAACCCGCGACCACTGCAACGAAGGCCGGAGCCAATATGGTACACGCTCTATCCACTACACCACCAGAGCACCCCTGAGTTCTGTGCACCCCAGTCGACTAGACACACAGCGAGTTTTAAACCCATCACTGAGACGTTTACCACCAACAGACACACACATGGTAAAATAAAAAATACATTAAAAATAAAAAAATAAGTTATATAAGTAATAATAATTACGATTTTAAATTAATCTTACAATTGGTAAAAAAATGATTATAATTTTTTTTTAACCTTCCTCTCGTGTTAGGGTCGCCACCGACCCGTTTTGGATTTCAAATGCATAAAAGAACCACTTACATTTTGTTTATTGCATCAAGATTTCTCGACTTTGTCAGGAACCTCTATTTCAACAAAATAAAAATAAATAAAAATGTTTCACTTAATTATGAAATGCTCTGGTGGAAATTATAACACTTGTGGTGTTAGGGTCGTTTTCGACCCGGTTATAGAATAAGATGTAAAAAACAATAACAAGAGCCAAAACTGAAATCATAAGTGCACTGTCAGCCAACACAATGACAGTCAGCTTCTCTCCCAATCATGTGAGCTCTGGGGGAGTTCTCATTTTGACTTGTTTTGCCCTTATACCTGCATAAAAGCAAAACAAACAGACGGGCATATCCAGGCATGTGAGGTCAATTCAGTATAGAGTTGGTGACTTGCAGAGTGCACATCTCCTATTTGCAGTATTCAAAAATGAGGAGATATACAGTGAGCCAAGTTCTGGATCATGTTTTTGGTGAAAATGGCCACCTGATACTAAAAGTAAGAGGTGTCAGGTCTGCCGAAGCACTAAGGACAGAAAGATCAAAGTATTGTGCTTTACCTGCAAGAAATATTTCTGCAAAGAACACTGAAAGTGTTGCTCTTTGCCACACATCTGTTCACACAACCAAACATATGCACACAGAGACTTTTACTCTGTTTTTTTTACTAGTTTTGGAACTAGTAATTGATTTCGATTGGTTTGATTTGTTGATTGGTTGCTGTTTATTTGACTTTACAAATCTATATTTTGTGTTGTGACTTGTTCTGGTTTTCATTGTGTGTTTGTATAATGCTGAAATAAAAGTTTTTTTTGCTGTTTTCTGAAATAAATATATATTGCTCGTAATTGACCAGTAACACCATAGATGTTAAAAAGGTCAATAATATTAATATGAAAAAATTAATAAAACAAATTTAGTTAAGACGTGTTCTCATACCCCTCAGTAATAATCTGTCACTACTTCAGCCACAATTTAGTTTTTTGTCACTTGTCTGTTCCCATATTAACTCTCTTGTCATTTCAGACCCGGCCACTCCCCCCTGCTCTGCACTCCCTGCTGATTACTTCCACCTGGCCTAACCACACTCACCTGCTCCCCATCAGCTATTAGCCCCACAGTATATATACCGGTTCATTCCCTCAGTTCCCTGCCAGATTGTCTTTGTGTCACATAGCTCTTCAGCGTCCGTTTACTAACCTGCTACCTGTCTGTATACCTGCCTGCCTGTTCGTGTTTTTGACCCACCCTTTGGATTCTGGATTACCCTTTTGCCTGCCCCTATTGGACTTGTTTGCTACGCTACCACCTGGTTTGACTCTTATTAAACTTTGTTGCTACACCTGAAACTGCTTGCTGTCGTGCCATTGGGTTCTTGCCTGCCATTTTTGTGTAAACCTGACAGTACAATCTGGCCAAAAGATGAACCCAGCCGACACAAAGGCTCTTCAGGAAGAAGTGGCAGCACAAGGTGCCGCCCTACACCAGCATTCGAGACAGTTCACCGCTATGGAAGTGGCTTTCCAGGAAGCTTCGGAACGCCACAATCAGCATTTTGAGGTTCTGAGCGGCCAGCTCCAGCAGCTCACGCTGGCCAGTCAGACCCCAGCGGTTCAACCACCCACCAGCCCTCCTGTCCCTGCTGTCTCCCGTCCAGAGCCCCGCTTAAGTGCTCTAGAGCGCTTTTCTGGAGCTCCAGATACCTGTCGCTCCTTTCTGACTCTGTGCTCATTGACTTTTGAACTACAACCTCTCACATATCCCACGGAGAGGTCGAGAGTGGCTTTCATGATCACCCAGCTTACTGGGCGGGCCCGGAACTGGGGTGCCGCCGAGTGGGAGAAGCAGTCGGCTCTCTGTTCTTCTGTGGCTGCCTTCTCTGAGGGTCTTCGGAAGGTGTTTGATCATGCTACCCCTGGTCGAGAGGCTGCTCGGGGTCTGTTTAACCTGGCTCAGGGGAGCCGGAGAGTGACTGATTATTCCATCGAGTTCCGGACTATCGCTGCAGAGAGTGACTGGAACTCTTCCTCCCTGGCTGACGCCTTTTACAACGGACTTTCTGATGCCATCAAGGACGAGCTGGCGGCCCGGGATCCTCCAGGGGATTTGGACGTTCTCATCGCCACCGCTATCCGCATCGATGGACGTATCCAGGAGAGGAGACGAGAGAAGGTACTGACCAGCACTTCCCGTAGCCTTCCACGTCTTCCAGTTTCACCTTCCACTTCAACGTGTTTTCCTACCGCTGCTGCCTCTTGTGACCCAGTTGAACCCATGCAGCTGGGCAGGACCAGGCTGTCAGCTGCTGAACGACAACGGCGCCAAAGGGAGAACTGTTGCATGTACTGTGGAGAGGGAGGCCATTACGTGTCATCCTGTCCAGTAAAAGACAGGGCTCACCAGGAATCCAGAGGGCGCTGGTGAGCCGCATCAAGAACTTTGAAGGTCCCTCTCGAGCACTACTTCATGCCCAGCTCAACTTTAATGGTCGGTCCCATACTGTCGCTGTTCTCATTGACTCGGGAGCTGACACCAACCTTCTGGATCGGGGCCTTGCCATGCAGCTGGGTATTAACCAGGAACCCTTGGCCGAGCCTATTGAGGCTACTGCTCTCGATGGGCGCCTCCTCTGCACTGTAACCCATCGCACAGTTCCTATTCATCTGGGCATATCAGGTAACCACACTGAATCACTAACCTTTCACCTGATTAATGCACCTCAGCAGCCAGTTGTCTTGGGGTATCCTTGGTTAATTAAACATAATCCACACATTGACTGGAGAACCGGTTCCATTCTACAATGGAGTGATCAATGTCTTGCGGTCTGTCTGAAATCTGCCTTGTTACCTGCCTGCAGCACCCCTTCTTCTAATGAATTCCCAGATCTCTCAGGTGTCCCGTCGGAGTACTACGACTTAAAGGAGGTGTTTAACAAGGTACGGGCCACCTCTCTTCCCCCACACCGCCCGTATGATTGTGCCATTGACCTCCTCCCTGGCTCATCCCCACCCAGGGGGAGGCTCTACTCTCTGTCAGCCCCGGAAACCAGGACCATGGACGAATACATAAACAACTCACTGGCAGCAGGCCTCATCCGTCCCTCTTCATCACCTGCTGGAGCAGGGTTTTTCTTCGTGGGTAAGAAGGACAAATCCCTCCGGCCCTGCATCGATTACCGCGGTCTGAATGATGTCACCATTAAGAACAGGTACCCCCTCCCACTCATCTCTTCTGCATTTGAACTTTTGCAAGGGGCCTCTGTGTTTACCAAGCTTGATCTCAGGAATGCCTATCACCTAGTTCGCATTCGGGAGGGGGATGAGTGGAAGACGGCGTTCAATACCCCTAGGGGCCACTACGAGTACCTGGTAATGCCTTTCGGACTCACTAATGCTCCTGCAGTATTCCAAGCCTTAGTGAATGATGTGCTCCGGGATTTTCTCAATGTATTTGTGTTTGTTTATCTTGATGACATCCTCATCTTCTCCAAGTCCGAACAGGACCATGTGCAGCATGTCCGCAGGGTTCTCCAGAGACTCCTAGAGAACCAGCTGTTCGTGAAGGTCGAGAAGTCCGAGTTCCATGCCACTGAGGTGTCGTTCCTGGGATACATAATTTCAGTCGGAAGTATTCACATGGATCCCACCAAGATTAAAGCGGTGGTGGATTGGCCGGTCCCCACCACTCGTAAGAAGCTTCAACAATTTCTGGGGTTTGCCAATTTCTATCGTAGGTTTATCCGCAACTATAGTTCTGTAGCAGCTCCCCTGACAGCCCTCACCTCCCAAAAGGTAGCCTTCCAATGGTCTCCTGCTGCAGGAAGGGTGTTCAGTGAGTTAAGGTCACGGTTCTCTTCTGCTCCCATCCTCATCCTACCAGATCCAGAACGCCAGTTTGTCGTTGAGGTGGATGCGTCAGACTCCGGGGTGGGGGCAGTCCTGTCTCAGCGGTCAGGTAAAGACCAAAAGTTACATCCATGTGCCTTTTTCTCCCGCAAATTGTCCCCAGCGGAGAGAAATTATGACGTTGGAAACCGGGAGCTATTGGCGGTTAAGATGGCTCTCGAGGAGTGGAGGCACTGGTTGGAGGGGGCGAAGAATCCGTTTGTGGTGTGGACGGACCACAAAAACCTGGAGTACATCCGGTCAGCCAAACGGTTGAACTCCCGTCAGGCCAGGTGGGCGTTGTTCTTTAATCGTTTTGATTTTACCCTGTCTTATCGCCCAGGTTCTAGGAACGTCAAACCAGATGCCCTGTCCCGTCAGTTCCAATCCGAACATGTTCCCACACATCCTGAGAGCATCCTCCCCACTAAGATGGTCATCGGCGCAGTTACCTGGGACATTGTGGACAAGGTAAAACGGGCCCAGGCCGACCACCCGGCCCCCAGTGCTTGCCCTGATAATCGTCTGTATGTGCCTGTGAATCTCCGCTCTCAGGTCCTCCAGTGGGGACATTCTTCTCGCCTTGCCTGTCATCCAGGGGTTAGGCGCACTCTAGCCCTGCTGAAGCAACGGTTCTGGTGGGCTACCATGGAAGAGGACGCCAAGGAGTTCATCGCTGCTTGCTGTGTTTGCTCCCAGCACAAGATCGCTCGCCATGCCCCTGCGGGTCTTCTTCAGCCACTGCCTGTTCCTCATCGTCCGTGGTCCCACATCTCGATCGACTTCGTCACCGGACTGCCTCCCTCCGAGGGTAACACCACTATTCTTACTATTGTGGACAGATTTTCTAAATCTGCTCAGTTTGTTCCGTTGCCCAAGTTACCATCTGCCAAGGAAACAGCTGAAATTATGTTGCATCATGTTTTCCGTCTGCACGGCCTTCCCTGTGACATTGTCTCCGACCGGGGGTCGCAGTTCACTTCTCGTTTCTGGACAGAGTTTTGTCAGCTGTTGGGGGCCACGGTCAGCTTATCCTCGGGTTTCCATCCTCAATCCAACGGCCAGACTGAGCGGATGAACCAGGAGATGGAGACTGCCTTGCGCTGCATCACATCCCAGAACCCGTCCTCCTGGTCCAAGCAGCTCCTATGGGTGGAGTATGCTCACAACACACTTCCAAGTTCAGCAACAGGTCTTTCCCCCTTCCAGTGCTCTCGAGGATATCAACCTCCATTGTTCCCTGAGCAGGAGCGAGAGGCCAGTGTCCCGTCTGTCCAGGCGTTCGTCCAGCGATGTCGGCGCACCTGGGTGCGGGCCCGTGCTGCTCTCCTGCGCTCGTCCGACCGATACCAGAGATATGCCAATCGCCGTCGGACCCCTGCACCCGGTTACACTCCGGGTCAGAAGGTTTGGTTGTCTACACGGGACCTTCCGCTCCGGGTGGAGTCTAGGAAGTTGGCTCCCAGGTTTGTGGGTCCGTTCTCCATCGATAAAGTCATCAATCCTGCTGCAGTCCGTCTCCGTCTTCCTCGCTCCATGAGGATCCATCCCACCTTCCATGTATCCAAGATCAAACCCGTTAAAGAGTCCCAGCTCCAGCCCTCCTCCAGACCCCCGCCGCCCCCCCAGCTCATTGATGGAGGGCCTGCCTACTCGGTTCATCGTCTCATCAGGTCGCGACGACGGGGAAGGGGTTTCCAATACTTGGTTGATTGGGAGGGTTATGGCCCTGAGGAGCGCTCGTGGGTCCCGGCTCGCCACATCCTGGACCCCGACCTCATCACCACATTCCATAGGGACCATCCTGATCAGCCTGGGGGGACGTCAGGAGCCGTCCCTAGAGGGGGGGGTTCTGTCACTACTTCAGCCACAATTTAGTTTTTGTCACTTGTCTGTTCCCATATTAACTCTCTTGTCATTTCAGACCCGGCCACTCCCCCCTGCTCTGCACTCCCTGCTGATTACTTCCACCTGGCCTAACCACACTCACCTGCTCCCCATCAGCTATTAGCCCCACAGTATATATACCGGTTCATTCCCTCAGTTCCCTGCCAGATTGTCTTTGTGTCACATAGCTCTTCAGCGTCCGTTTACTAACCTGCTACCTGTCTGTATACCTGCCTGCCTGTTCGTGTTTTTGACCCACCCTTTGGATTCTGGATTACCCTTTTGCCTGCCCCTATTGGACTTGTTTGCTACGCTACCACCTGGTTTGACTCTTATTAAACTTTGTTGCTACACCTGAAACTGCTTGCTGTCGTGCCATTGGGTTCTTGCCTGCCATTTTTGTGTAAACCTGACATAATCAGGTAACACAACAACCAAATATTTATTTATATGATTCTCTTGAGGTTCATTTTACAATTTTTCTTATTGAAATTGAGGCACATACTGACAAAAAAAGGCCCAGCCTCCTACACCAAACATATTAAAAACAATATTTTCATGGATAAGGAAGCCTAACAATGTAACCAAGAGATGAGAAACAAAAAGGATGATAGATAATTGTTTTTAGTGTTTTTTACAGCTGATTTCAGACACGGGTCGAAACCGACCCGCTAACACCATGGATGGTAGCAGAAAGTTAACACAGGAGGAAGGTTAAAAGGTGCAGTGTGTAATATGACATCATCAAGAAAGTTCTACAAAGTTCTAGAATGCAACGCTCCCTGGGTAACCCCAACCCTTTAGAATAATAACAGAAGCTACAGTGGCCTTCAAGGACAAGAACAATTCTAAATTTTAAACAATGCACCTGATGACATTCCAACTATGACACTTTCAAGATGGCGGCACTAGGCCTTGGTCCAAAATATGCAGAAATCTGGACATAAGATCCTTTCTAAGGGTAAAAAAATAATAATTCAAAAAAATAATTCAGCTATTATGCACTAAATGAAATGTACTTATGGATATTATAATTACTTTCTACAAAATCTGCTAGGAAATAAAACCCAAAATTCTACACACTGCAGGTTTAAATAAAAAAACTAATGAATATATATAAAATGCCATAATCCTGGATAACATTGCACCATGGGCTCTGTATAGACATCATTCATCTCAGTTTAGTGCTTTTTACTGTCGACTAGACACACAGCGTGAGAGCTTTAAGCACAGCAGGACTCAGAGATGTACAGCGATTTAGACTCTACACTGACACCTTCACACAGCTTAGAGGGTTAGAGAGCCCACCCCTTAATCCCTAGTATCAC
>NC_137221.1:920493-922993 GCF_949987685.1 Ammodytes marinus | reverse complement strand
CAAGCCATCAGCCAAACAAGTTGACACAAAGTTGATTAAGCCTATTATCAGCTCCACAAAACTCTCTCTGTATTTCTCAGTATGGCAGCGTTTATAATACTGGTGTCGCCCCCCATACACCCTCTGACACTGGTGCAGGAGCTCAGAAAAATCCCAAGAAGAGCCCAAGAAATGTTTCAGTTGCTAGATAGATAGATAGATAGATAGATAGATAGATAGATAGATAGATAGATAGATAGATAGATAGATAGATAGATAGATAGATAGATAGATAGATAGATAGATAGATAGATAGATAGATAGATAGATAGATAGACAGACAGACAGACAGACAGACAGACAGACAGACAGACAGACAGACAGACAGACAGACAGACAGACAGACAGACAGACAGACAGACAGACATATCCTTTATCCGTCCCCTTAAAGGATAGAAAGAACGAGAGAGTGAAAGCGAGCGATAAACGAGAGAAGCATTTTAAATGTCAGGTTCCCTCAGGTGACTGACAGTGTGAAATGACCTCCGCTAACACACAGTCACATTCACAACGCTCTATAAGGCAGCTCACTGAATCACAGACAGACAGACAGACAGACAGACAGACAGACAGACAGACAGACAGACAGACACACAGACAGACAGACAGACAGACACACTCACAACGCTCTATAAGGCAGCTCACTGAATCACAGACAGACAGACAGACAGACACAGACACACACACACACGCAGAGAGAGAGACACACACAGACACACACACACACGCAGAGAAACACACACACACACAGAGAAACACACACACACACACACACACAGTTTCTCTCATATAGTTGAAAACCTTGAGGCCTAAAAAAAGAGGGAGGGAATTTTGAGTTTCGAAAGGCATCGTTTCTAGCCTGGTCCTACCAGACCATCGTACTTCATTTAGCCTGGTCCTACCAGACCATCGTACTTCATTTAGCCTGGTCCCGCCAGACCATCGTACTTCATTTAGCCTGGTCCCACCAGACCATCGTACTTCATTTAGCCTGGTCCCACCAGACCATCGTACTTCATTTAGCCTGGTCCCACCAGACCATCGTACTTCATTTAGCCTGGTCCCACCAGACCATCGTACTTCATTTAGCCTGGTCCCACCAGACCATCGTACTTCATTTAGCCTGGTCCCACCAGACCATCGTACTTCATTTAGCCTGGTGCTACCAGACCATCGTACTTCATTTAGCCTGGTCCTACCAGACCATCGTACTTCATTTAGCCTGGTCCTACCAGACCATCGTACTTCATTTAGCCTGGTCCCACCAGACCATCGTACTTCATTTAGCCTGGTCCTACCAGACCATCGTACTTCATTTAGCCTGGTGCTACCAGACCATCGTACTTCATTTAGCCTGGTCCTACCAGACCATCGTACTTCATTTAGCCTGGTCCCACCAGACCATCGTACTTCATTTAGCCTGGTCCCACCAGAC
Source organism: Ammodytes marinus (assembly GCF_949987685.1). Taxonomy (NCBI): domain Eukaryota; kingdom Metazoa; phylum Chordata; class Actinopteri; order Uranoscopiformes; family Ammodytidae; genus Ammodytes; species Ammodytes marinus. Next base: position 921,519 of record NC_137221.1, on the reverse strand, counting down.
CATCGTACTTCATTTAGCCTGGTCCCACCAGACCATCGTACTTCATTTAGCCTGGTGCTACCAGACCATCGTACTTCATTTAGCCTGGTCCCACCAGACCATCGTACTTCATTTAGCCTGGTCCCACCAGACCATCGTACTTCATTTAGCCTGGTCCCACCAGACCATCGTACTTCATTTAGCCTGGTGCTACCAGACCATCGTACTTCATTTAGCCTGGTGCTACCAGACCATCGTACTTCATTTAGCCTGGTGCTACCAGACCATCGTACTTCATTTAGCCTGGTCCTACCAGACCATCGTACTTCATTTAGCCTGGTCCTACCAGACCATCGTACTTCATTTAGCCTGGTCCAACCAGACCATCGTACTTCATTTAGCCTGGTCCTACCAGACCATCGTACTTCATTTAGCCTGGTCCTACCAGACCATCGTACTTCATTTAGCCTGGTCCTACCAGACCATCGTACTTCATTTAGCCTGGTCCTACCAGACCATCGTACTTCATTTAGCCTGGTCCTACCAGACCATCGTACTTCATTTCATCTACAGAAGGATTGAAATTGAACAGAAGTAGGTAGGTGGGCGCTGGTTTCATGCATGTTGGTGATTTCATATAATAAAAAAAGATTTTTCGTCTTACAGCCTACTCTTAAAGGTGCAGTGTGTAGAATTTGGGGTTTTATTTCCTAGCAGATTTTGTAGAAAGTAATTATAATATATTATAGTATGTTTAATTTAAGGCATAATAGCTGAATTTTTTTTTAATAATTATAATTTTTCCCTTAGAAAGGGTCTCATATATGTCCATATTTCTGCATAATTTGGACCAAGGCCTTGTCACCGCCATTTTGGAAGTGTCATAGTTGGAATGTCATCAGGTGCATTGTTTAAAATGTAGAATTGTTCTTGTCCTTGAAGGCCACCGTAGCTTCTGTTATTATTCTAAAGGGTTGGGGTTACCCAGGGAGCGTTGCATTCTAGAACTTTGTAGAACTTTCTTGATGATGTCATATTACACACTGC
>NC_137221.1:905493-907993 GCF_949987685.1 Ammodytes marinus | reverse complement strand
TGTGTGTGTGTGTGTGTGTGTGTGTGTGTGTGTGTGTGTGTGTGTGTGTGTGTGTGTGTGTGTGTGAATGACAAATTGAGCACATGGGATCATCCCCGTCACCATGGCTACATAAAGGTCTCCACAGGGAAAACTATCTGTGTTAAACTGGAGCTGCTATTAATACACTCTGTCTGGATCACACACACACACACACACACACTCACACACACACACACACACACACACACACACACACACACACACACACACACACACACACATTCACACACACACACACACACACACACACACACACACACATACGCGCACACACGCGCACACTCTGTCTGGATGTCTGGACAAAATGAAATAAAGCTCCTGTTGAAGGCCAAACTGTGTGTGTGCGCTGAATACAATCTGATGTGCATACACAGCCTAGGCTCTGTAAAAGGATATGTAAACTGTCCGTCCGTCTGTCTGTCTGTCTGTCTGTCTGTCTGTCTGTCTGTCCCTCTCTCTGACTGCCTGTCTGTCTGTCTGTCTATCTCTCTCTGTCTGTCTGTCTGTAGTTAAATGTGCAGTGTGTAATATGACATCATCAAGAAAGTTCTACAAAGTTCTAGAATGCAACGCTCCCTGGGTAACCCCAACCCTTTAGAATAATAACAGAAGCTACAGTGGCCTTCAAGGACAAGAACAATTCTAAATTCTAAACAATGCACCTGATGACATTCCAACTATGACACTTTCAAGATGGCGGCACTAGGCCTTGGTCCAAAATATGCAGAAATATGGACATATATGAGAAGGAAAAAAAATAATAATTCAAAACTTTTTTTTCAGCTATTATGCACTAAATTAAATGTACTTATGGATATTATAATTACTTTCTACAAAATCTGCTAGGAAATAAAACCCAAAATTCTACACACTGCAGGTTTAAATGCACGTTTACAGAGCCTAGGCTGTTTAATATCTCAAGATTTTCTCTCAGCACACACACACAGTACAGACAGGTAGTGGATCATGAGGAGATATTCACTGATTTTGACAAAAAGTGATTTTGACAACAAGCGTTCTCCAGAATCACTGACTACACCTTTAACCACAGATTTTTAAATGTTTTCACCTAAAAAATAACGTTCAATTGTTTAGACTAATACATTTACATACGATCAGGTTAGGAAAAAAGTTATATACAGCTACGGCAAAAATGAAGAGACCACTCCAAATGTTCAGTGTCTCTTGTTTTACTATTTATAGGCATATGTTTGAGTAGAATGAACATTTTGGTTTTATGATATAAACTACTGACAACATTTCTACCAAATTCCAATAAATTTTTTTTCATTTAGAGCATTTTCAATAAGTAATGTAGAGATGAAGATTGAAGAAAATGATATATTATGGGAAAATTCCAGACTGGTCTCTTTATTTTTTCCGGAGCTGTGTGTCTGTTGTGTACTGTTAGTCAGACTGTAAACTACTGACAACATTTCTACCAAATTCACAATCCATTTGTTGTCATTTAGAGTATTTTCATCAAGTAATGTAGAGATGAAGATTGAAGAAAAATCCAGACTGGTCTCTTAATTTTTTCCGGGACTGTATATAAATCCTACTATATAGTATGTAGAAAAAAGATTTAGGATGTCCCGATTCTTGTGGCCAGATTTAGGATGGTTAGAAGTACCCGGATGTCCTACTTCATGCGGCCAAGATTGTTAGTGTTGAAAACGGCACGCTATTTGGGGCGATTCTGACCCACAATCCAGTGCGCACGTGAAGTGACGTCACATCGCCGGAGCCTCCGTATGAAAAACAACCAGCGATGAGACGGATATAAAAGCAAGAAGCAAGATCAAGGAGCAATGTTATGATGAAATAAGAGAGTAAAGTATGTCCCAATAGTATGCCGACTGCATCTTAACTAGATTCTTTGTATGGTCAGATTTAGTATGTAGAATAGAGAAAAAAGAAACAGTATGCGATTTAGAACGCAGGGAATGTAAGGCATTAAAACATAGCATAGTATGAACATTTTTTTTTTTTTTTTTTTTTTTTTATCAAGGGCACTTCTGGCTCAAGCTCCCTTGGGTGCAATGTGTGCACGCCCCCCGCCAAAATAAAATAAACTTTCTGTCTCCCCCTTTTCAAATTAATGGCGCTGTCTTTAGGTGAGGTAGAGGGGTCGTGGGAGTCGTTTAGCTCTGCGACACACACACAGAGAAACACACACACACACGGACACACACACACACACAGTCTCACACACACACACACGGACACACACACACACACAGTCTTACACACACACACACACACACACAGTCTTACACACACACACACACACACACACACAGTCTTACACACACACACACACACACACACACACACACACACACAGTCTCACACGGACACACACACACACACACATCTATCGATTTTCTCAGCCACACTACAGCCATTTACCTCAGCGAGATCAACATCTTGGCCAAGGCCACAGCTGACACACACA
>NC_137221.1:890493-897993 GCF_949987685.1 Ammodytes marinus | reverse complement strand
ACAAACCATGAGTGTTTCTGCCCCGGCTCAGTCGCTCACACTGAGGTGACAATGTGAAACACTGCTTTGCTCGGACGAAGGCTTTGAGTGTTTCTTAAGGTGATTAAACATCAGAAGAGGAGTGATGTGTTGTCCTTTCCCTTTTCAAGTTAAAAGTAAATGCAGTTGTATTTTTAACTAGTACTATAAGTTAATGGACATGTACTTATATAGCACCTTTTTAGTCTTCTGACTACTCAAGGCGCTTACACATCAACACAGACAGTCATACTTATGGCAGAGTAGAGGCTACCTGCCCATCATCTGATCTAATCATTCAAACTGTAACTATATTCACATCCATGTGCAGCACGGGGAGCCATTTGGGGTTCAGTGTCTTGCTCATGCACACTTAGACATGCGGACCAGAGTAGCTGGGGATCGAAACACTGATCTTTTGAATGGATGACGACCTGCTCTACCGCTGAGCCTATAGTGCTACTGCTACTATAACTATACTATTGCGATCTTTACCTTTGTCTACCCAGGGTAGGTTCACTGAGTACTCTTTTTCAGACTCATACATTCACACCTTAGAGCTGCCACTACCGTTTTCTATTGTTGGCCACTGAGCAGCTCCACTGGAACGGTTGGGGGTTAAGTGCCTTGCTCAAGGGCACTTCAACAGTGAGTTTGAGGGAGGGGAGAGAGTTACTTATTCTCTTTAACCCAGTAGAAAAGGTGTATATGACCTTTTCATTTTGGACTGTTAACATTAAAATAATGATGGACATGGTCTCGGCACCAGTCACCACATACTGCCAGGTGACAAAGGGCCTGACGGAGCGTGTGTGCCAGCCGGTTCCTCCGCTCGACCCAGCCCCCTGTGCTGTCTTTGGAGCGAGGTTGACGCTGCGTCGCCCCAAAGGACGCGTTCACCGCGAGGATGGCCGATAGAACGCACCAGTGTGCAGCTCAGCAGAAGGCTGTCATGAGTAGTGTTGTCCTGCTGGCCAGCAGCATCACTGCCATCGCAGAGCCCGACTGTCTGACTCTGGATGAATGCGCCGACGAACTGGCTAAGGCGACAGGAGCAATCCTCTGCCTCTGCACCACCAGCGTGTCAGCACTTGATCCAGCATAACATGTGCCTTACAAATGTCACGCAAAGCCGTCGACCAGTGGTGGAAGAAGTACTCTACTTTTATTAAAGTAAAACTAGTAATACCTCACTGTAGAAATACTCTGTTACAAGTAAAAGTCCTGCATTCAAAATGTTACTGAAGTAAAAGTACAAAGTATCGTCATGAAAAGGACCTTAAGTTAAAGTACTCTTTATGCAGAATGGCCTATTTCAGAATATTATATTATCATATTGTAATTAGTGAAAGATTAATGTAAATATCACTTTAATGTTGCAGTTAACAAAGATGGTGAAAACTTTAATTACTTTAGATAGGCTACTGCTGTGTAGCTTAATCTATAACAATATATGGTATTTTGTTTTATGATAATATTTTGTATTTATATTCTGAATCTGTGAAGTAACTAGTAACTGAAGGAAGGCCTACCACATAAATGTAGTGGAGAAAAAAGTACAATATTTCCTCTGAAATGTGGTGGAGTAAAATTATAAAGTAGATTAAAATGTAAAACTCATGTAAAGTTAAAGTACCTCAAAATTGTACTAAAGTACAGTACTTAAGTAAATGTAGCCTACTTTGTCACTTTCCACCACTGCCATAGACTGTACAGTATATGCCTAAAACAGTGTGTGTGTGTGAAACACACTCGGTCCTAATAAGAACTATCATCTCATATCTCCGTGTGTGTGAAACACACTTCGGTCCTAATAAGAACTATCATCTCATATCTCCGTGTGTGTGAAACACACTTCGGTCCTAACTAGACCCACTTAAATTTACCTTCCCGCTCCCCCATGATGCCAAGCATAACATAATGTTTGTGAAACACACTCGGTCCTAATAAGAACTATCAGCTCATATCTCCGCCCCCTCCACACCCCATGCTCCACACAGACTGAAACGTGCTGTGTCATAAGGGAATGCTTCTCACTGCAGTGTGACAGACAAAGAGGACCTGTGGAACTGCAAAGAAAATGGTAAGTTTTGAGTTATTCTACTATGTTCTCAATATAATATTGCACTGTTCAGTTGACTTACACAACGTTTTCACATGTAATGCGTCTGCAACTTAAAAAGAGCTAAATTGCAATGCAGTGGAATTTTACCAAGATGGCTAATTAGCCATAGCACATGTCCCAATGTAGCTAATGTCTACACATAAGCTAGCCAACATTAGCCATAGCACATGTTCCAATGTAGCTAATGTCTACACATAAGCTAGCCAACATTAGCCATAGCACATGTTCCAATGTCAAGTAAATGAGGTCTGAAGTGATGTTAGCCTACTACCAAACTATGATTTACACTCAAGGGACGTTATATATATATTTATTTTTTTACCCAATGTTGTTGTAACAGAATGTGAGTATTATAGTGTGCCAAGGCAAGTTTTAGAGGATTTTCTGGAACAAGGCTGATTTCTCCAATTATTTTGTAAATGTAGATAAATAGAGCATGGTTGATAGAGAGCCAGGGAGACTGAAACACATTATTGGTAGAATGTCAGAGGCCGTGTGGTGGGAGGTGGGGGCAGCCGTCTGTCCCTCACACGTGCAGATAGACAAAATGGCGGAGAGAACCAAGCGAGCCATAGTGTGGCTTTATTTAATCAGAACTGATGCATCATATTCACACCAGAGAATATTTGAATTAAATTATTATTGTTTTTGAGGATAATCTAATATTGAGGATAGTCTAAAAAGTTTTAAAAAATTGATCTTTGACCAGAAAAATGGTATTTAGTAAGTCAAATATTATAACCAGCATTGCAACAGTGTAATGTGATATGTCAGGCCACCATTGTAAATGAAACTCATTTGTTGTTGATGACTTGAATTTTGACTGACTCATTTGTGCTTCCAGGAGGATGACTTGTTTACACCTGACTGCTCTAAATGCCCAGGTGAGATGTAATGACATAATATGAATTTGTGTAATGGGGTTTGTAGGAATTATTTTGTAGTAGTGTAGACTATTATACTGAAACATAATCCTTAAAGCTAAACTATTTAGCTTTAGACACATGAGCCAGATGTTACATTTAATACTGTACAGCACAGGGCTCCAGACTGCGACCAAATGCTCACATTTTGAAACCATTTTTTGAGACAGTGCGATTAATTGAATTTCGATTTCGATTACAATTTTGGCTTCCCTCGATTATTAAAACAAGATAATCGTAATAAAACGATCATTGTGCCACCGGCAGTGTCTTGTGTGGTAAAAGCAGCGCACCCTTCAGTCTCCTCCTGTGTGCTACGCTCTGTCCCACCCCCCCCCCCCCCCCTGAACAATGTATCTTTCATCCACGCTGGTGCGTATTGCCGTTGGGTGTTTGGAAAAATGTGTAGAAGATAAAACAAATTATAACCAGGGATATCCTGTCTGTTAGGGTTTTTGAGGGGAAGGGCTTTCGCCATCTAATGGCATTTCTTGAGCCTGGATACACAGTGCCATGTCGGCAAACTGAATGTGCGACTATAGACAAAATATACAGTGGCTGCCTCCCTCTGTGAGATTCTGTGTACAGCCGGAAAAAATACAATCACCACCTAAGCATGGACATCGTTTAAATAAATCCTCCCATTTTAATGTTCATAATGTTTTGATGCAAACAACATTACATAACGGTGGCAGCTGTGGTGAAGTTTTTTTCAGCAACTCAACCTGCATAGCAAAAAAAGCAATGAGTCGATCTTTTTGTAGATTCATACCTCCTTTATAAGTCATCATACAAATCAATAAGTGGTTCACAATCGTATCCCTAGTAAATACTCATTTTACTCTTAGGCTAAGTTGTCATCTTGAACCAAATTAACAATTTCATCTCCTGTCATTTTTGCAGCTGACTTTGACTCTCAACAGAAGGAAGAGGTAGGACATTTCCCCTTCTTTGTTTGTGTTCTTAAAATCAACTGTTAACTGCTAGTGAGGAGAATGGGTGGATTAACAAAGAGATAAGCGATTTCTTAAAGTGTTTAAGATGTGTTTTATTCAGTGTGGATGACATTATAACTGTCAGTGATGTCAGTCAGCCGGAGCATCTGTTTAGTAAAGTTTCCTTTTCTTTATCTCTCTGTTGTGTGAGCGTGCAAGTTGCCGCACTAAAATATCATTCCACGGTTGCAACGTGCTTTCCCTGAGTTTGTTTGCATCGCCCTTGTGAGTAAGTGCATGGAGTTTCCCGATCTCTATGATAAGTTATAATTTAAGCACGTTATTAAACAGCCACGATTCGCCGGTCGCAACAGCTGTTTAACGTGTCATCACGAGCGGAGTATTGCTATTGTTCTTTTCCTGGGATCTGTATGCTGCTGTGCATGTTAAAGAAGGAAGAAAAACATGGGATAAATCCTTATTCCTCCTCTCATCGTTTCATGCTTCATAGTCTGACGTTTTTGGCCTTAAGTGATGTTCTGGCCGACACTTCTGAAGTGAATCCAGTGATTGCAGATCAGCGCGCTAATGGTACATCCACCAGTTCCCTCTACTGGTGGAGATATAAGCACTACTTCAAATTCATTGAGGTCAAAGGATGTTTACTTTTGTTGAGAACTAAATACTAGAAGTGCAGGATAAACCTCTTGCTGTCTGTTGATGTGCAATACATATTGAAGGTTATGTACATTAAGTACCTGTCTGTTCTACACAGTAGGCCTAACGCAAATAGTTACTTTCCCTGGTAACTAGTTACCTCTATTTTAAAGTAATTCAGTTACTAACTCAGTTACTTTTTGAAACAAGTAGTGAGTAACTATAACTAATTACTTTTTTAAAGTAATGTTCCCAACACTGGACACAACATATTTGAAATGGAGTACATCTGTGATATTGATACTGAGACTGCTGCAAGCCAACACAACAAATCAGACAAATGTGCCATTTTCATTTTGAGTTCTCTTAAAAAGAGATTTTCTGCTGTTTATTTTTCAGGAAAACTACTGGTATTCCAGGGACTGTGGTACTGTTTTCCTTGACCCCACTCCAAGAACCAACAGTGGAGTTGTAAGTAGTTTTTATAACTTCACATTCTAACATAAAAAGTGCCATTGTATCTGTCAAGTGACTGCTAATGTTTCACTTTAGTCAAGAACAAAAATCTAATTTTCTGTCAAACATTTAGCTTTTTCTAGTCTAAATCTTTGTTTTATATTGACATTTTCGACCTTTTTAAATGCTTGTGATTTCACAAAATCAAGGCTGTTTGAATTTAGGCCTCCTCTGAATGCTTCACCTTATTTAATATTTATATTATTGTGCAAATGACTACAGAGAGATGTACGCTTTCATTTCCAGCTAGCCTCTCTCTATCACTAACTTACATGAAAATTTAGATTGTACTGATTGTGAGCATAATATTTAACAACTTGATTTGGCAGTAAATATAGTATTTCATTAGTTACAGTTATAGTGAGACTCAGACAACCCTTTGGGGCTATACATTCGAGAGGCATCTATTTGCGGACCCATGGGGAAACTGGAGCTCCACTTTGGAACGGAAATACATCACGGTTCTTCTTCTTCTTCTTCATTGGTGTTTTATGGCGGTCAGCATCCTAAGTAGTTGCATTACCGCCACCTTAGTATAACAAACTTTATTGTTATAACCTATCCCTGTCCCCTTACCCTAACCACCCTGCCTGTGATGCCTGAACCTAATCGCCAAAACAATATAGATAACACAAACCGGGTAATCGGTCTTGTTATTGTTGGATGTTGTTACTTCCTTATTCAAGAAACGGTGACGTATTTCCCGTTCAACAGTGGAGCTGCGCTTCCCCATGGGTCTGCAAATAGATACTCTTGATACATTATGCAGACAAGGCTTTAGGAGTTTGCATATTTAACATGGTCAATACGTAAAAAGTAATTAACGTTATATTGCTTGTAATATTTTCCAAATGCTTCAGTTTAAATTGACTGATTTCCATTTTCCACTTTAGCAGACGGACATAGAGGAAATAGAGGTTCCGCCCTTATCAAGGACAGACAGCGTATTTGTAAGTAAAGTTTAGGTTTAACATGTTGTACATACTTATTGTTCGGCTTAGTGGCAGGCAAATGTGTAATTTTTTGCATTAGGGTTCTCATTTTGTCCAGAGCAGCGCTCCCTCAACAGTAACCACACCGGACACAGACGTTACAGTAAAGTTCATTACTTCCAAAAAACCTCACGGAGATCAGTGAGGGCAAAACAGCTTCACCTATCAGTTTTAACAGAATATTCTCAGGTCTGTCTTTGCTAGAAACACTGAATCTGTCAGCACGTTAGCGTGTTGTTAATGGGGCAAGGGGCCTCTTAAAAATGGGGTCACTAATTTAACAATTATGCAGCCATAATTGCACCATCATTGGCCCCAATGTCCACCATAACATATTGTTCCTAAAGCTTTCCATTGGCCCTGAATAATCAGCCAAACAAATGAATTGGTTATCATGCACCATTACTATTAGGGATGTTAAACGACTCATTATTTGCGTGTCGATGTGGCGGAGGCATGAATCGTCAAATCGATCGATTTACTGTGACATTAAAAAAAAAGAAAAGGCAGTGTGCCTTTTTTTTGCGGCAGCAGCACGTAGTTGTGGTGCTGATAAACTGCGCTTTCCTTTTAAAAATTCTGCTAGATTCGAGACATAAAAACAGATTGCGGAAGCCGTTCCTGTAGACAACGTTAACGGGCAGGATAGCCCCGGTTATCATTTTATTCAACAAACCACAGAGTTTTTCTGCACGGCGGCTCACTCACTCATACTTGCGAGGACTCCCGGTGATCGTCACCGTCACAGCGCTACTCGCTGCTTTGCTCGGGCGGAGGCTTTGAGTGAAGATGATTTAACATCACGGTCGTAGACGAATATTATAACTTCATGCTGCATATTCTGCTCTGCACTGTTGACCCACACCGGACAGGTTATGCGCGCACATTGCAGAAATGAAGCGCCTGCAGCGCGCTCGTGACCACACGTGAACTCGCATCACGGACGTCTCCCTTGTCCCTAAAACATTTAATAAAGTAAAACACCCGATTTACCGATTTCTATTTTTAGAGCCGTCTTGAGCACGTGTCGAAAATCGAGCCGAGAATCGACACATTGTTCACATCCCTAATTACTATACTGTCAAACCTTGATGTATTTAGAGAAGATGGGTGTATTGTGAAAATATAGTTACATTCCTTTTCCTACTGCTCAACATTTCTGTAACTCTCATGTTAAATAATCATCTTTGTTTCTATTGTAGCTGACCAAAGAAATGCTTCGGTTCAAAGAGTGTTCATTTTCAAGCATAGACGGTAGTGAAGAAGAGAATGTCCCAGCTACATCACGCTCTAGCGAGGAAGAGGATTCAGGTGAAATCTTCTGCACTAAAAGA
>NC_137221.1:880493-882993 GCF_949987685.1 Ammodytes marinus | reverse complement strand
AGTTCAGTGGTTCTCAATTATTTTCTGTCATGCCCCCCCCACCCCCCTACGGGACAGACATTTTTTCGCACCCCCCCCCCCTAAATTGAAATACTGTTTAGACCTGCTAATATTTATCTATTTATCTGTACAAAACCACTGTATGAGTTTCTGGCACGAGCATTCTGCATACAATCACCTTATTATCAAATTAGATAACAAAAATTAGCTGAGATAACTTCTGCAGCAAAAGAATTCAAAGTTCAGTTTATTAGCTCAATTTGTAATATTTGAACAACACTGCTCAGTCTGTGTGAATCTCAGGACAGAGAAACAAGAGCAAATGATTCACTGAGGTTTGCATTTCATTCAAAACATTTTTAAACTGTTAACATAGTTAAGGTGGTGTTTTTTATTATTATAGGCCAATAGGCCTTCTGTGATGCGATAACCAATAATTCATTAATGTTATTATTAGTCTACTTGCTTGATTTATTTTTAAATAACCTACAGAGACACATGTGGATATTTATTTACGGCAAATCGTGGCCTTTCGCGCGGATATGACCATACACAAGCACACATCGCGCTTAAAAAAATAAAAATAAATAAAAATTCAGTTGGAAATCAAGGCAGCCCTCGCCCCCCCTGACAACTCACGGAGAAGCACTGGCTTAGTTACAGTGAGCAGACCCTACATTTACCATCACTGTAACTCAGATAGTGAATGTGTGTATCGTTGTTATCGTTTGTTTTGTTCTTTATGTTGTTACATACAGTATGTCGGTCTTAATATGGATTTCCTGTTTGTTTATTCCTTGCTCATTTTGTGTTAAGATGCATCAAGTTATGTAGGCCTATTTTTCAACTTGACAATGAAATTAAACTTTCAATTTTAGTTCTGCTTTCTTGCCTTCTTCTTAAGATTATTCCCATTGAGATAACATTGTGACAAACAACCCCTTAGTGTGTGACAACCGACCCCTTGATGGGGTTGGTTGTCACAATGTGTTAGGGTGTCTTTGATGGTACATTTCTTCTTTATTACAATAAGTTAGAAAAAGTGAGGGGTTCACATTTCAAGCCAACACCTTAAGCTTCAATGTAATGTAGGAATGACTATTGAAAGATGTTTAGGTGATGAGCAATTCTCACTAGAGTAAAAAGTGTGCCTACTTACCCCGGTCTCCCCTACTCATCCGGGCAATTCTTGCCTACACAAACTCACATACACAACCACATCATACTCAAATTGACGTCAAAATTAGTATGAGTAGGACGTTAGTTATATATATATATAGCGCTTTTTAGCTGACTTTCTCAGCCCCAAAGCCCTTTACATTACTTAGCACATTCACCCATTCACACACACTCACTCATACACCGATGGCAGTACAATGCTTACAACTATAAGATCAATTTTGAATTTTATGAAATACAGCAAGTTGAAATAAGTCTGAAACTGGCGTCTAGTCTAGTACATGCAAAGTTTATTTTGCTCATTTTCAATAACCGAAAGTCCAGAACTCCATTTGCACATTTTAAAACGGTGAATTTATGAATAACGGTCGTCCACCTGCAACCTCACAAAGCTCTCAGAGGCAATTAACATGAGAATTAATAGAGCCAAACTCACAATGATCATTTAGAGCTGTGAGTGTGAGTGTGTGTGTGTGTGTGTGTGTGTGAGTGTGTGTGTGTGTGTGTGTGTGTGTGTGAGTGAGTGAGTGAGTGTGTGTGTGTGTGTGTGTGTGAGTGAGTGAGTGAGTGCGTGCGTGCGTGAATGACTGTGTGTGTGCGTGCATGCGTATGTGCTTGCGTGCGTATGTGTGTGTGTGTGTGTGTGTGTGTGCGTGCTTGCGTATGTGAATGCGTGTGTGTGTGTGTGTGTGCGTGCATGCGTGCGTGCGTGCGTGGGTGCGTGCGTATGTGCTTGTGTGTGTGTGTGTGTGTGTGTGTGTGTGCATGTGCGTGTGTGAGTGAGTGTGTGTGTGTGTGTGTGCGTGTGTGAGTGTGTGTGTGTGTGTGTGTGTGTGTGTGTGTGTGTGTGTATATTTTAACACTGCTTAGGCCTAATTGATTTAAAAAATGGAACAGTCACTGTGCCAAGAAATGCCACATTCGGGTACAAACTAGTACAGTGCATGCATTTGTGTGTATGTATGTGTGTATGTGCGTGTGTGCGTGCGTGCGTGCGTGAATGCGTGTGTGTGTGTGTGTGCGTGCGTGTGTGTGTGTCTGTATTTGGGCAGAGGGAAAAGTGAGTCAAATTCCAAATGAGTCATTCCAAACACAAAACACACCAAGCACTGCAGGGTATTGTACTGTTATCTTAGTCTATCTACAGCATCAGTCTGTGTGTGTGTGTGTGTGTGTGTGTGTGTGTGTGTGTGTGTGTGTGTGTGTGTGTGTGTGAGTGAGACTATGTGTGTGTGAGACGTGAGACTGTGTGTGAGACTGTGTGTGTGTGTGTGTGTGTGTGTGAGACTGTGTGTGAGAGACTGTGTGAGACTATGTGTGT
>NC_137221.1:852993-855493 GCF_949987685.1 Ammodytes marinus | reverse complement strand
AGTATGTTTTTTTAAAGCTACGGTGCGTAACTTCGGTCGCCCCGCTCTGTCTCCTGATTGGATAAAAATTAGCGGGATATAGCGGGAATTTTAACTGGCAATTACTGCAAAGCTGAAGGACTGGGAGACCTGTGTTATGAACTGTGCATACTGTTTTAGATAGATGGATAGATGGATAGATGGATAGATGGATAGATGGATAGATGGATAGATGGATAGATGGATAGATGGATAGATGGATAGATGGATAGATGGATAGATGGATAGATGGATAGATAGATAGATAGATAGATAGATAGATAGATAGAGACCTGTGTTATGAACTGCGCATACTGTTGAAGTGATTGCTGTATGAATATGGAGTGGTTTAACACGTTTAGCTGTATATATATCTTTTTAAAGATAATTTTTTGGGCATTTTCAAGCTTTATTAGACAATACAGAGTTGAAATGGGGAGACAGAGAGAGAGAGAGAGAGAGAGAGAGAGAGAGAGAGAGAGAGAGAGAGAGAGAGAGAGAGCAGTGGCGGCTGGTGAATTTTCATTTAGGTGGGGCTGAAATTTTATAAACCAAACCCATGTAGGGGGGTCTGGGGGGATCCTCCCCCAGAAGATGTTTTTGTGTTTTTCACATACAAATGAAGCATTCTGGTAGCCTGGCATTCCCAGACCTGCCACTAGGCGCTGGCAAATTAAATTTGCTGCGCGTGTTGGTCTGGAGACGCTCCGTTGAAGCTTATCAAGAAAACCAGAAATCTGGTATAACGTTTCAATTGGTTCTATCTAATATGGGCGCGCCAGAGCCCTTTATATGGTGCTCTGGGGAGGACGTAACCGGATGACGACAGTGACGTGCATGCGACGTCGAAGCTGTGATAGTAAACATCAAAGATGGCTGCGGATATGTTGTGTGAGTTTGAGACTGCTTTGGCCTCGACCCTTAACGAATTGGAAGACGGGACTCATAGCTTTCACTAGCAAGTAAGTGGAATGTTCTGTTTTGCCGACCGACAACGGCAAACGTTTAATTGAACAGTTTAACAGCTGTTCGCTAAACGAACGGGGCTTACGTCACTTGTGCATCGCTCTGATTGGTTGTAGTGCTATCCAACTGCGTGCAGTGGCATTTGAAATGCACGAGTAGGAGCCGCCCCTAGAGTTGGAAATTACTATTGATCGTCGCCAGACCCTCTATCGTTCAAGATATCAGGGTCAGGATTTCCAGGCTAGCATTCTGGTGCATTCTGACAAAATAATAAAGACAAAATAGAACATTTCCTTACAAAGACAAATGGGGCAGGGGAACTAGGTTTTAACTTAATTTATTTGCCTTGTAGAAATCAGCAAGATTAAAAGTGCAAATACATCAATAACAATTGAGAATTATACACAAGTTAACATTCTCTCTCTCTCTCTCTGGCGTTAATCGGTATCACACCAGAAGTACAAGCCTTCAAAGACTGAATAAGAGATAATAAAAGTTGAAATAAATCATCAGCAAGTGCTGGGAAACAAGTGATTATGATCACTGATAAAATTAATACATAACCACAAATTGTGACCTTATGTCTTGTGTGCGTCACACCACCATAGGTTTGCAGAGAATTATACAATATGCACACTAAAAGCATGATACCAACACAGGTTTGTATTTACAATATGCACACTAAAGGCATGATGCAAACATAGGTTTGCAGAGAACTATATATATATATTTTTTTTATCTGTATGCATTGGTGTGCTTTTTGTTGTTATTTATGTATTGACTCTATTTTGTATACATTGTACTATGGATCTTCATGTGTCCTGAATAAAATCATATATATAGGCTATATATATATATATATATATATATATATATATATATATATATATATATATATATATATACAATATGCACACTAAAGGCATGATGCCAACATAGGCAATAGGTGAGGTTATAGTGTTATGAAAGTGTCAATCGCATAAACAAGCAACGTGATAATGGTAAGTCTAGCAGTAGGCTAATCATACATGCTCAAAGTTTAAAAAAGCACTGCATCATATTTGGAATTGCACTACTCGTAGACTGTAGAAGAGGGGGGGAAAGCTGCTACTACAACTGCTAATAGGGATGCTAACGGACCACGAGCAGAGAGGTGTGTATCTCCTGCTCTGACCGCAGCTGGGAGGGACTGCTGCGGCAGGACCTGCCCGCCTGTCAGTGCTCTGTTACGGGAGAGGGGCCGGGGAGTCTCCTGCTGCTCGTTGAGAAGAGTTAAAAGTGATACTTGCCTTGGCGAAAAAGTCACCAATAACACCAGAAAAAAAGCTAGAGTTGTCGCTTGTCGCTGTTTTGAAAAAAAAGTCGCCAGGGGGGTTGAAAAGTCGCTAAATATAGCGACAACATCGCTAAGTTGGCAAGACTGCACGCGACTCCGCGAGCAACCGCTAGTAGATCCGAACGTTGTTGCTATTGTTGCCAGGTAACCAGTTACTGGGCGCCGAATGCCAGCGCCCCA
>NC_137221.1:830493-842993 GCF_949987685.1 Ammodytes marinus | reverse complement strand
AGACAGAGAGAGAGAGAGAGAGAGAGAGAGAGGGGGGGGGGATGACCTGCAGTAAAGGTCCACGGGTCGGATTTGAACCCGCGACCACTGCAACGAAGGCTGGAGCCAATATGGTACACGCTCTATCCACTACACCACCGGAGCGCCCCGTAAATTTAGTTGTAAAATATTTGGTAGAGGTAGTAACAAACGTGTTTTGATAACGGTTGAATTCTCTGCTTTTAGCCAACACTACTAACTAGGCTCAGACCAAATTAAAAAAACAGTTTAGGGACCCAACCGAAAACCAGACAGACGGACGGACGGACAGACGGACAGACGGACAGACAGACAGACAGACAGACAGACAGACAGACAGACAGACAGACAGACAGAGACACACACACACACGCACACACACACACACACACACACACACACACACACACACACACACACACACACACACACACACACACACACACACACACACACACACGTACACACACACGCACACACACACACACACACACACACACACAGCCCTTCTCTCTCCAAGTGTGTGTAATGAGTGTCTGGCAGGTTTTGGCTGAAGAGGAGAAGCATGATTTTGGACTTGGCACGACGAATCCCAACGCTGTAAAAAGTAATGCCCACACCTAATAAAAAGACACTGAGTCAACAGTTTGGATGACAGTGTGTGTGTGTGTGTGTCTGTGTGTGTGTGTGTGTGTGTGTGTCTGTGTGTGTGTGTGTGTGTGTGTGTGTGTGTGTGCGTTCATTAACAATCCCACGACTGAATCTTGGACGGAGATCAAGTGTAGTGTGTGTCTGGTTATAAATTCTGATTCAAATTTAATGTTCTTGTCTGCGCAGTACTGAACTACATCCCTTTGTGATTTATTGGAACAGTTGTTGAGTTACAGCTGGGGTGGAGGATTTGGGGAGAAAATAGCAGTTGGGATAGAGATTTGAATCCAAAATACCTCAACCGCTCCACTTGTTCTCTTTGGTCCCTCCCCTGTGGTCCCTCCCTGACAAGCTCTACACCAACAAAGTCGTGCCAAAGTGAATGGACAGTCCCAACAGCCAATAAGAACAGAGAATCGGACCCTCGCTCTGATTGGTCAAAACGTACAGCTCATGTTAACTTTGACCAATCAGAAATCACATAACCCAGCTTTTAAGAGAGACACGTCAGGCAAGAATATAGTTTTTTCAAGCACTGGTCAATTTTTTGGGGGGAATTTGTGTCTATGTATCTTCCATAACATGTCTTCTTTCATACTAGTATAAATCAAAAGGTCCAACATGTACATTCAGGTGTTTATTTGACTAAACCTTGTCTGTTTGCATCTGTATATTTCTCCTATACAACCATCTTTAACGGACATTATCTCAACATTAGTTTTTTTTCTTTCAATACTCTGAACCAAAAATCTCATCTTCTAAATCACTTACATCAACTAAACTTTCCATTATCATTCTCAGCACTATTCTGAAGGTTATTACAGAAGGATTTGTTCATATGTTGTTCATTGTCTGATTTATGAGAGATTCTATTCCTATCTGTCCATCTATCTATCCATCCACTTCGTTCAAAATCATTCACTAAACGTTTTCAGCTATCAGTCATTGTCTGAACCTACAACGCATTCTTTCTTTTATTTTACTGGTGTTTTTTCTCAGCCGAGCTAAAGGTCTAAGGGCAGATTAGATAGATAGATAGATAGATAGATAGATAGATAGATAGATAGATAGATAGATAGATAGATAGATAGATAGATAGATAGATAGATAGATAGATAGATAGATAGATAGATAGATAGATAGATAGATAGATAGATAGATAGATAGATAGATAGATAGATAGATAGATAAGGGCAGAGGATGTCATACTGTATGGAATGTAAAGCCCACTGAGGCAAATGTCTATTTGTGATATTGGGCTGTAGAAATAAAACTGATTTGATTTGACATTCTTACACTCCATTCATTGACCATTCACTTTGTTTATTGTGGACTTTTACCTCTCAGCTCTTAGCTAGCGGCACATAAACTATCTGGATTTACAGACAGATTAGGTCAAGCCAAACTACCGCTGGAGATTGTGCTTCTGTTTACTGTGATGCCAATAAAATCCAGTGAATTGTTCACTAGACAGATAGCTGCTTAAAACCCTGAATAGGTGGGCGCCCTTAGCTCAGTTGGTAGGGCGTCCCCCCCCCCCATGGGCCTCGGCCAGCAGCGGACCCGGGTTCGATTCCAGCCTGCGGTCGTTCTCTGCATGTCACTCCCCTCTCTGCCCCATTTCAACTCTGTCTCTACACTATCAATAAAGCATAAAAATGCAAAAAAACAATGTCTTTAAAAAAAAAAAACTCTGACTAGGTCTCTCTCTCCTACAGAAGATACAGCATATATATACCCCTCCCCCTTTTTATTTTATTATTATTATTTTTTTCTCTCTTCTTCTTTAAAAATGTATAGCTATATATAAAAATAAGGGTTTTAAAAGCAGCTGTTATTCAACATTATTTAAAAAAAAAACACACCAAATATTTCAAACAAATAAAAGATGTTTAACCTTTATTTCTACAGGTAAATCCCATTGAGGCCGAAGACTCTTTTACAAGGGAGACCTGTTTTCCTTTCCCACGTTACCATTCACACACACATTCATACACCGATAGCAGCAGGCTAACTATCTACATTCACACGAGGCAAGGTGGGTGAAGTGTCTTGCCCAAGGACACAACAACTATGACACAGGTGGCAGGGCGGGGATCGAACCTCCAACCCTTTGATCATCAGCCGACCCGCTCTACCAACTGAGCCACAGTCGCCCCATTTCGCACTGTAGTTTTAAAATTAAGAGTCTATGAAGTCTCGCCAGAATCTTTTCTCACTGCCTTGTCATGGTTGCTGTGCGGCATACGCTCATAGAAAGGGAAGTTTTCAGTGTCTGTGATATTTTCTACAGCGAAAGCTTTTGAGTGAGGCCCAGAACTCCCAGAGATTAATCAGATGATAATTTGCCATTAACAGCTTGATCCCAGACACAGACACACAGGCAGACAGGCAGAGACACACACACACACACAGACACACAGACAGGCAGAGACACACACACACACACACACACACAGACAGGCAGAGAGACACACACACACACACACACACAGACAGGCAGAGAGACTGTTAAACTGTTGCATAACATTTGTGTTCTCGAATGTGCTCCTGATGTTGCCCTCTGTGTGCTGTTGCACACAGGTGCACCTAATCTAATCAATAAATGACTGCTGCCTGTGAAGGTCCAGGTAATGCCAGTTGAATGCAATCCAGTGGCTGTGTGTGTGTCTTTTTCCTCTATCATGGTATTTTCTGTTGGCTATTCCAGCCTTTAAGATATGGCAGCGTCAACAGGTTATGGGCCCAGAAAAGAGTTTGGAAGCCGATGGAATCGTTTATGTTTCGATGGAGATGAGAGAAAATATGAGTTGTGGGAAACTAAGTTCCTTGCGTACCTGCGTCTACAAGGTCTGAAGAGCACCATACTGCAAGAGCCAGACGAGGAGGACGAGGGTGCAGAACAAGACGCCGAAAGAAATGAAGAGGTCTATGCTGAACTGATTCAAGTGTTGGATGACAAAAGCCTGTCACTGGTGATGAGAGATGCAGCTGACGATGGTAGGAAGGCCCTACAGATTCTGAGAGACCATTATGCTGGTAAGGGGAAGCCCCGTGTGATCAACCTATACACAGAGCTTACATCCCTTCAAAAAGCTGTAAATGAGAGCGTCACAGACTATATTATTCGTGCAGAGACTGCCATCACAGCACTGAGACATGCAGAAGAAACTTTAAGTGATGGTTTATTGATTGCAATGACTCTGAAAGGTTTGCCAGACTCATTTAAACCATTCTCTATCCACATTACCCAAAGTGATGAAAAGTTGACCTTTGCTGAGTTTAAAACAAAACTAAGGAGCTATGAAAGCACAGAAAAGTTTAGTTCTGCCAGCTCAGGTGATGACAGCGTGATGAAAGTAAAAGGAAGACTTTGGAAGCCGATGGAGTTGACCTGTTACAACTGCGGCCAGAAGGGACATAAGGCCATGGGGTGTCCTGCTACTGGTGAACACAGAGAACAGGGACAGTGGTGCAGTTTTTGTAAGAGTTCCACCCACAGAGATGCAAACTGCAGGCGTCGGAGGCGAGACAATGTGAAACAGGCGGTGGATGAGGAGGACCACACGTTTGCGTTCAAGGTGGGCCAGGTGGATGACGCCCCCGTTGGTGGACTAAAGAAAAGAGGTCTCATGGTCGACACTGGAGCCACTTCGCACATTGTAACTGACATGGCACAGTTCAAGAGTTTTGATCTGGGTTTTAAGCCGCAGAAGCACATCTTGGAGTTGGCTGATGGAGAGAGAACCAGTGGCATCGCACTGAAGAGAGGTTTGGCCAAGGTTAGCCTGATTGACAGCAGAGGACGTGCGGTGGACACAATGCTGACCAAGGCATTGTACGTCCCATCGTTTCCCCAAGACATCTTCTCAGTCAAGGCAGCGACCGCCCGAGGAGCAACTGTCATCTTCAAGGAGGGACAAGATGAGCTCATTCATAAAGACGGTACGAAATTTGACATTCAGGTATATGATAGACTGTACTATTTAAGCACCGTAACACATGAAAGTGATGATGTTGATGAATGTCATGGGTGTTACGATCTTCAAACATGGCACGAGATTCTAGGTCACTGCAACTATGATGATGTGTTAAAGTTGGAAAGTGTCACAGAGGGGATGAAAATTAAAGGTAAAACTGATGTGTCTAATCTGAAATGTGAAGTCTGCATGAAAGGTAAATTTGCCCAGAGCAGAAACCGAGAACCAGATGAAAGGGCAAAGGTAGCACTTGCACTTGTACATACAGATTTGTCAGGACCTATAGAGCCAGCAGCAAAAGATGGCTTCAGGTACACATTGGCATTTACTGATGACTATTCAGGAGCAGTTTTTGTGTATTTCTTAAAAGTAAAGAGTGACACAGTTAAAGCTACAGAGAAATTCATTGCTGATGTTGCACCTCATGGGAAAATCAGATGTGTGAGATCTGATAATGGTACAGAATTTACATCTAAAGAGTTTCAGTCCTTATTGAGTAAAAACGCCATTCGGCATGAGACTTCAGCTCCTTATTCTCCCCATCAAAATGGGACAGCTGAAAGAAATTGGAGAACACTCTTTGAGATGGCAAGATGCATGTTAATTGAGAGTAATCTTCCAAAAGAGTTGTGGACATATGCAGTTCAGACTGCTGCAGCTATTCGCAACAGGTGTTATACCAGACGAACAGGACAGACTCCGTATTACATGTTGACGGGGAAAAAGCCTGATCTTTCAAGGATGACAATATTTGGGTCAGTGTGCTATGCATACAAACAAAACAAGAAAAAGCTAGACTCACGATGTGAAAAAGGGATTTTTGTGGGGTATGACAAAAATAGCCCTGCATATCTAGTCTTTTACAGAGACACTGGGAGAGTACTCAAACACAGGTTGGTGAAGTTCATCTCAAAAAGTGTGAAGGAAGGTGAGACTCAGACAGATTCTGACATGAGTGAAGATATTCTTTACAGGGAGAGGGCTAAAACCAACCTGCCAGAGGTAGAAATAACAAAACAGTTCAAACAGGAGCCTAATGCAGAGATCTGTGACTCTAATGCCACTACAGATGAGGATGAGAGTAGTCACAATTCACGCTATCCAAGAAGGCAGAGGAGAGCTCCTAAGTACTATCAAGACTGTGACTATAAAGTAAAATGTGATGATGATCATGAAATACCCAGTATTGATTATTGTTACAGAGTTATATATGACGTACCTCAAACTCTGAAGGAAGCTATGAGCTCACCAAGTTCAGATTTATGGGCTAAAGCTATGAACGAGGAAATGGATTCTCTGAGTGAGAAGGATACCTTTACTCTGACCACATTGCCAAAAGGTAAACATGCAGTGGGGGGCAGATGGGTTTACACAGTAAAAGAAAATCTAGATGAAACAGGAAATGAGACCAAAACATGCAAAGCCAGATATGTGGCAAAAGGTTATAGTCAAGTTGCAGGCATTGATTATAATGAAACCTTTTCTCCAACTGCTAATTTGACATCTGTGCGTAGTCTAATGCAGCTAGCAGCACAACATGATTTAGACTTGCATCAGATGGATGTTAAAACTGCATATCTACATGCACCTATTGACTGTGAGGTGTATATGGAACAGCCTGAAGGATTTAAAGTTAAGTCAGAGACAGGTGAGGAACTAGTCTGTAAACTTAACAAATCCCTGTATGGTCTGAAACAGTCAGGACGGAATTGGAATAAAATGTTGCATGATTTTCTAACTGAAAATGGTTTTATTCAAAATCCAGCCGACCACTGTGTGTACAGTAAACAAACTGAAAGTGAGAGGGTAATATTACTAATCTGGGTCGATGATCTTATCATTGCAGCAAGTGACAATCAAACAGTCACAAATGTGAAAGAGATGTTGGGAGCTAAGTTTAAAATGAAAGATCTTGGTAAACTTAAACACTTCCTAGGCATTGACTTCACACAGAGAGAAGGTGAAGTAAAGATGAGTCAGAAAAGGTACATTACAAAGATATTGGAGAGGTTTGATATGACCGACTGCAAACCAAGATCAACCCCATGTGAAAACAAACTGAAATTTGACAATGAAGGTGAACCTGTCAATCCAAAGATGTATCGAGAAGTTGTTGGCAGTTTGATTTATCTCATGACATGTACTCGACCAGATCTGAGTTGGGTGGTCAGTAAGTTATCACAACACTTATCTGAACCAAAAGAACCACACTGGATAACAGCAAAACATGTGTTGAGGTATTTAAAGGGAACTGTAAACCAGGAATTGTGTTACAAAAGAAGTGACGTAAATCTCAAACTTGTAGGATATAGTGATGCTGACTGGGCAGCGGATCATATTGATAGGAGAAGTACTACTGGGTACTGTTTTAGTTTGTCTGAGACAGGGCCTGTTATTTCCTGGAAATCTAAGAAACAACGTACAGTTGCTTTATCCACATGTGAAGCAGAGTATATGGCACTGTCAGCTACAGTCCAGGAAAGCATGTATCTTGTACAGTTATTGAGTGCAATGGACAATGGATGTGACTATGTACCAGTGATGATTTTTGAGGACAATCAAAGCGCTATTGCATTGTCAAAGAATCCTGTATGTCGACAAAGATGCAAACATGTTGATATCAAGTATCATTTTGTTCGATCGGCAATCAGTGATGGGAAAGTCTCCATTGAATATTGTTCAACAGTAGACATGGTGGCAGATATTCTAACTAAGCCTGTAACTAAAGCCAGGATTGAGAAATGTCTGTGTTTTATGTTTGGTGCAATCACATCAAGAGTATAAGAGAAAGTGGGGGTGTTAAACTGTTGCATAACATTTGTGTTCTCGAATGTGCTCCTGATGTTGCCCTCTGTGTGCTGTTGCACACAGGTGCACCTAATCTAATCAATAAATGACTGCTGCCTGTGAAGGTCCAGGTAATGCCAGTTGAATGCAATCCAGTGGCTGTGTGTGTGTCTTTTTCCTCTATCATGGTATTTTCTGTTGGCTATTCCAGCCTTTAAGATATGGCAGCGGGAGACCTGTTTTCCTTTCCCACGTTACCATTCACACACACATTCATACACCGATAGCAGCAGGCTAACTATCTACATTCACACGAGGCAAGGTGGGTGAAGTGTCTTGCCCAAGGACACAACAACTATGACACAGGTGGCAGGGCGGGGATCGAACCTCCAACCCTTTGATCATCAGCCGACCCGCTCTACCAACTGAGCCACAGTCGCCCCATTTCGCACTGTAGTTTTAAAATTAAGAGTCTATGAAGTCTCGCCAGAATCTTTTCTCACTGCCTTGTCATGGTTGCTGTGCGGCATACGCTCATAGAAAGGGAAGTTTTCAGTGTCTGTGATATTTTCTACAGCGAAAGCTTTTGAGTGAGGCCCAGAACTCCCAGAGATTAATCAGATGATAATTTGCCATTAACAGCTTGATCCCAGACACAGACACACAGGCAGACAGGCAGAGACACACACACACACACAGACACACAGACAGGCAGAGACACACACACACACACACACACACAGACAGGCAGAGAGACACACACACACACACACACACAGACAGGCAGAGAGACACACACACAGACAGGCAGAGACACACACAGACACAGGCAGAGACACACACACACATGTGCAGACACAGGCACACACACACACACACACACAGGCAGAGACACACACAGACACAGGCAGAGACACACACACACATATGCAGACACAGGCACACACACACACACACAGACAGGCAGAGACACACACACACACACACACACACACACACACACACGAGCACCAGCTGGTCTGGAGAAAAACCAAATATCGTCCTAAATCTCCGGCTGGTCTGAGAAACAACAAACTGCTGAGAGGACGCCGGCCAACAGGCACCGGACCAAATACTTTCACACACACACACACACACACACACACACACACACACACACACACACACACACACACACACACACACACACACACACACACACACACACACACACACACACACACACACACACACACACACACACACACACACACACACACACACACACACACACACACTAGCGCGCACACACACGTAAACAAACACACACACACACACACACATTAACAAACACACACACACACACATTAACAAACACACACACACACACACACACACACACGTAAACAAACAAACACACACACACACACACACACACACACACACACACACACACACACACACACGTTAACAAAAACTAAAACAAACAAACAAACAGACACACTTACGCAAGCACCCAAACACACACGTTAGTACGGCTATACTTGTGAGGACATTCATTGACATAATGCATTCCCTAGCCCCTTACCCTAACCCTAACCATCAAAACTAAATGCCTAACCCCAACCCTTACACTAACCCTAACATAAACCTAATCCATACCTGAACCTTAAAACCTAGTGTTAACCCTCAAACAGCCCTTTAAAGGCCTGTCCTTAAAACCTAGTGTTAACCCTCAAACAGCCCTTTAAAGAGGTGAGGAGCAGGCAAAATGTCCTCACTCCGATTGGTTAAAAGCTTAAATTGGTCCTCACAAAGATACCTGTACACGCACACACACACACACACACACACACACACACACACACAATCACTCTTTCCCTAATTACTGTGTGTGTTTTCAGTCTTAACAGCTTTTCGGTTGCAGCCTGTTTATCTCATCAGCTGAATTACAAGCAGAGTCACAGCTGTGTGTGTGTGTGTGTGTGTGTGTGTGTGTGTGTGTGTGTGTGTGTGTGTGTGTGTGTGTGTGTGTGTGTGTGTGTGTGTGTGTGTGTGTGTGTGTGAAGCTGTCACTGTTCACATGGTAACAGTTTCAAGGGCCTGTGCTCTGTTTACAGGTTGTTTTCACTCAGACACATGAAAACAGACTCGGCAGAAATGGAATGTAATGTCAATAAGTATGTTTTAAACCTGCAGTGTGTAGAATTTTGGGTTTTATTTCCTAGCAGATTTTGTAGAAAGTAATTATAATATCCATAAGTACGTTTAATTTAGTGCATAATAGCTGAATTTCAACTGTAGCTTCTGTTATTATTCTAAAGGGTTGGGGTTACCCAGGGAGCGTTGCATTCTAGAACTTTGTAGAACTTTCTTGATGATGTCATATTACACACTGCACCTTTAATTAGTGTATAATCACTTGAAAATATAAGTAATTGTTTGATGACCTTAGAATGAGTCTTTTATATCTACATAGGAGCGGGGCGCTGAGGCCGCCATGTTGCACCGCCATGTTTCTACAGTAGCACAGAACGGACAAACTTAACTAAAGGCCTTACACGTTTTTATATATAGTGGGCGTCCTGGGGAAATGCACCTGTTGGAAGACCAAGAAGAAGAAGAACTATAGAATAAATAACTAAATACATCTTCACCTCATCATTTGATATTGTGTAAAGACTTGAGGCAGTGGTGGATGATGCCATCTTTAGTAACTATAGCTTCTTGTCCTTGAAGGCCACCGTAGCTTCTGTAAATTCCCCCAAAGGATTCTTCAAATCACATACTGTTTCTTTTTACTTCACTACATACTAAAGTACAGAAGAGTTTTAGTCTTTTTACTACACTACATACTAAAGTACAGAAGAATTTTAGTCTTTTTACTACACTACATACTAAAGTACAGAAGAGTTTTAGGGCCACAGACAGGAGAGAAAAAAAATCAGATAAGGCAGATTTTTTTTTTCATTATGTCGAGAAATGTCAAGAATAAAGACGAATACTCCAAAATGCTATTGGAGTTAGTGGGGCATTTATGTATTTTCAGCATACTACAATTGACCTGCATGTATTTGGAACGTCCTAAATCTTTCCCTGGCATACTCAACAGTAGGGAAGTATGGGGATTGGAACGCAGGGCTAGTGACCTTTGAAATGAATTATAAATGGAGCTAGCGTTATATTTGTTGGGCTTTCTTCCTTGAGCAACAAATTAAATTGGCCTGAACCAGCGACAGCCTCTGCCAACCCAATAAGGTCCAAATCTAATCAGTGTTTCAGTTTTATTCTTATAGCTCAAGATCACAAATAGCAATCTGCCTCAGTGGTGCTTTTATACAATGTGTACACAGAATACGACCTTCGAATACAACCCCCTTAAAAAAAATGTTTTCTTTCAATTATTAATTTTTTGGGCATTTTCAAGCTTTATTAGACAGTACAGAGGTGAAATGTGGAGACAGAGAGAGAGAGAGAGAGAGAGAGAGAGAGAGAGAGAGTGAGAGAAAGAGGGGGGATGACCTGCAGGAAAGGTCCACAGGTCGGATTTGAACCTGTGACCACTGCAACGAAGGCCGGAGCCGATATGGTACACGCTCTATCCACTACACCACCGGAGCGGCGCGTAAAATTTTTTTAATGGGTAAAAAAATAAATAAATAAAAATTTTAGAAATCTAAAAAAGGGCCAGATATTAGGGATCCCTCTCCCAGGAAGGACATATACGTGCAATAGAAGTCACGTGTACACAACAGACCAACAGAAGAATCAGTGGTGTAATGGATAGAGCGCGTACCATATTGGCTCCGGCCTTCGTTGCAGTGGTCGCGGGTTCAAATCCGACCCGTGGACCTTTACTGCAGGTCATCCCCCCCCCTCTCTCTCTCTCTCTCTCTCTGTCTCCCCATTTCAACTCTGTACTGTCTAATAAAGCTTGAAAATGCCAAATAAATATGTCACCCTCTCTCTCTCTCTCTCTCTCTCTCTCTCTCTCTCTCTCTCTCTCTCTCTGTCTCCCCATTTCAACTCTATCCCTCTGTTCATCAACTATCAATAAAAGGGTAAAATACCTTAAAAAATATCTTGTCATCTTGATCTTGCCAGTTACTTTCTATTCCTGTGTGTCTCATTTTGTCCCACAAATTAATCTGTGTTCATTCTAGCGCCCCCCTTTTGGACAAAAGCAGTAGTGTTTTTACCACGCCAGCTGTTGTTCCTGGGTGAGCGTATACCCATTAGCCTGGGAATCCAGACCCTGATATCTAGAACGATAGAGGGTCTGGCCACGATCAATAGTAATTTCCAACTCAAGGGGCGGCTCCTACTCGTGCATTTCAAATGCCACTGCACGCAGTTGGATAGCACTACAACCAATCAGAGCGATGCACAAGGTGACGTAAGCCCCGTTCGTTTAGCGAACAGCTGTTAAACTGTTAAATTAAACGTTTGCCGTTGTCGGTCGGCAAAACAGAACATTCCACTTACTTGCTAGTGAAAGCTATGAGTGCCGTCTTCCAATTCGTTAAGGGTCGAGGCCAAAGCAGTCTCAAACTCACACAACATATCCGCAGCCATCTTTGATGTTTACTATCACAGCTTCGACGTCGCATTATGCACAGCACTGTCGTCATCCGGTTACGTCCTCCCCAGAGTATACAAAGGGCTCTGGCGCGCCCATATTAGATAGAACCAATTGAAACCATAGCCAGATTTCTGGTTTTCTTGATAAAGCTTCAACGGAGCGTGTCCAGACCAACAGGCGCAGCAAATTTAATTTGCCAGCGCCTAGTGGCAGGTCTGGGAATGCCAGGCTATATACCCATGACAAAGGCATTAAGAAAAACTATATAAAAATAGCATTCTTCTTTGCACTGATGGTCTTGTTTGCTGTTACATGTAATTTATGATCAACAGAGGGACAATTAGACTGTTTCATTTTGTCCCACGAATGAATGTGTTCTAAAGGACTTAATTATTTGGTTGTGTAAGCTGTGAATGAATTTACATTAAGGTTCCATCCAGTTAAAGGTTAGAACTGTGTGTGTGTGTGTGTGTGTGTGTGTGTGTGTGTGTGTGTGTGTGTGT
>NC_137221.1:815493-820493 GCF_949987685.1 Ammodytes marinus | reverse complement strand
AAAAGGTCCAACATGTACATTCAGGTGTTTATTTGACTAAACCTTGTCTGTTTGCGTCTGTATATTTCTCCTATACAACCATCTTTAACGGACATTATCTCAACTTTTTTTTTTATATATATATATATATAATCTGAACCAAAAATTTCAACTTTCTAAAGCACTTACATCAACTAAACTTTCCATAATCATTCTCAGCACTATTCTGAAGGTTATTACAGAAGGATTTGTTCATATGTTGTTCACTGTCTGATTTATGAGACATTTTGTTCTTAGAAACATGCAGAGAATACATTTTTAAGACTTTTTCATATTCTGTTGCATATTGTATTTCAACCGTTTATTTGAAAGTAAAACTATCTTGATATCAGCAGGTGGTCTGAGTGTGTGTGTGTGTGTGTGTGTGTGTGTGTGTGTGTGTGTGTGTGTGTGTGTGTGTGTGTCTTCAGTGCAGGTTTTTCTTAGATCAGTAATCCTGCCTGAACAGTTTTTTTCTTTTTATAATAAAAACATTATAGTTCTGTATTCTCATGTGGAACAAATGCAACAAGATTAATCTGGTCACACAGCGTTGTGTGTGTGTGTGTGTGTGTGTGTGTGTGTGTGTTTGTGTGTGTGTGTGCTTGCGTGTGTGTGTGTGAAGTGTGTGTGTGTGTGTGTGTGTGTGTGTGTGTGTGTGTGTGTGTGTGTGTGTGTGTGAAGTGTGTGTGTGTGTGTGTGTGTGTGTGTGTGTGTGTGTGTGTGTGTGTGTGTGTGTGTGTGTGTGTGTGTGTGTGTGTGTGTGTGTGTGTGTAAAGTGTGTGTGTGTGTGTGTAATGGCCGTCACTCTGAAAATCTTCAAAGGAGGAAAATCGACAGTTCTGTGCAGGTCTCTGGACCAAAGGAAGTCAACACATTTTACCTTTTACTTGTGGCGCATAATATGTACAATCACTGTCTACTTTATGAGGGGGCGCCCTTAGCTCAGTTGTTAGGGCGTCCCCCCCCCCATGGGCCTCGGCCAGCAGCGGACCCGCGTTCGATTCCAGCCCGCGGTCGTTCTCTGCATGTCACTCCCCTCTCTGCCCCATTTCAACTCTGTCTCTACACTATCAATAAAGCATAAAAATGCCAAAAAAATATCTTAAAAAAAAATAAAAAAAATAGCTAATATCAGCCAATCACATGGCAGCAACTCAAGGCATTTAGACGTTGTCAAGACAATGTACAGAAGTCAAACTGAGCATCAGAATGGAGAATAAAGGGGGTTTAAGTGACTTTGAACATGGCATGGTTGATGGTGCACGGCAGGATGGATCCATGCTTTCATGTTGTTTATTCCAAATTCTGAACCTGCCATCTGAATGTCGCAACTGAAATTGAAACTCATCAGACCAGGCATGATTTTCCAATCTTCTGCAAAGTGTAACCACTTCAACATGAGCACCCCCCCGCCCCCCCTCCGCAATCTGCTATTTAGAACAGGCATTAGGACACGTCATTATATATACAGTAAATCACTTAAAGATTTTCCTTATTATAGGGCGGATGTTGGAGCAGGTCCCTGGTACATAATGTGGTGATTACTTGATTACCTTTCTCTGC
This sequence comes from Ammodytes marinus, assembly GCF_949987685.1. NCBI lineage: Eukaryota > Metazoa > Chordata > Actinopteri > Uranoscopiformes > Ammodytidae > Ammodytes > Ammodytes marinus. The sequence goes on along the minus strand of NC_137221.1, from coordinate 818,909 downwards.
AGAGAGCCGCCAGTTAAAGCGGCTACGAGTAACATTTAAATATCTTTTAAACAGCCTCATGTTTCCTCTGATAATCATAAATTACCTTTAACAGCAAACGAGACCATCAGTGCAAAGAAAGACGTTTTTATATAGTTTTTATTACTGCTTTTGGTCTGGTCGCACACCCAGTCCGATTTTCGGTTCGCTCGTGCAGGCTCTATGGTCACATATTCGTATTGGTCGCAGATTTCAGTGTGGCGCAGCAATGCGATTTGAGAAGCCTATCCCTCCAGGTGAGGGAAGGGGAGCGGGAGCCTTGTTTGAGACAGTTATTTGTCGTCATAATGACTGATAACGGGGCTGAACCATCAAAGAAAAAAAAGAGAATGCAATGAAGAAAAGCGAAAAGGGAGAGTGATATAGGCTACGGGCGGGACGAGGGCGTTACCAAGCAACGTGTATACAATTTCACGAGAGCGAAACTAGACTGCAGTGTTTACTCCTAAATGAATGAGCGGTTGGTACTAACACAAAGTTTGCTTTGCTTCACCATCATCAGATAACCATTATCTGAAATAGTCATTATTTACATCAACAACACAAACACATTACCTCATCGTGATCCATACTAACTGCCGTCTCTCGTTCATTCGCTTTCTGTGAGGACACGTAATCTTTCAGCTCCGTGAGAGAGAGTAGTTAGGTGACACTGCTGCATCAACTCATTGCAATCAGGTGTGTGTAGCACTGACTGGCATTAGTTGATGCAGTGTCAAAACCACTCTCACGAAGCCGAAAAGAGTCCTCACACTTTCAACACATGGACATGCACTATATTGCGCCCTTCTCAGTTCACACTCACGCGCCTGGCACGAGCTAGAAAACAGCTTTGCGACAGCGGGCGTCGTAAAAATACTACCGCTTTTGTCCAAAGGGGACGCCAACGTGCCATGTTACTCGTAGTGGCTTTAAGAGGACAGTCAAGAGTTGCAATTTGAAATTGCTCCATTGTTTTCGTTAATGCCTCTCTCTCTCTCTCGTAGTCTGTCTGGGTCTGCAGTTTATTAGTAGGTTTTCTCCGGACAGATTTCTGTCGGTCCAATCAGTGAACAGAGGGAGTGGCTCAGAAGCCGGCGCATGACATACGTCACGACCAAACGTTATGCGATTGGTTGGCAGATCCAGAGTGGCACTGGGCAGATCCAATAGTTTTAAACTTCAACAGACACCCGCCTTCAAGTGAGTGAACATTTGTCAATTGAGCGATTCCAGACCTTCTGTACAAATGAAATGAAGTACGATGGTCTGGTGGGACCAGGCTAAATGAAGTACGATGGTCTGGTGGGACCAGGCTAAATGAAGTACGATGGTCTGGTAGGACCAGGCTAAATGAAGTACGATGGTCTGGTAGGACCAGGCTAAATGAAGTACAATGGTCTGGTAGGACCAGGCTATGGTCTGGTAGGACCAGGCTAAATGAAGTGCGATGGTCTGGTAGGACCAGGCTATGGTCTGGTAGGACCAGGCTAAACCCATTCAACACCTGGCTGACTCTATTACACGCCTTATTTTAGCCTGGCTAAATGAAGTACGATGGTCTGGTAGGACCAGGCTAAATGAAGTGCGATGGTCTGGTAGGACCAGGCTATGGTCTGGTAGGACCAGGCTAAACCCATTCAACACCTGGCTGACTCTATTCCAAACCTTATTTTGCATTTTTCTGTATTTTCTTTTCTTTTCTATGTTTGATTTTCTATGATGTAAAGTGTCTTTGAGTGAAATCCAAAAAAGCGCTGTATAAATTCTGTCAATTATTATTATTATCATAGTTTTAGTTTCATAATTTAAGATATTCTCCATTTTGAATGTGCGATAACCGACCACTAACATTCCAGTCACGTCTCATCATAGCTTTGATTACTCGAAAGATTTTAGCTCGTCAAAGTCTCGTCTTGGTCATTAAAAGAAAGGTAATTGACGAACATTTTTCATCATAGTTTTCGTTTCATAATTACACACACACACACACACACACACACACACACACACACACACACACACACACACACACACACACACACACACACACACACACACACACACACACACACACACACACACACACACACACACACACACCACACACACACACACTGAAACACACTCCACAGTCCTCCGATATAACGTCTAGAACATTTTAATTTGCAGCTGGATTATGGGACATTAAACCGAGTCGCCAGATGAGTTCACAATGTGCGCTGGAAAGTCACGATGTTCATTAAGGAGATTTATACACACACACACACACACACAACCGCAAACACACACACACACACACACACACACTGAACATGCATGGGGCTCACACACACACACACACACACACACACACACACTCAGCTACTGAAAATGCATGGGGCTCACACACACACACACAACCGCAAACACACGCACAACCACACACACACACACTCAGCTACTGAAAATGCATGGGGCTCACACACACACACACACACACAACCGCACACAACCACACACACACACACTCAGCTACTGAAAATGCATGGGGCTCACACACACACACACACAACCGCACACAACCACACACACACACACACACACACACACACACACACACACAGCTACTGAAAATACATGGGGCTCACACACACACACACAACCGCACACGCACACACACGCACACACACACACACACACACGCACACACGCACACACACACACACGCACACACACACACACACACACACACACACACGCACACACACACACACACACACACACACACACACTCAGCTACTGAAAATTCATGAGGCTCCGCAAAAGAGCTCGATGGTGCTATGAAAAAAAACCCCGTGAAAATCTAATGTAGAAATTAGTTCCATGTGCTGTATGCATGATTCTGGAGAAGCTAAATCACCCAGCGCTGGCAGGGGGAACCAGAGGAACCAGACGACATTTAGGACGTTCTCTGCTATGAATCTGGGACCGCTGCAGAAGGGGAAAGAGGCTCAAACCAGCAAAAGAAACACAGAATGTAGGTAACCCGCATATATAAGGGTTCCCCAACTGTATTAATAGGTGTTTTTTTGTCCTGCCTAACGCATTAATACAGTTGGGGAAAATCGACAGAAAATTCGGCGAAAATCTGACAAAAAATTGACAAAAAATGACAAAAAAATTCCTTTGTATGCTTCGTTAAGGCGTTTTTCCCCCTCCTAGTGGCAACATTCCGAGAGTCGTGGTTACCAACATTCCGGAATGTTCGCGGCGGAAATGGAAGGTTCGTGGCAGTCGGAATGTTGCCACTAGAACCAACCGACGAAATGAAAAACTCCTTAACGAAGCAGATTTGGGACGTTTTGACTGGGATTTTTGACAGAATTAAAGGTGCAGTGTGTAATATGACATCATCA